>NC_135962.1:8364175-8733959 GCF_053455715.1 Rhinoraja longicauda | reverse complement strand
GAATAAACAAAATCCACCGGGTGTTGCCAGCAATGGCTGCTTCGCCAACAGTCTGTCTGTTCCGTCCTTCTTTGGTTGTTTGTTTGTATGTGTTAAATATATGTTTTTAGTATTCTTTAACTTGTTTTATGTGGGGGTGGGGAGGGAGTTGAGGGAAACTTTTTCTAATCTCTTACCTCACAGAGATGCGATTTTTTTCCTGTATCTTATCTCCATCCGCACAGCGGCCTAACATCGAGAAGTGTCCGCCTTTGCTGGAGACCGATTTCGAGAGCTCCACTGTGGATTTTAACATCATGGAGCTCACGATCCCTATGCCATGGATCGACCTCTGAGCTCCACCGCGGGAGTCTGTGGGAATTTAGCATCACGGAGCTCGCGGTCTATAGTCAGAGACCGACTTCGGGAACTCTAAGCCACAGGAGCTTCGATCTCCCCGACGCAGAAGCTTCGACCGCCGGCTGCGGGAAATTTGATCGCCCCGACAGCGGATGGTTCGACTTCCCCGACCGTGGGAGAATAAAAGAAGAAGGTTAGACTTTATTGCCTTCCATCACAGTTTGGAACGGGGGGAATCCGCTGTGGTGGATGTTTATGTCAACTTTTATGTAGTTGTGTATCTTATTGCTTTTTTTCAGTATGGCTGTATGGTAATTCGAATTTAACGGTAGCTTAATTGGTACATGTGACAATAAACTGACCTTGAAACCCTGAAATGAAATGAATGCAGGATTAGTACAGATAGTCATTTGATAGTTGGCACGGATTTGATGCACCAAAGCGCCTGTTTTCTGCTGTTCCTTTCTGTGACTACACTCTCATAATCTGAATTTGGAAGGCTAAACATTTTGAATTCTGGACCAGGATACTTAGGTTTAATGGTTAAGCAGCCTTTATACCAAATGCATTCAGTATTCACAGCATGTGCTGGAACATTGCATAAAGCATAAAAAGAGGGAGAACTACACATCTCAGTGAGCAAGTTCTTTGCAGAGAATTCCAACCTTGAATCTTCAGGGTCCATGGGCAAATGCGATAACCAGGAGAGACACTGTCTGATCGCCACCTAGTGACCCCTCCTGGTATGTGCGAGTGGAAGGAAATCACTGCTCAGCGATGGCACCTGGTCACAAAATCCCCAAAGTGGTGCCTGAGCATTGTAACGGGTGGAGGAGACCCAGGAGTGGGATGAACTGCAGCAAGAGTAGAAGCCGTCAAGTGATTATTGTCGGCAGGAACTAACTCAGGCCATGGATTATGGAGGAAGGAACTGCAGATGCTGGCTGGTTTATACCGAAGACAGACACAAAGTGCTCAGCGGGTCAGGCAGCATCTCTGGAGAAAAAGTAAGAGGTAAGACGCATTAAGAGATTTAGCATCTTTTAAGATGGATAACATGTCAGAACAAGATGAACTGTATCCCAGGCTGTTTAAAAAAAAAGAGATGTTGGAGGTGCTGACTTTCATTACCCGCGCAGCAACTCTACAGCTGTGTCACCGTGATATTGGGCGGTCACTGTGGCACAGCGGTAGAGTAGCCGCCTTACAGATTCGACACCTGGGTTCGATCCCGACTACGGAGTTTGTACGTTCTCCCCATGACCTGCGTGGGTTTTCTTCGAGATCTTCGGTTTTCTCACACACTCCAAAGACGTAGGTTAATTGGCTCGGAAAAGATTGTAGTTTGCAAGATAGTGCTAGTGAATGGGGACTGTTTCCACGCTAAACTAAGAGGTTATCCTGCTGTTATGAAGAGAAAAGCTGTAGACCACAGGAAGATGTGTCTGGTCAATTGCACAGAAGAGCGGCAACAGAAATTCAATCTGCCAAAGTGTGAGATCGTGCATTTAACGAGGTATGGGAATATACAGTAGATGGGAGGATATTGAGGGGATTAGGGGAACAGAGAGATTTTAGAACGCATCCTAAAAGGTATGCTTTCTATTATTAGCTGAGCAGTAGAATTTAAGGGCAGGAAGGTCTTGTTGGAACTGCCCCTGACATGAATTAGACACAGGTTGAGCACTGCATACAGTTCTGAGTTGCCACATTATAGAAGAGAAATGACTGCAACAGTAATTTATAAAGACGTTGCCCAAACTGGAAAATATGAATTATGAAAGACCGCAAATACTAATGTTTTCAATGAAGGCTAAGAGACGAGACATACCTAATGTCTGTAAAATGATGGGAAGCCCCGACAGAGTAAATCAGATGATCCTATTCGCTTCAGCTGAGGAGGCAAAACCCAAGGAACATTGGACATTGTGTGTAATGGCCCGAGAGGCTGATCGAGATAGAAACCCTCAGGGCATTTAATCATTACTGATGTGTACTTGAAGGGCCATGACCTGCACGGTTCAGACCTAGTACTGGAATATGGGTTTGGGTTGGTGGTTATTTTTTGACCAGCATAAATTGAATCGACCATTTGTCCTCTAGTGTCATAAATTCTCTTCTATTCTTTGATTGTTCTGTTTAAGGCAAGGGAATAAATCTCCTATGCTTCCAAACAAAAAAAGTCCATATAGTGCTGGAGTTAATCAGCAGGAAAGACAGCATCTCTGGAGAACATGGATTGATGACGTTTCAGGTCAAGACCCTTCTTCAGAAGCTGCTGAGTTACTCCAGCACTTTTTTGTCCGTTTATGTAAACCAGCATCTGCAGTTCCTTGTTTCTACAACAAAAGTCCATCCAATCATAGAGCATGGAAAGAGATCCTACAGCTTAGAGGCTGCACCGACCAACAGGCTCTCATTTACACTAATCCCGAAGTATCCCATCATATTCTTCCAACGTTCCCATGAACTCCCCCACCCTCCCCAAATTTTTCTACTTATGTATTGTAATAGTGTAACAGCCGAGGCCTCTCAGCTGTGTTCCCCTGTCACTGGTTCAAAGAAGACAGCCACTGGGACAAAACCAAGACCACCAGACCTCTGTGTGGTTAAGACTGGGCTGCTGGGAAGAAGCCCTGGGCAGCCAGTGCCTCTACTGAGGCTAAGGTGGTGTGGCTGGGGCAAGCCTGAGGTGTCAGTGCATGTTCAGCCATGATCACATTGATAGAGAGGGACTGCGCCCACACACAGAGCCATGGAATGAGCCATCAGGGAAATCCGAAGACCGCCAAAGCTGCCACTTGAAGCCCAAAACTGAGACGCCAGGACAAGCCTGAGACTGCCAGCTCCTCCTCTCGAGGCGAGGGTGAACCGCGGGGAGAAGTCTGAGATCACCACACCTCATCCTCCCAGCCCAGGACTGAGCTAACAGGACCAGCCTGAGATTGCCAGCAGCATTGCCCGTGTCCCATGTCGATGAGGGACAGCGCCCCCATGTGGTTCTGGATTTTCTTGCTGCCGGCACCGGCCTCATCCCGACGCCACAGTATATATTGGGGGACAATTTATAGTGACCAAATAACTTACCAATTAAAAACAAATAATCTTCTGCTCTCTCTAAATTGGCATTTAGAGAGAGCTAGATAGAGCTCTTAAGGATAGCGGAGTCAGGGGGTATGGGGAGAAGGCAGGAACGGGGTACTGATTGAGAATGATCAGCCATGATCACATTGAATGGCGGTGCGTACAGGCTCGAAGGGCCGAATGGCCTCCTCCTGCACCTATTGTCTATTGTCTATTGGCATTGAGCCTTGGAGTAATATGCAGTTCTGGATTTGCATGATCAAAATGATATAAAAGCAATGGATACACAGCTTGTTGCTCTCTTCTCATGAAAAGAGGGATAATAGAACATTTTCAAATTATGATTTAGAAAGCGGGGTCATCGCAAGGATGTTCAAAGTTGTAGATCAGGTGATAATCAGAGCTCTAAAATAAAAGCACACTCGGACTTGCGTGATGGGTGTCTGGTGTAAACTCGCACTTACATAAGCAAATAGTGTCACAGAGACATACAGCGTCGAAACAGGCCCTGCGGACCAACTTGGCCACACTGATCAACATGTCCCATCTGTACTTGTCCCATCTGTACTAGTCCCTCCTGCCTGCGTTTGCCCCATATTAGGATGAATGATCTGTAGGTTTTATACAATTTGCACAGTTACTGAATTGTCACAGAAACTAGCCATGTATCCTAATACAACCTTCATGTATTGTCTTTCTGCTGACTGGTTAGCACGCAGCAAAACGTTTTTTTACTGTGACAATACACACACGTGACAATAAACTAAACTGAACTAAATGTAATTTGGTGACATTTTCTGCTTGGAAGTGCTTTCTTGCTTTGTTATAATATCTGATATAGAATTAAGGTGATGGTGGCTGGCCTAACAGCCAGAATCCCCTGTCCAAAAGAAAATCCTTGGCATCTCTTTTTGTGTGTCTCGTGGGATTAACTGCAAGGAGCTGCCACATGTGTGAATGGAACAAAATCTTCCTATAAAAGGAAATATTGTATCAAACTTGGCATGTATGTATAATTGTGGTTGTCATATTATTGAAAGGAAATGCAGATATTTGAGTAAAGAAATCGCAACAAATATTATTGGGATGGGCCCAAAATTGTGAGGTTACATCTATCACAAGAGTTTTGCTTCATTTGATAGGAAAACTGAGCTCATTAAAACTATAAAAAGATCTTGATAGAGTGATCATACTCAGTGTTTCCATGTAGAAAAAAAGGGAAAGGAGGGCTTAAACGAACAGCGATCCTCAAAAATCAATGAAGAACTTTATTCGCCTAAAGAGTGATGAGTTGTGGAACTTGCTGCTAATAATTTGCTGAATAGACAAGTAATTAATAAGCACACGGGGGAGAAGAGAACAGTTAAAAAGTTAAGGAAAGGAAATGCATGAATACCAACATGGACTTGTTTGGGTGAAGATCCTATCTATGCGCTGCAGAGTCTGTGTAAAGCCTGTAACTGTGGCAGAGTTACCTGATAAACAATGAAATATTTCTCCAGCAAAATGCAGGATGTTTGCATAACAAATTCTGCTTAAAATCAATGCCAATTCTATACACCAGGGCTAAACATTAACTAAACATTAACTCTGAGGGTGCCTGCCTTGCTAGAAGCTCTCAGCAAAACAAACACCCTCAGAGTTAATGGTTCGCAGATCTGTTTTTCTCTTCACAGATTCTTCTTGACCTGCTGAGTATTTCCAGCATTTTGATTTTATTTAAAATTTCCAACATTTGCAGATGTGTGGTTTTCACTTACAGTAGAAAGACATCTAAGTATTACTAAGTCAGGGGAAATAACCCAGAAAATACTATTCTGGCTGAAGCTTCCACCATCAGTGGGTACTGAATGTTACATGCAAAGACAAAAATCTTTGAGGGTAGCAGCAATAGAATAGAATCGGCCACCTGGATGGAAAAAATAGACTTTTAGTGTAGAAATACAGCAGGGATCCCATGTCTGCATGAGATTATGGACTGGGAGTAAGTAGAATGTGTTGTGATGGCAAGGATGGGATGCATGAAAGACCCTCCCATAGCCGGTGAATGAAAAGGTGAGTCAATGAGGAGTGAGGAGCCTGAGGAGTGTGGCATATGCGGACTAGTCTTTGTACTACAATGACTAAAGCTGTGGAGAACTTACCTCACCAGGGGATGATGTTTCAAGCTAATGCAACGTATTCTTCTGTGGATAAAGCAGTCAACTACTTGAAACATGAAACATTGCAATCAAAGACCTCATGCATGGCCTTGCAGAGATTGGATGCCAACACTTACATAAATGAGAAGGCTGTTATTTTAACCCTGGCATGATGTGCTGACAGTCGACCGACACCATGGTAGGCAAAGTGCACTTGACCTTTGAGATGAATCACATGGATGTGCAGCACAGATACAGCCAAACAGTCCATGTTGATGTCTATGTTCCACTTCAGCTTCTTCCAGGCCTCCATCACCTAAAACCAAGGAACATGACGTTCCGTTTGCTTTTCTCTCATTTGTTTGGCCAGCTTCCTATTAAGCGCATCTAAACTATTCATTACAAACTTTCAGTAGTAATGCATTCCACATTCAAACCATTCTTTTGTAAGGATCTCACCATATCCATCACGGGAGACAGACTAGTGACCGACATCTACTACAAACCTACTGACTCCCACAGCTATCTTGACTACACTTCTTCCCACCCTGTCTCCTGTAAAAAGTCTATCCCTTACTACCAATTCCTCCGTCTACGCCGCATCTGCGCCCACTAGGGCATCAGAGATATCCTCATTCTTTAGGAAACGGGGCTTCCCCTCTTCCATTATAGATGAGGCTCTCTCTAGGGCTTCCTCTATATCCCACAGGTCCGCTCTTGCTTCCCCTCTCCCCATTTGTAACAAGGATAGAGTCCGCCTTGTCCTCACCTTCCACCCCATCAGCCAGCGTATACAACAAATTATCCTCCAACATTTCTGTCACCTCCAACGGGATCCCACTACTGGCCACATATTCCCAATTCCTCCCCTTTCTGCTTTCCGCAGAGACCGTTTCCTCCGTAACTCCCTGGTTCACTCGTCCCTTCCCACCCAAACCACCCCCTCCCCAGGTACTTTCCTCTGCAATTGCAGGAGATGTAACGCCTGTCCCTTTACCTCTCCCCTCGACTCCATCCAAGGACCCAAACAGTCTTTCCAGGTGAGACAGAGGTTCACCTGCACTTCCTCCAACCTCGTCTATTGTATCCGCTGTTCCAGATGTCAACTTCTCTACATCGGCGAGACCAAACGCAGGTTCGGCGATCATTTTGCTCAACACCTTCGCTCAGTCTGCCTTAACCAACCTGATCTCCCGGTGGCTCAGCACTTCAACTCCCCCTCCCACTCCCAGTCTGACCTTTCTGTCATAGGCCTCCTCCATTATCATAGTGAGGCCCACCACAAATTGGTGGAACAGCATCTCATATTTCGCTTGGGCAGCTTACACCCCAGCGGTATGAACATTGATTTATCTAACTTCAGATAGCTCTTCTGTCCCTCTCTTTCCACTCCCCCTTCCCAGTTCTCCCACTGTCTTCCTGTCTCCAACTACATCCTTTCTTTGTCCCGCCCCCTCCCCTGACATCAGTCTGAAGAAGGGTCTCGACTCGAAACGTCACCCATTCCTTCTCTCCTGAGATGCTGCCTGACCCGCTGAGTTACTCCAGCATTTTGTGATACCTTCTTTTGTAAGGAAATGTTTTCCAATTCCCATTTCTTTATATATGTCCTTACATTGATGGCCCAGTTATTTTCTATCTCTGCACCCACACTGTCAAAATGTTTGGAAATGTAAAGACCCTTTATCCTTCTTTTCTCAAGAGAAAAAAGTCCCACCCTGTTTATCATTTTCCGGCAAGTATAGCCTCACAGTACCACTGACATTCGTCTGAACCTCCCCCACACCCTCATTAGTGCTACGTCAAATTAGGGCATGGGATTCTGTAAAACCCAACTTTCGCCACCTATCTTGATTTTTTCCCCCCTTCCTCTTGCTTGATGTGAACTTGTTACTGACTTGGCACATCATCAAACCAAAGAGGCACTAAATGAATGCATTGTTCTTACTGAGAGGATAAAACTGGATAGGAAACAAGGAGGATTTAAAGTGTCAGTCGAGGCTGCTGTGTGAACCTCAGCTCTCACTGGCTGCTGAAGAACTGCTACATATTGGAGCATTTTATACACATGTAATTTATTAGCTAGGGCTCTGGTCACCACACAGTTGAGCCAATTCAGCAGTGATTGTTTAACATTCACCAGCAAGTCTCTGAAAGTAGGTTTCCCGCTAATAGCATTCCTCATGCTGCAGTACTCGAGGGCATTGCTGCCTTCCCTATCCTCGTTGCAGTCTGGTCTGCTGCCTGCTCCATTGTGGGCCTCTTACCATTTGTCTTTTTTAATCAATGAGTTGCGACAGAACATCTCAACTTGCAAAACTTTGCCTTCACAACACATCAGTTATGCAGATGGTATTAATTTAAAAGCCTGCGTAACACATAAACTATAACCATCACCAATTTAGTTAAAGTGAATTTAAACCTGGATTTGTAATTTTCAATTTGTAAGAATTTTTCCTCTTCACTTGTTGATACTTGGACTTGACCTTTGTTTTACATTCCTGAAGTTGTGCCAGGGAACCTTCCCAAATGCTTATTCGTTTCATTAACCCTTTCTCAGTCAAAAGGGGCATCACATCTCAGCAGCTTTGTTCTCCTACTGTTTCTTTGGAGACTATCACAACATAAACCTAGACATTGATCTCCCTCACTCAACGAAACCAGGAAATCTACACTTTGCTTATTTCTGTAATTCTGCATATTGGTTCAGTCTTACAATGTTGGGCTTAAAGAATGAAAAACCACTCCATTTTTTATATTACATTGTGCATGTTCAAAAGAATGTTGCATTGGTGAGCGTTCATATCATAAGAATATACGTCATAGAAAAGAAGCCACTTGGCCCATTGTGTTCATATTGGCTAAAAAGGATCAATTCCACTTCCCTGCTCTCAGTTAAGTCAATCAGGAGGTGAAAGGTTACCAGGGCAGATATGAATCCAAAATTGATATTACAATCAGATTAGCCAAAATGTTATTATGCCCTGAATTGGCCCCTCAAACCGTGCTCTGCTCCTCTTGCTCCCAATTCATGTCTCATACATAATCACCTCACGGATTTGGTCTGTTACACTGGGGATTGCACCAACATGCACCCAGGCTCGTTTCTCTAAACTTAATATCCTACACCTCCCACAATGTTGCCTCTCATCTCTTTATACTGAATTCCATGTACAATGTTCATCCCATCTATTTAGTCCATTGACAGCTTCCTGCATCCTACAAGTTCCTTTCTCATTGTCAGCCAATTTTGATATCGTAAGCAAACTTCTTTACCATATCTACATTTGCCTAAATCAATGATACAATGAAAAAGAACAAGTACTGTGCCATGTGGAATCCCATTGCTTCTGATCACTGCAACTTATGCCAACCATGATTCATTGCTTTCTATGACAATCAATTTTGGAACCAATTTCCACTTACCCTTGGATTGCTTGATAAGTTTGTCATTGGAAATTTGTCAGATGCTTTGCTAAATCCACGTTGAATGCATTAATTAAATGCTAACATTGTCAATTATCCTCATGACCTCTCCAAAATATAACCTTCCCTATAGTTAACTGTGCTTAATGAACATACACCCTTCTAAATGGTAACATTTTTCACAGCAATTTGGCAACTAATTGTCTTAAATGATCCCATATAGTGTTTATCCCTACTCCCCTTTTAAACATTATTAACAGAAATGTGACATGTTGTATTTCAGAGAAATGTGAAGCGTTGCATTTTGGGAAGTCTAACATGGGCAGGACCTACAGAGAGAATGGTAGAGCAATGGGGAGTGTTGAAGAGCAGAGGGATCTAGGAGTGCAGGTGCACGGTTCCTTGAAGGTGAAGTCACAGGTAGATAGGGTAGTCAAAAAGACTTTTGGCACATTGGCCTTCGGCAGTCAGAACATTGAATATAGAAATTGAGAGCTCATGTTGCAGTTATATAAGACGTTGCTGAGGCTGCATTTAGAGTATTGTGTTCAGTTCTGGGTACCATGTTATCGGAAAGATGTTGTCAAGCTGGAAAGGGTACGAGGATTTACGAGGCTGTTGCCAAGACCTGGAGGGTCTGAGCTAGAGGGAGAGGTTGAGTAGGCTGGGACTCTATTCCTTGAAATGCAGGAGGGCGAGGGGTGATCTTACAGAGATGAGTGGAATAGGTCAGGTAGATGCACAGAATCTTTTGCCCAGAGTAGGTGAATCGAGGACCAGAGGACATAGGTTTAAGGTAAGGGGGAAAGCTTTAATAGGAATCTTCACACAAAGGGTGGTGGGTGTATGGAACAAGCTGCCATTTTCTGGTTTAAACCTCCCCATCAGCAGTACAAGTGAAACTCTCCACAAATGTTTCTTTGTGTCCTGTTGAAATAAACCCATCCAGGTTGCATATAATCCCATCTCCCCTCCAATCATTCCCAGTAGCCCAGGAATCTTTTGGATTTGCCACCTGTTTCTATGCTCACAGGTACAAAACACGTAGCAATTTAGAGATTAATATATTTTATGGCTGTTTTTCATAAGATCATAACATCATAGGAGCAGAATTAGGCCATTTGGTCCATCAAGTCTACTTCACCATTCAATCATGGTTGATCTATCTTTCCCTCTCAACCCCATTCTCCTGCCTTCTCCCCATAACCCCTAATTTTTATTTGTATTCCATTCTATATTCTTTTAGCAGGGCGTCCAACTTTTTTCCATCTGTATCTTTAGTGTGGCTGTGCAGCTCCTCCATAGTCAGAATCTTTGGTGACAGCTTAATTAAATTCTTGAAGTCCTCTCCTATTAAAATGAAAATTTGGTAAACAGGTTTTTTACTATTTAAGTGCACAAATGAAGGCATAAGTGATGCTGGATTCCTTTGGAAAGAATAAATTGAAGATGCTGTTGTGTCATTGCTAATGGTCCTCAGAGAAGGAAGACTTGCATTTGCATAGCACCTTTACTTATCGCAAGACTTCCCAAAGCACATAACAGCTGATCAAATATTGAGTTACTTCAGCATTTTGTCTATCTTTGGTTTAAACCAGCATCTACAGTTCCTTCCTACATATCAAATATTACTGGTATACTCCTGATTGGAAGAAAATAAATATGATCGATAATTCATAACAATGTGATGAAAGTAAGACAATATAGGTTTGTAACGTTGGTTGCAGAATAAAGATTAGCTAGAACATATTGGAGAGAACTCCTTGATTCTTTTTCCAAAAGTGCTGTGTAATCTCCTACATCCATCTCAAATGGGTATAACAGGGTTCAGTCTGCGACCACATATAAAGACTAAAGCTCCAATGCTGCAGCAGCCCCTTAAAGTTCTGGAGAGTCAGACTCTGTTCTCTTTCAGGGATTTTACTGCGTTGTTTGACTCAGCCATAAATCAAGAGTGTTTTATTGTCATATGTTCCAGATGGAACAATGAATGCCACCTATTTAAACACAACAACAACAAAAAAGACGGGATCTTCGTAAGATCATCTGAAGGGAGGCAGCACACTTGCAAGATCCAGAATATTGCCCAAATTCCTCAAGTATTTCTTTCCTGGCTGGGTAACTACTATTTTGTACAAAACTCTCTCTGTTTTGCAGCCTGAGTAATTAAGAAACAGAAGGGAAAAGCTTGGGGGTGGTAGGATGGAGGGGGCGTTGGAATTGGGGCTGTGGGAAATAGAATAAAGAAACACTGATATAGTTGCTTAAATTCTTAAACACTGTGGTCGCTTGGAGAGTGGTATATAATTTGACAGTAAATTGCAAATGTCAAGAGCATGACTGATAGCTGAAAAATAACAGTATCTGCAAGGCATCAGGCAAGAATGCTACACACAGGGGAACACAGCCACAAACGGGTCTTGACAGGGCTGCGCTGTTAGTGAATACTAGAAGTGTGTGGCAAACACTTAACTGTGGGAGCTAGTGTGGGAATTATAGTTTCCTGCCAAACTGACAGGCCTTCACCACTACGGATTCCAAGTTTAGAGGCATACTAAATATAAAAGACTAAGTCTCCCGGCAGCTGAGATTAGTAAAAGGAGCTATAACCTTTTAGGGGGATTTTCAGCAGCCGCTTATTAACTTTGTGAGACAAGATTTATTCTTGCATGAGATCACAAAGTCTGCAGTTCACAATTCACATAAAAAATAATCTATCTTCATTTCACATATTTTTCTTTGCTTTTTTTTTCATTCATTTTGGATCCAGCTTGAGTCCAACATTCGTATGTAATTGTGACCTGAACGAAATGAGACCACTTTCCTATTACTCTGCTGCATAACATTCCAAAGAGGGACATAAAATTATTTTATCTCTCAACTGAAATGTTTTAGGTTTAAGTGTCACTTCTGACACTGGAGCACATATCCCATGTTGCCAGTACTGATGGAATGAAGCAGAAAGTATTGCAAATACTCAGCAGGGTAGTCAGCCTCTACAGAGTGTTCATTTCAATGCAAGGAGTATTATAGGCAAAGCAAATGAACATAGAGCCTGGATCAGTGCTTGGGATTATGATGTTGTGGCCATTATGGAGACTTGGTTTCAAGAGGGACATGACTGGCAGCTTAACGTTCCAGATTAAGGTTTCAGACATGACAGAGAGGGGGGTAAGAGAGGTGGAGGAGTTACTCTACTATTCATGGAGAATGATACGGTGAATTCAAAGAAGACATGGCGGAGGGTTTATCCAGTGAGGTGATAGGGGTAGAGTTCAATCACTCTAATCGGAGAGGCCCTCACAAACCCTTACAAAAAATTGACGGTGGATTGCTGAAGTTTTACTGACCATCTAAATAATGGAAAGTCAGAATTAGTAAGTCCTTGAACATAGATCATTAAAATAGTCATTGAAATTTAATAGAAAGGCTATTAGAAAGGGGGTAGCAATATCTGGAGTGCAAGGAAAGGCAGAGGCTGAATTTATGCCACAGTTATAGAGGGTCATAATTAAAGCACATGTGAAGCACTGTGACCAGTTCTGGACATTACACCTTGGTTTCGTACGTAGTGCTGAGTAATTGAGCAGAATGGTGTCAGGATGCCAAGGATTACATTATGCAGAGAGATCCAATGTTAGTCTTTCTTGTTGCTGTTGCATATTGGATGGGACTGATCTTTTGACTTATACAAATCCAACTCTTTTGAAGACATTGTAACCCATGAATGTTTGTTGATACATTGGATACTTCTTTTCATAATTAAATGCAACAGTTATTCCTGTAAGAACAGCTTTCAAGTTGGACTGTTGGGAGCACATTCACCTCATACATTGTTTCTGAGTACCTTTTAAATTTAGTCTTAGGCAAAATCACCAAGGAGCAATTAGTACATTTTCCATACGCCTCTTTGCTATTCTACAATACAATAAAAGATTGGCAAATAATCCACACTCCCAAACACTTCTCTTCCTGGGATATCCAGAGTGTTATCTTTTCCACTTCATCCCTTTTTGTGCACACTAAATGCACGACATACTTATGTTCACAGTTCTGAAACTTGGAACAATACGACGTACAACAGAAGATAAATTTCTACATCATTTCTTCAAACCCTAACAAATCAACTCAGTTATTTTGCAGAGAGATCCAATTAAAAAATGCACTGGATTAATTTTAGTGTGGTAATGCATAATTACATTACACCATTTTCTTGCTAATTCTATACTTTTTACATTGCAAAATAAATATCAACTGCACAAAAGGCAATCAAACAACAGCAAAGAGGGAGAAGTAGGAGAAATGTCCACCCAAGTCCCAGTAGTTATTAAAAGCAGACAGTTGAGGGATTACAGGGGTATTTGGAATGATAGGCTTGGTCTGTTTTCTGCTCCTCGTTATTAACCATTTGTGTTGAATGCCAGATATTGATTGTGTAGGAGGTAACTGCAGAATCAGAGATTAAACCAAAAATAGACACAAAAGGTTGGAGTAAATCATCGGGTCAGACAGGAATAGGTAACATTTCAGGTCGAGACCTTTCGTCTGAAGAAGGGTCTCGACCCGAAACGCCACCTATTCCTTTTCTCCAGAGATGCTATCTGACCCGGTGAGTTACTCCAGCTTTTTGTGTCTGTCTTTTGCTGGATGTTGATTGGCAACTTGTTGAAATTGGTGTTTGGAATTTTGAATTAGCACTCATAACATAGCACTTCCTAACTTTGTCTCTGATTTGTCACTATTTTCTAAATATGACAAAACAATCAATCAGCTGCAAGTGTGAAATGAAATTTGCAAGTATTATGCAAAATAATACTAAATTGTGATAATGGAAACATGATAGAACAAGAAATGGTTGTGTTTCAAGGATGTTAAGACAGGGAGACAGATTCACATCTGGCCTGAATTAGCTTTTAAATAGCTTGAACCCATGTCCCTTAAATATAAAATAACGGATATAGAAATAGAAATATATGGGGATTTGTGTGAACTTAAAAGCTAATTGTTTACTCCAATCCAGTGATTTCATTCACGGACTCTTTTCCTTTAGTCAATCTCTCTTTCATCCATCCTAGAGGGATATTTGGAACATTTGTCTGTCCTTCGTGCCACGAAGCTAACCACTATTCAAACTGTGGTGAACTGGAAAGGGGAGTTGTAGGAGGGAATTTTGTGCCATACCCATATCCTATATCTGGCTTTACTCAGATTGGCACAGACACAAAATAAAACAGCTTGTAGATTAGTGGCGAGTCTATTGAATAAATCGATACTTTGGGTTTTGTCAGATTGTTTTACCAGTGTGCACTGTTAAGGCTTTCAATAAACTGATGTTCAATATACTCACCACTGATCTACGAGCTGTTTTGTTTTGTATTTGTGCCTATCCGAGCAAAGCTAGACAAAGGATACGGGTATAGCACAAAATTCCCTCCTACAGGAGTGCATCACTGTGATCTCCTCTGAAGAGCTCATAGTTTTGCATCGAATAGCTTTGCCTTAACAAGGAACAGATAAAATTCACCCTAACTTCCATAAGGACGTGATGGAATGTAAATTAGCTTGGCACCTTAAGAGTTCCAGTTTTATAGTAGCCATAGCTTTAAAGTATCTATAGAATATGTGCAAAATTAAAAATAATTTCAACAAATAATTATTAAAAATACTTGCCTTCACATCCATAATGCTTTTAAGCACATGGGGTGGGGGGGGGGGGGGGGGGATGGTGGAACTAAGCCCATGATAAAACCTTTTTTTAAAACAATTGCACGTTTATTAAGGATTCTCCCATTTTTATGCAGCAACATAACATGTGTTGAGCATAAAATAATAACAGGTGAGATTTACATCCAAACTCTCGCATGGTAAAGTTTGTAAATTTTCACCCCAATCCTGACCAGAATAAGCTGTTCCTGTGCTCTGCCATTACTGCCTACAACTTAATGCAGAATCGTGCAGGCGGCATTATGGTCAACAAGTACTACATTTTTCTGTTGAAGAAGAGAAAAGAGATTTTGAGGTTGGGAGCTGTGTCAAATCTCCAGACAAAAGTCAAAATCTATATGATGTGATCACCCTCACTCTCACATGGCACAATGGACATCAGAATCACAACATGGAGACTCTTCTGGTCGTCATTCAAAACCAGAGTTATTAGGGCAATGGCATAGTGCGTAACTCTTGGAAATTTAAGCATCCCACGTGTAGCTAATCAGTTGAAATGTCATAGAGAAAATACTTATTGCTCAGGAAGGGCGCACCCCTTTTCTTTGCCCTGAAATAATAATAATGAAAAAAAAACAATCAGCACTAAATTATGGATTGTGCCATCTTATTGCTCAATATACACCAGGAATTGTTTTGGCTCTATGCCGAATGTGTGCTAACCAACCATAGCCAATTGAGGGACAGCCTATTTTCATTCCAACAAATTATTATTAAAAAATAATTTGGCAACTACTCTTCCTTTTCCTTCATTCCTTCTTGTTTAATACATTTCAGAAAAATCTACTGAACGCCACTTTGACCTTGATTTAAGTTAAAAAAATTTGCAGGTGAGATGTCAGGACATTTTACAAAATATGGACACATTCTGCTGAACTTTATGTAAACTTGGTTTAAATTTAACAGAAGCTGCATTAAAAAGTACACAGATAAGCTGATATAATTTTTGGGGGTCAAATTGACATTCCTTTTGTGCCCAGAATCCAAATCAAAACGAATGCTACAAAGCCAACGATACCCAATTCCCAACATGCACATTTCTAAGCTCCAAATAATTTTGCTCAAAATTATATCAATATTTAGTTTTATTTGAATAAATATTAATTTTGTCCTGTTCATACACTAGAGCTCATGCCTTGAAAGGAAAATTACAGGGTTATGGAGAGAGGGTAAAGGAATCTGACCAGCGAGATTGCTCTTCCATAAAATTAGCATTCAACCAATGGGCTAAAATGGCCTCCATCCCTGCTGCAACCTCTCTGTGATTTGGTCTCCTAATTTGAGGAAGGACATTCATGCTATTGAGGGAGTGCAGTGTTGGTTCACCAGGTTAATTCCTCGGATGGTGGGACTGTCATATGATGAAAGAATGGAAAGACTGGGCTTGTATTCACTGGAATTTAAAAGGATGAGAGGGGGTCTTATAGAAGCATATAAAATTATTAAGGGATTGGACAGGCTAGATGCAGGAAACATGTTCCCAATGTTGGGGGAGTGCAGAACCAAGGGCCACAGTTTAAGAATAAGGGGTAGGCCATTTAGAACCGAGATGAGGAGAAACTTTTTCACCCAGAGAGTTGTGAATTTGTGGAATTCTCTGCCTCAGAAGGCAGTGGAGGCCGATTCACTGGATGCATTCAAAAGAGAGTTAGATAGAGCTCTTAAGGCTAGCAGAATCAAGGGATATGGAGAGAAGGCAAGAACGGGGTAGATTGTGGATGATCATCCATGATCACATTGAATGGCAGTGCTGGCTCAAAGGGCCGAATGGCCTACTCCTACACCTATTGTCTATGTATCTATGGCCCTATTTCTAGCCTTACTTTAGTCGGAATCATTGCTCTATATCAGTGCCCATAATTGACATCAACCAGACATATATTTTCTCTGGGAAGCCTTTCATACATGACCAGACATTGGCATATCAGCAAGTTCAATCCTGATCATAGTTACAAAGTACTGTGAAGATCAAAACTGCTCACCAGTTTGCAAACATCAATAAATCAATCATTAAATTACATTATCTTCCATATCCACGACACAATCAACTGGCAACTAGCGTTCATGATCCAGAATCCCCATGGATACGTGTTCCCTCTCCAGGGACATACAGGCACGGACATAGGCCTAGAAAAGGGATACGTAGTCATCTGGCGCAGAACCCTCAACTTCACTTGAACGGCCATCTGGGCCAGGCTCAGGATCAAACAGGCAGGTAGATTCTCCCCCACCAACTGGCACTCCCCCTTTCATGCCAGGTAACCAAAGGCCAAGAGCGTGGGGTTGAAATTCAGCCAAAGTTTGAGGAGCAACCCTACAAATACCAAAACAAGGGCTGCAACATACCATATTCACGTGGAACACTATCTCTTCCACGCTGCAAAAATTAGACGGCTGGCGAGTCAGTGAAGAGACTTAAATATCTATTACACATCACTGCTCAGTGAAACCTCTCCACCCCAGGTCTCTGATATAAAGCCGGATGACTTCCTAATAGGGAGATCTGCACTGTGGACCAGCCTCGCCGCAAAGTGGTTGCATGGACCACCACGCGTGTCCAGATAGAAGACGAGGCCAAGGAAGTGGATAGTGTGCAATGGTTCTTATTGTCACGTATGCACTACACGTCAATTTTTTGCACATGCACAGGTCTCCATACTTTGGCACCATTTACAAAACGTTCAAAGTCCGATCCATGTGCTCGATGTACTGGAGCTGCCCCCGATCCAGGTAGGCCCCCATCACCCTAGGCCGACTTAGCCCGAACCGACATGCCGCTCCTCACCCGACTGCCTTAGTGTCCCTGGGTCGCTTGCCGCAGCCGACCTTTAAGGCGCTGGAGGAAATATCCCAGTCACTCTTCCAATGGCCCACTCCTTGCATCTGTCGTCACCAGTGGCACCCTCAACTCTCTGGTCTTCGGGGCCGACCTTGGCGGCTTCCGAGGTTCCACCCTGCAGCCGCAGCCCATCAGATCCTTCCTCGCAGCGGCCAACCACGCCTGCCGCCGCCCCTGGCTGTGGGCGGCGCCTCTGGTCTTTCTTTAATTGGCTCCACAGTGAACCTTTCGGAGCAGCTTGTACAGTAAGCAATTCCCCTGCATTATGGAACGACACGCTGGGTATCTCGGACAGGCGACTCCTGTTGTGTGGGACCGGCTAGTGGGTAAGATCCCAGGGCTTGGGGCATCTATGTAGAGTTTCCTCCTGATGTTTCAGGTTCCACCTAATGTTCCAGTTGCCTCCCACATCCCAAAGCTGGGCCAGTCGAGGGTTTAATTGAACACTGCAAATTTCTCCTGGTGTATAGGTGAGTGGTAGAATCTGGGGGAGTAGATGAGCAAATACAGAGAAATTAAAAATAGTGGAATTAATGTAGGATTTGTGTAAATGGGTGGTTAATGGTCGGCAAAGAACTCGAAAGGGCCAAGGGCTTGTTTCTGTGCTGTGTGCCTTTTTACGCGCAATGAGGTAGACAGATATTTTCTTGTTGATAGATCTGAGCCCAGAAATTGGTTAGAATAAGTCATTTTTCTGGGCACTAATCATGTAAAAGTTGATCTTTCCCAGAGTAGCTCACATTAGCATTCTGTGGAAGAAATGAATTTCGAGGGAAATTAAAGGAAAATGAAAAGCGGAGACTTTGCAGATATGCTTCGAGATTTTATTGCATGATATCATGGAGAGATGGCGGCAGTAAACTGCTCACAAGTTCTCTGACTTCACAGCAATTATACTGTGCAGTAAACAACTTTTGTTAGATACTACTCTCCAAAAATATTCTATCAACTACATGGGTACCAATTATTTGTGAGATTGGTTGAAGCATGGAAACAGGTCCTTCGGTCAACACCGACCATCAATCACCAGGGTTGGCAGTGTTTAACAGCCTGATGGCTGTTGGGAAGAAGCTGCTCCTGTACCTGGATGTTAGTTTCAGACTCCTATGACTTCTCTTCGAAGGAAGTAGAGGCGTTGATAGGCTTTCTTTATGATTGCATCGATGCACTGGTCCAGGATCTTCAGAGGTATGCACACCCAGGAACTTGAAGTTTTAGACTCACTCTACCACCCACCCGTCGATGAAGACAGGTTTGTGGATCCTCGGCCTTCCATTTCTAAAGTCAACAATCAGCTCCTTGGATTGCAAACTGGCAGAAAACAGATTGTTTGGTTTAGAGAAATGACATGGAAACAGGACCTTTGGCTCACAACAACCATTGATCACTTTATTGCAGGATTAGCTAACAAGCTGGTTATCTTGCAGCACATGACTCACTTCCTGGTATCCCATGGTCTATCCACCATTTGTAAGACACAATTCAGGAACATGAATGCACTTCTCTGGACATGTGCAGCCGCAACACCATTAGGATGCTCAACTGCATTCAGGACAAAACAGCTCATTTAATTAGTACCCCGTTTGCCATCCCAAACATTCATTCTCTCCACTACTGGCACACCATGTGCATGCTTCTGTTCAAGTTTCACACCATTTGAACTTAGAAATTTTACTGTTTCCAAATCCTCTACTCCAATAGCATGTAGAATGATGCTCCCCGTGCAAGTTCTGCCTGTGGGGAATAAACAGATCAGAATGGCCTGAAGAATACAAGCACAACCAAGTAGAATGTTGCATACGAGTTCTGCTCCAGAGGATTCCGAAGAAAACTTGGAAAGGTCAGCTTACGGAAAAAGGTTGAAATAAAAAGAAATGTTAGAAAGATTTAGCAGATCAGGAAGTATCCGTGGTAGGAGAAACAAGGTAAAGATTTTAAGTTAATAATTTTTATTTCCTTTTTCCAGCATCTGTTTTATTACAGAATGAAGTCTGACGACTGAACTCGTCAAGCTGTTTGGACCAACAGTAGATGTGCCCAGAATATCAAATAACATAGCTCGATTCAACCCTGCAGAGAACAAGCCATCATGGATGCAAGAGCCCAATCTTTGCAGTCTGAAAAATGCTAGTTCTGTCAGCATATGGACATAATTATCAAGTGGTATCTTCAGGGTACTAACTCAGCTTTTTTTGAATTGCAGCAGAGTTTTACAATATATTACAAGCATTTGATAAGAACACAATTAGCAGCGCAGATAAAACTGAGTTGGGGGCAGGGGCAGTGAGGTAGTTGTAATGTACATGTATTTCCAAAAGGCAGAGTTTGAAACATGTAGATCATTATTTAGTTAATAGAACAGTATTTGTTAAACGTTAAAGTAGGTACATCAAATAATTAGGAAAGCTACAGAATGTTATTTCTTGCAAGGGAGAATTGAAGTTGGAGGTTATGCTTAATTTAATCAGTCATACAATACAATACAATATATCTTTATTGTCATTGTACCCAGGGGTACAACGAGATTGGGAATGCGCCTCCCATACGATGCAATAATTTAAGTAATTAACAGCAACCCAACGAAACGAAACAGTTGGAACAGTTTTTAGACAGGGTAAAGTGCAAGTTGGTCTATGCGTTGCGGCCATCCGGCTCAGCAGGACCGGTTCATAGCAGCTATGGCCCTGGGGATGAAGCTGTTCCTGAGTCTGGAGGTGCGGGCGTAGAAGGCCTTGTATCGTCTGCCCGATGGAAGGAGTTCGAACAGACTGTTGCAGGGGTGTGAAGAGTCTTTGTGGATGCTGGTGGCTTTTCTGAGGCACAGTGTGTTGTAGATGCTCTCCAAGTCTACAGCATGGAAATAGACCCATCAAGTCAACTGTCCATACCAATCAAGATGCCCCATCTAGGCAAAGAGTGCCTAGGGCAGCACAGTGGCACAGTGGGCGAGTTGCTGCCTTACAGCAAGAGACTCGGTTTCACTCCTGACTATCGGTGCTTATCTGTACGGAGTTTGTACGTTCTCCTCGTGACATGCGTGGATTTTTTTTTCTGGGATCTTTGGTTTCCTCCTGCACTCTAAAGACGTACAGGTTTGTAGGTTAATTGGCTTGGTATAATTGTTAATTGTCCCTAGTGTGTGTAGGATACTGTTAATGTGCGGGGATCGCTGGTCAGCGCGGACTCAGTCGGCCAAAGGCCCTGTTTCCATACTATATCTCAAAACAAAACAAAATATTTATGCAGGTCATTGATGAGATTACATAGAAACTTTGATACGACAAGCAAGAGGATGAAAGATGACTGGGTAGATTGGAATACTATCAGCCATGATTTTATTCAATGGCAGAGCAGGCTCAGGGGGTGAGTAGTATACCCGTTTTTCAGTAATGTGTTATAAATGTACAAACGTGAACAGAAGATTTGTTAAACAGAAATTAAAAACTATCAATAAATGGCTTTCTAGTTTCCCTTCCACCTTTGATACTTTGTATTTAATCCCTACATCTACTTTTGAGTATAGATAACAGGAGAGGAGGCGTCAGCTGGATCCCTCATGAGTTGCAATTTGCCAATCTAAACACGACCCATTAATCATGAATCATTGTTAATCAGCCAGACATCTACACATGCACAATACAATGAGCTTTTACTTTATGCCGTAAACAAGGCATCTTATCGAATGCCTCCTGGAAACCTGAATTAATTTCATGTTCCCATTTATTTACCAAAATAATTGTACCATTTTCTCCAATGACAAGCCAGACCAGATGGCACTTTATTTACGTCCTTCTTTGAACAAGTGCATTACCTTTGTGATTTTTCAATTGACGGAGACATTTACAATTGATAGATGATAGAGGGAGAGGAGATGATAGATTATGGGGGGGGGGGGGGGGAGATGGGGATGGGGGGAGAGGGGGAGATAAATTACCTCCTTCATGCAGGTTTTAGAGAGCTCTCAGCACCTTGTCTTTCCTCCAGTCTTTCCATCGCCTTTGGAAACTTTTATTGCTGTATATCAACATGAGAATTAAAGTTATGCCAATGCAAGTCAAAGATGCCATTATGAGTCTGAGAAACGAGACACATCAGCCAAACCTTAGGCTTACCAAAATCAACTGTTTGGAACATCATTAAGAAGAGAGCACTGGTGAGCTTACCAATCGCAAAGGGACTGGCAATCCAAAGAAGACCTCCACAGCTTTCTCTCTGTAATAAAGAATTCTCTTTGTAATAAAGAAAAACACTCCAAACACTTGTCCGACAGATCAGAAACATTCTTCAGGAGTCAGGTGTGGATTTGTCGATGACCAATGTCCTCAGAAGACTTCATGAACAGGAATACAGAGGCTACACTGCAAGAAACAAACCACTGGTTAGCCACAAAAATAGGATGGCCAGGTTAGTTTGCCAAGAAGTACTTAAAAGAGCAACCACAGTTCTGGAAAAAGGTCTTGTGGACAGATGAGATGAAGATTAACTTATATCAGAGTGATGGCAGGAGCAAAGTATGGAGGAGAGAAGGAACTGCCAAAGATCCAAAGCATACCACCTCATCTGTGAAACACGTTGGTGGGGTGTTGTGACCTGGCAAATCTGGCTGCTGAAGGTACTGGCTCACTTATCTTCAGTGATGATACAACTGCTGATGATAGCACAATGAATTCTGAAGTGTTTAGACACATTGTATCTGCTCAAGTTCAAACAAATGCCTCAAAACTCATTGGCTGGCGGTTCATTCTACAGCAAGACAATGATCCCAAACATACTGCTAAAGCAACAAAGGAGTTTTTCAAAACTAACAAATGTCAATTCTTGAGTGGCCAAGTCAATCACCCGATCTGAACCCAACCGAGTATGCCTTTTATATGCAGAAGAGAAAATTGAAGGGGACTAGCCCCCAAAACAAGCATAAGCTAAAGACGGCTGCAATACAGGCCTGGCAGAGCATCACCAGAGAAGACACCCAGCAACTAGTGATGTCCCCGAATCATAGACTTCAAGCAGTCATTGCATGCAAAGGATATGCAACAAAATAGGAAACAAGACTACTTTCATTTACACCACACTGCTATGTCCCAAACATTATGGTGCCCTGAAATTGGGGGGGGGGGGGGGGGGGGGAGACTATGTATAAACACTGCTGTAATTTCTATATGGTGAAAACAAAATGTATTAAAATGGCCTTTATTACAATTTGACAATGTGCACTTTAACCACATGTGGTTTTTTCTATTACAAATCTCAAATTGTGGAGTACAGAGGCAAATACATAAATGGGCTTTGTCCCAAACATCATGGAGGGCACTGTATGTGTGCGTATTTGTGAGTATGTGAGTATATACACATTGATTTTTTTTTCTCTCTCGTTTATCATATTGTTTACAGTGTACTATGTTTACATAGTCTGTTGGGCTGCAGCAAGTAAGAATGTAATTGTTCTATCTGGAACAAATGTGACAATAAAACACTCTTGACTCTTGGTGCATGAATGATCCTGGACCTGTTGGACCAAATGAGCCATTTACGAGTTGAAAATTCCACAATTGCACCTGTAATGTCAGCTGTCCAGTAAGTAGACCAGACACTACAAGATAATGTCATTCCTCTGCATTAAACTTAAATAACAGAGCAATACAATATGCCAATGTCTCATACTAAACAAAACTTAGTGGATGCCATTAAATCTACAAAATGTTCAAACAATGGATTTCATAATGGTCTTTCACCTTTAGAATCCACCTATTCTTCTTTGAAAGATATGCAAAGTACAAAACTATTACACAAAGTTATATTAATTTAAGATATCAGTTTAACTGCTGTGAAAATACTGCCATTTTTTTTTTGCAATGTTAAAGCTTGCAATATATGCAATATTTTCAGTGGCTCTGTCTGATACATCATTGGAGGTAAATGAAGATTTTACTGTAGTCAGCAGCAACTCACTCCATCCCAGGATGTTACAACTTTGTCGGCTGACGTCTCCCCCACTTTATTTTGTCCTCCCAGAGGTTGGATTATGCTGAAGTTGAAGCGAAGCGACTAAGGAGGTCGGGGACAGACTTCCCCGGATTTGAAAGGGAAAGCCGGATTCAACTATTTGATATACAGCCGGCTTTGACTGAACAAAGATGCATCCTGAGGGGATTAAAGACACAACAGAAATCACCCAGAGTTGGGGAATCGAGATCCAGAGGACATGGGTTTAAGATCTTATTCAATATGTTATCCAAACAGATCCTCACAGCCAACAAACGGACTGGATGCAAAGAAATAAAAACACGAATAGGACAGCCCTCATTACACATGGCCCGGATCCAGCTTCAATTATCTCCATGCTAACGCTGCCATTTTGTGCTTTAACCTCCGACATGCCATACTGAGGATGTTCTTGTAACTTAGAGGCAAACGAGCCTTCATTTCACAATGACACCAAAACCCCGACATCCACATCATTAGGGCAACACGGTGGCGCAGTGGTAGAGTTACTGCCTTACAGCGCCCAAGACTCCGGTTGGATTCTGACTACGGATGCTGTCTGTATAGAGTTGTATGTTCTCCCCGTGACTGAGACGAGGAGGGAGCCGCTGGACGCGAGGAGCAAGGGCCGTTGGGAGGGTGAACAGGGGTAATGCCTCCAGCGCCTTCAAGGTCGGCTGCAGGAGGTATCCCTGGGACACAAAGATGGCTGGGCGAGGTAAGTGACATCAGTTCGCGGGCCGATCCGGTCGAAGGCAACGGAGGACGGCCCTGCAGGAGCATGGGGCTTAGCTGGATCAGGAGCTGCTCCAGTGGACCGAGCAGGCAGACAGCCCGGACTTTGGAAATGGCGCCAAAGCATGGCATCTGCATGTGTAAATATGCAAAAAAGAATTTCACTGTGCAGTTGTACATGTGAGAATTAAAGCACCATTGAACATTGAAAATTTCCTACGAGGATTGCGGAAGATTCTAATTAAAAGTTTACACATTTCCAGTGCAGAAGTTAATAATGCCAAACAAGATTTGAACAGTTAAATTGTCAAAATAGTTTATTTGTATGTATATCAAACTTGCATTATTTTTAAATTGCTTATAAAAGGTAAATGACACCTTGTTAAGCCTGCACCGTAAAGCATTGCAAAATGATGCTTACAGAATTGTTTTCACTGTTACATTAACAGAACTATGCATCATTTTTGCATCCTTGAGCTGTATTAGAAGCAACAGAAACAAAAAGGGAATTAGTTTTTTAATCAGTGCATTTCTTTGCGAAATAGTTGCATACTTTCATTCACTATTAAGGTAAGATGAGCCATTTTAAGAAGGATGTTCCGTGGTTACCATATGGTTCATTCGTTCTGCATCCATAAAGCTCGGCAACCCACAAGTAGTATTGCATCCGGCATCAGTTATCGTGCCCCGTGTTCAACAAGTATTCCATTTTATTACCAATGACTTCCACAGCAGTGATCCATCAGACCATTGCCTCAAGTTTCTGGTCAATCAGAAAATGATTTAAAGCAAACTCAATAACTCTGTGTCCAACATTGTCTTCTCCATGGCCTTTCACCTTACCCAGACAGAATAAACCTGGGATTGAAATTAATTCTCCCCTTCGACCCACTTTAATATTCAATCTGTCTGGAACATATTCCAAACTGGAAAGCAGTTAAATGCTCTAAACACAACTCTCAACATGTAGTGTTAAGTGACAAAATAGCATTTCTGATTATCCTGAGGATCTTCCTTGTTGTCCATAGCTTTCAGCACATGACCAGGAAGGGTCATTCACATTTAGTCTTTGGCATCACCAACTCCATCAGGATTGATAGCAAACATAGCCTCTGCCTCAGGCAGACAGGGGGAGTCGTAAATTCTACAGATCCGTGTTTCACCTCGACCTTTCCTCAAGTACAATCTGAAAAATAAATAATGGACAGGTGGACAATGTGCAATTTTCTGATAGCCGGAACCATAAGCCTTTATTTTCCAAATCTATTTGGTTCCTAGTTGAGTAAGCTTAAAAGAGGAAAATCTGTTCAAGGAGAAGCTGAGCCGTTAGAACTACAATGGTAAATACCTGTTTGAGAGCTATCTTGCTATCAATTAGAATGTTACAATTGGGCTTGGCCATATCAAATTCAGAAGATGTGTAGGAAGGAACTGCAGATGCTGGTTTAAACCGAAGATAGACACATAGAGCTGGAGTAACTCAGCGGGTCAGACAGCATCTCTGGAGAAAAGGAATAGGTGACCTTTTGGGTCGAAACCCTTCTTCAGTCCCAAGAGACTCAGATGCAACTCTATCTACAGTTCAGAAGATGATCAGGCAGGATCCCTGTTCCATATAATTATCCAGTAATAAGTTATAGGAGCAGAATTATCTATCTTTCTGTCTCAACCCCATTTTCCTGCCTTCTCCCCATAACCCCTGACAACAGTACTAATCAAGAGCCTATCAATCTCTACCTTGAAAATATCCATTGACAGCTTCCATAGCCTTCAATGAATTCCAGATTCACCACCCTCTGACTAAAAAAAATCCTCCTCATTTCCTTTCTAAAGGTACACCCTTATATTCTGAAGCTATGGCCTCTGGTCATAGACTCTCCCACTCGTGGAAACATCCTCTCCACGTCCACTCTATCCAGGCCTTTCACTATTCGTTAAGTTTCAATGAGGTCCTCTCTCATCTTTCTAAACTCCAGCGAGTACAGGTCCAGTGCCGTCAAATGCTTATCATATATTAACCCAGTCATCCCTGGGATCATTCTTATAAACCTCCTCTGGACCTTCTCCAATGCTAGCACATCCCTCCTTGGATATGGGATCCAAAACTGCTCACAATGCTCCAAATGTGGTCTGACCAGTGCCTTAAAGCCTCAGCATTACATCCCTGTTTTTATATTCTAGTCCTCTCGAAATAAATGCTCACATTGCATTTGCCTTCCATACTTCCAATTCGATTTGCAAATAACTTTTAGGGCATCTTTCACAGCACTGCCAAGTTCCTTTGCACCTATGATTTATCAATTCTCTCCCCATTTAGAAAATAGTCTACGGCTTTATCCCTACTACCAAAATACATGACTCTACACTTTGCTATGCTGTATTCCACCTACCACTTCTTTGACCACTCTCTAATACCAGCTAGAAGTTCATCTGAAGATTGGATCAACATCATGATGAGATTAGTTTAACTTAGCATGATGTTCGGCACAAACATTGTGGGCCGATGGGCCCATTCCTGTGCTGTTCTATGTTCCATGTTCTTCACTTATTTATGAAACTGCACTTCAGTTTTTCTTGCAGTATCATCATCATATATATATATATATATATATATATATATATAGCAGGTTTGATGTTTTTCTTTTTTCCTTCATTTGAATCTTTGTTCCTTTTTGTATTTGTTACATCATTAAAAGTCTGGATGAAAAAAAATTGTAGCTGCTAGCATTTCCATCCTAATCACCATTCAGCATATACCAAACTACAACTTGACTACTTAATTAAGAATCATAGTTTGTTGAAAAATCATTGCATATTTAGTCAAACCTAGTGTTTAGATATTGATCATCTGGGAAAGGTATGAAAAGATATCTTAAAGGAGCCAATGCATCCAAGTATGGATAGGAAACAAATAAATATTGAGGATAGAGCAAGAACAATTACATTAATAACAATACATATGCTTTGATTCTAAATTTTAGATGCAAACAGAATAAAGGAAATTTTAAGGCAAATGGTCAACTCTTATCATCTAGAAACTCATGAAACAAATTTTTAATTAGTTTTACGCAGGCAAAGAGTTAAACATCCTGTCAGCGTGATCAAAATACAGATGTGTGCAAATAGAACGAATCTGTATTCACAGAAGGTGTAATGGTCATATTATAAATTCCACTTACCTTGTTGTTGATGCATGGGCAATAATGTGTCCACCAATTGGCTTTTTTGGATCTGCAGCAAACATGGCTGCACCATCAACCTGGGCCACCACCTGGTTAGTTATTACAACAGCTACCCCAAACTAGAAAACAATTAAAGATATTACCATGTGACAAACCCAATAAATTACCAATTATAGAAATCACAATTATTTTCTTTCCATTTCCACATCACCTTTGGAACTAAATACGTTCAAATGGAAATTTTAACATTGTCAGAAGCCAAAGTAAATAAGGTTTTCCCAGTAGAGCTATCACCAAAAAATTACAGAACCCTGTGGCACAGCTCCTTTAAAAGAGTAAGAACTATTAATGACAAGGGATTGAGGCACCTCAAACATATTGTACAACTGTTCCATTGACTGCAAGCATGTGCCAGAATAGGGCTCTTTTTCTGCTTTTCAGTAATAAAACCCGTTTCTGGTCCAATATCAACATATGTAAAATCGTCTTTCTAACGCAGTAAGATGCATCTTAATTTACTATAAAAACACATACATGCACTTCAGTTCAGTATCTTTGGTTTTGTAAGAACCATGCTAATTAATAACCTTTACCCTGCCAGTGAAATCCCATGGATACATCCAACAAAATAAATCCGCTTTAATCCGAGGAGAATTGATAGGTATCAAAAGTGATTATTTGTATCACAAGATGCTGGAGTAACTCAGCGGGTCAGGCAGCATCTCAGGAGAGAAGGAATAGATGACTTTTCGGGTCGAGACCCTTCTTCAGACAAAAGAAGGGTCTCAACCCGAAACGTCACCCATTCCTTCTCCCCTGAGATGCTGCCTGACCCGTTGAGTTACTCCAGCATCTTGTGATACCTTCGAATTGTACCAGCATCTGCAGTTATTTTCTGACATAAAAGTGATTATTTCCTTTGGATAAGTTATCGATGATTTTTGGTCAATTACGATAGAACAAACAGAAATATTATCAGTAAACGTTCATACATGGAATGCTCTGCCACGGGAATTATCATGGGACTTAGGGATGCAAAAACACAATTCAAATCATGTAAAAGGGAAGAAATATCTGAAACAGGAAGAAACAAATGGACGTTGTGAGATAGTCGTTTGAGTTATGAAAATCGGCATTACAGAATTCACAAATCACTACCCAAAAATTTAACATACCGAATTAAATTCACTCTCACAGAATTTATGTGGAAAAGAAACAGAAATTGTATTAAGTTTTCAACTTGCGTTTTTTTAAACATATGGCCCGTTTTCTGAGAATAAGCGAGTTTGGTATTACAACTGCGCATGCCCAGGTCATGGGTCATTTGGGATAAACATTCTCGCCAGCTGAGCTAGTGTTTATGTACAGACCTGCCTTTCATACGTATTTTCCAGTTTTGCTTCTTCGAGGTAAGAAAATACTGCTTTCAAAACTATTAACTAGGTGTATTTATGGTTCATTTGTACAAAATTACGGTGATTTTGATGGTTTAATTGGCTTTTGCTTGGTCACTTGCCCGCTTCGGTGAGCGAGCGAGATCGTGATGATTAATAACAACCATTTTTTATTGTCTGTGTTTGGGGGTGGGGGGAAGAGAGAGAATGAAATGAAGTGTATGATTTCTATAACTATCAATAGATAATTTGAAATGCATTTGTGGGGTTTCCACCTCTTACTATACTAGTCCACGACCACGGGCTGTATGCACGTTTGTTGACTTCTGAATGAGTTCTGCATGTACATGTGTAATTAAAGTTGTGTAGTACTAAACTTAGTCACGAGTCTCCCGAAGAATCATGTCTCTTCCGATTCCCATTACATTGGATAATTTTAATCAGTATTTGACATTCAAATTTTCAGTTATAATCTTGTGATTGTATAAATTAGTTCAATATACTTGCACCATTTTCTTTTGTATTGTAACTTGTACCGGCATGTAATGGACGTGCTTACAGATCATGATTTGATAAGGTCCACGCACCTAAAACAGATAAATAAATGCCCTGCACCGTGATGCATTCTCAACTGGACAGAGATATTTATAGAACGACCACGGCATCTGCAGTTGCAGGCTTTGACATGGTCCGACTGCAAGAAACACAACACTGTAAAACTATTGGTTGGAATTGCCCCAAACAGCATGATCACATTCTTATCAAAAGCATGGGGTGGGCGATCATCTGATACACATATTGTTAGGAAGAGTGGATTTTTGAACTTAGTTGATCCTGTGGATTGCATAATGGCGGATAGAGGATTTCCCATTCAAGAAGACGATGTTTCGCCAAGCCTATTTAGAGATTCCCCCTCCCTCCCAGCGGTGGTTATCAGCAAATGACCAGAGCAAAAGTACACAAAACCATGAAGGTTGCTAATGTCCGCATTCACGTTGAACGGGCATTCATGTTGAACAGGTCGTCTAAAGTGGTTTAACATCCTGAGAAACAATTTACCCATCACTTTAGTTCCGCATATTGATGATATTTTCACCGTCTGTGCAGCATTATGTAATTTACTGCCCCCATTGGTGTGTCAATGAGGCACATTTACTTGTTGTTGTACTTGCAGATCATTTATCATAAGTTCAACCACATTTGATATGAACTAAAATCCAGAACTCAATCAGTAAATGTACATAAGTTCATACAACTCTTAATTTCTTTCATTTCATTTAATCATTTATCAACCATTGTTTCAGTGTACATTAGCCATTAAGTCACATGTATGTTTAGAAGTAGTCACACATATGCATAGTACTTGTGTCGAGTTGCATCTCAAAACTCCAAATTGATATGGACTTTGTTTCTAGTAAACAAAAGTAAAAAGTATGGTATATACCATAAACATCAGGTTAACTCGTCTATTACTTAGACCAAAAACTCAGACCAAAATCTTTATTTTTACACAGAGTTCCACCCAATACGCACACAGTTTATACATCACTGCGTTCGCAATCACTAGCAACGCTCTTTGTTTATCCCGAATGACCTTTGAGAAATCCCATGATTCTTTGCGTTTATCGAGATACCAAACTCGCTTATACACCTCCCACCCCCATCTCAGTGAAGCAGGGATGCTGTAGAAGGGCAAGATGAAGGTGAGAGAGGAAAGATTTAATAGGAACCTGAGGCAGCAACATTTTCACTCAGAGTGGTGGATATATGGAATGAGGTGCACAAGGGAGTAATTCAGGCAGGTACAATAACAACATATAAAAGACACTTGGACAGATACATGGATAAGAGATTTAGCGGGATATGAGCCAAATGCAGGCAAAAGTACAGCAGGCAGTGAAGAAAGCCAATGGAATGTTGGCCTTCATAACAAGAGGAGTTGAGTATAGGAGCAAAGAGGTCCTTCTGCAGTTGTACAGGGCCCTAGTGAGACCGCACCTGGAGTACTGTGTGCAGTTTTGGTCTCCAAATTTGAGGAAGGATATTCTTGCTATTGAGGGCGTGCAGCGTATGTTTACTAGGTTAATTCCCGGAATGGCGGGACTGTCATATGTTGAAAGGCTGGAGCGACTGGGCTTGTATACACTGGAATTTAGAAGGATGAGAGGGGATCTTATCGAAACACAAGATTATTAAGGGGTTGGACAAGTTAGAAGCAGGAAACATGTGCCCAATGGTGGGGGAGTCCAGAACCAGGGCCACAGTTTAAGAATAAGGGGTAGGCCATTTAGAACGAAGATGAGGAAAAACATTTTCAGTCAGAGTTGTAAATCTGTGGAATTCTCTGCCTCAGAAGGCAGTGGAGGCCAATTCTCTGAATGCATTCAAGAGAGAGCTAGATAGAGCTCTTAAGGATAGCGCAGGGGGTATGGGGAGAAGGCAGGAACGGGGTACTGATGATCACATTGAATGGTGGTGCTGGCACGAAGGGCCGAATAGCCTACTCCTGCACCTATTGTCCAAAAGGGGATTTGGCCACAAATGGAGTATTGCATTCATCTTAGGTCATGATATTCTCGGAGGATGTGAGGATTCTTGATCGAGTACAGAAGAGATTTACGAGGCTGGCCTCCAGAATGAGGGGAGTTCAGCTGCAAGGTTAGACAGAAGCGAGGGATATTCCCCTTGTAGCAAAGGATAATGAAGAGAGTTAGAGGTATACCAGTTTATGACAGAATAAATTGATGATGATAGATTAAACAACGAGAAACCCTCCTCTTTAGTGAATGGCTTGAAGATAGGGTACACAAATTCAAAGTGATGGATATGGTGGGGATATGATGTGAAGTGAAATTGGTTTAAAAACACAATAAACACATGATGTGGAATGCTGCCGACTCGGGTGGAAGAACCAGTGATTTAAAAAAGGAATTGGATCAGCACATGGAAAAATTGAGTGCAGGGTTACAGAGTGAATGCAACTGCAGAACATCACGTGCTCCACTAGGATCAGATATTATTTAATGAGAATTCATGGCACCACATTACACCGTTCACGGTTCATCATTCACATAAAATTGATAAGCTCAAACTCGGTGCAGTTGTTGCCTTTCTTTTCCCATGCTTTTGTACGAACACGATTGAAATCTCTGCAATAACACTACCCAACACCATATCTCACACCTCCCCCAAGTTTAATTACTTGGAATACAAATTGAATACAAATAGGTAACCCAAAAAATATTAATACAAAAGTGCAAGGCTTACCTCATCTGCCAGTCGCAACAACATTCGTAGAAACCGTGCAAGGTGCATCTGCCTAGCAGCTAGCTCGCCCCTACCAGAGTAGTCTGTCCTGTACAAGGCTGTTGCACTGTCCACAATTAACAAGGCATATCTACAAAGAGGGAAGTTAACTTTAAACTACTTTCAACAAAAGCAGCTTTACTCACGATAACATAGGATAGAAATAGTCAAAGGTAATAGTGTGCACTATTCTAATTTTCAGACAGCTGCATTTATATTATAATCCAAACAAATTGCAGATGCTGGATATCTGAAATAAAAGTAGAAAATACTGGCAATGTTCACTAGATGTGACAGCATCTATGGAAAGGGAGACACAGAATTAACGTTTCCAACCAAAGATCCTTTCAGGCACAAAATTATTAAAGGGTCTTTGACGTGAAAAGTTAATTTTGTTTCTCTTTCCAGAAGTAATGACATTCCTTTATGATAACGTCTACCATTAAAGGCAATCTGTATTAGGGAAGGATCGCATACAAACATGCAGGACTAGGTCTTCAAATCAAATAGCTTTTATTGTCATTCAAAATTAATTGAATGAAAATGTCTATGATTTAAAAGAATTGTGGCTGTTCCGATTGTACGCTCAGTTTTGCATGTTAGGCTAACTGTGCTAGCCTTTCTACACTATAATCTAAAATGCATTTACCTCTACCATAAATATATTCCACCATCCTTTGAAGAAATTCATGTGAAAGACACAGAAGTTTAAAAAAATCTCACGTCAAACGTGTTCATGGGGACTCCTTATTTTAGTAACAGTAACGCCTATTTTAAATTCTCCTACAATAAACATTTTCTTCATATCCTCATGTCAAGATCCCTCAGAATCTTGTATGTTTCATTTTAGTCCCTGACTCTTCTAAAAGTCCAGTGGACACAAGTCCGCTCAAGTAAACCTTTTCTAAAGTGCTTTCAATGCATTTATATCTTTCCTTAAATAAGGAAACCAATATTGCACACAATTCCAAAGGTGGTCTCACTAGTGCCCTCGGCAGCTAATTCATAATTTTTATTCAATTCCCCTCTCAAACAACGTTGCTAACTTTTTATATTATTTACTGTACCTGCACTCTAGTTTTTTTGCAAATTATACATTAGGATACCTAGACCCTCTGCATCTCTTAGCCCTTCAAACTTTCACCATTCCAAGAATGCGTTTCTTTATTTTTCTTGCAACATAGACAATTTCCATTTTTCCCCCACACTGTACTTCATTTGCTATATCTTTGTCCACTCATTCAACTTATTTGCACCCTCTTTACAGGTACCTGGATTCTGTCATCATGGCAGATGCTTGATACAATAGTTGGGTCTGATGATCAGTGTTAAAAGCCCGAGCATATGCAACGTTGTCTAGAACATCACTTCCAGAAAGGTTGTATCTGACAAATGCAAGAAATAAAATATAGCCGTTAAATTGATAAAACGTTGATTACATAAATTGGTTCATTACATATATTCAGACATGTTTTTATGACCTGCAGATGATCAGAATCCTGTCAAACTTTTTTGCCAACTACCTCTCATTAAAGTGTTCACTGACATCAACATCCTATATTTTTAGGTTAAAAAATTGCTAGAGGAACTCAGTTAGTCAGGCAACGTCCGTCTATCCAAGGAAATGGGTAGACAATGTTTTGGGCCTCTTCAGACCGATGGAGTCGAAAGGACAATGGCTGAAAGAGATGATCAGCCATGATCACAATGAATGGCAGTGCTGGCTCGAAAGGCCAAATGGCCACCTCCTCTACCTACTTTTTATGTTTCTATGTTTAAAACATAGAAGGGAACAAAGGAACAGGGGTGGTGGAAAGGAAAATGGGAGCTTCAGGGTATGGAGGGATGGGAGATGAATGGATAGAGATGGTTGAAGGGAAAAAGGAGTGGAAAATCAGGGGGTCGGGGGGGTGCTAGGAAAATGAGATGGGGAGGGAATTAAACTGAAAGTGGAAAATTCAATGTTGATGCTGTTGGGTCGGTGTTCACCTTTGTGTGCGGCCTCACTTTCTAAGTGTGGAGAAGCCAAAGGACAGATAAGTCAGTATAAAAATGGAAAGGGGAATTAAAATAATAAGAAATACTAACGCTAACACTTTTGCCCTGTCTTCCTGCGCCAGCTGAAACTTGCAGTCACTAGCTATTTTAATTATCCTCCTAAAATATACCATTCTCCTCTTCCATCTACAAAACTAGATATAGTATTCCATTCAGTTCCAGTATCACGTCTAGTACAATAATCTAAAATTTGATCTGGACATGTTTCAACTTTTCATTTAAACGTGGGCTTTGTACTGTACAACTGTCAAGGGTGTGGTCAGAAATTTCTCACTCGATTCTCCATTTCTCTCTAATTCTCCAATTAAATTGCTAGACAATCAACGTCTACTTTCCATCAGACCAAAACCTTATAATCATCATCATAATCATACTTTATTATACCAAGTATGTTCTACAACATATGAGGAATTTCATTTGCCATAGTCATAACAATAAAAAGCAACAGAACACACAAAAGACATTTGAACATGAACATCCACCACAGTGACTCCTCCACATTCCTTACTGTGATGAAAGGTGAAAAAAAGTTCAATCTCTTCCCTTCTTTGTCCAGCGGTCGGGGGCCTCTAACCTTCTGTTGACAGGACGATCTTACCGATCTTACCGACGATCTTACCAGTTAGTCCTGGGCAAGGCCGCCAGCTCCACGATGCTATGCCGCAGAGCGACCAGAGATACGATCCGGAAAACAATCGCATCTCTGGCAAGGTAAGAGATTGAAAAAAGTTTCCGCTGCCCCCCCCCCACATAAAACAAACCAGAGAACATTAACACATACTTTTTAAACTCACCAAAAATAACACAAAAAAAGACAAAAAGGACAGACAGACTGTAGGCGAGGCTGCCATCGAAGCGCCACCTGGTGGAAGATGGTGGCACCTGGTGGAAGATTATACAATTGCACTATGGGGAAACCAAATCAAAGTTATTGATCTCCTGAACTCTAAATGTTTGTCTGATCTAATAGTACCTGCCATGTTCAAGTTGGATCATCTGGATCAATTCAGCAGTGCTTCAAAGATATCAGATCTATTGATTAGATCGTTTTTTTAAAAACAAAAAATACCTACTCCCACCATTTCCTCGTCATTCCACAGCTTTCATTTCCCTAAACTGACATAAGAATATAAATTGAAATAGGAGGACATCCTTCCAAGCCCACATCACTCCCTTGTCTTATCTATTTTGCCACCTAACCCACTTATCTTGTGTTGGAAGGAACTGCAAATGCTTGTTTAAACCAAAGATAGACATAAAAAGCTAGAGTAACTCAGCAGGTCCTTGGTCATGTGCAAAACAAAATTAAGGCCATATTTTTTTTAAAGTTGTTCTCTTAAACCACTAACACATTTCACGTTTAGTCCAAATGCACAAGATAAATCTCCAGTCAAATGCATTAATAAAACAAAGCCTATGGCTGCTCACGTCATGCTGCATCTCCTTCACTCAAGAAACAAAATAAATTAAGAAGGCTGCATAGAATGGTCTGGAGTTTTCTATTTTAACAAGAAAAACAAGGGATGAGTCAAATATAAAGGAAAACAGAGTTGGAACATTCATCCAATCTAGAAAAGGGTTTTTAAATTTACAAGAACATAACAACTGAATTGCAATACAAACCTTTCAGCCACAGCAAGGAGGCGCTCTGGGCGGAATGTACCTTCAGTATCAATATACATAGCTTTCCCTTCACCTCCACCACGGTCAATGGGTAACTGCAAGTCAGTAAAGCAGAGGAGGAAAAAACAATACACTTTCAGCAAGGCAGAAAAAGAATTCCTTCAGCATCAACAGCTTCATCTTATAATTATTTACAGGTATGAGGTTTTTAAAGGCTTTTGTTCCATATTTGTCCATCCACATGTTGAACAAGTATCACTGGCACAAGATATCAATTCTCACATTGTTGGTCTACAATGTAAGAAAGGCAGGGTATGTTCGTCACCTGACATGTAAAATCAAATAAAATGTTTGGAGGTGAAAGAATTGAATAGCAACAACCAAGAAATTTAGAAAGCGAGTTAACTGAAACGTCAAAATTAAAATGTTAGATACCTGACATGTCACTGCCAATGTATGACAGAGCTGAGTCTTCCCAGTACGAAACTCTCCAAACATCTCTGTGATTGAACCAGTCTCTATCCCACCTGAAACACCAAAAGGAGGTCTTGGTATCACACAAATAAAATAAATCTTTATCTAAAAATAATTCTTATTTAATCCAGGAATAATTGTTTTAACAATATTTTCAAATCAGACTTTGTACACTCTTGGATCGAAATAAATAAATGTTTTTTTTAAAAAATATTTTTTATTTTTGAAAAGCATATGTACAAATAGAAATTTAAAAAACACATTTATTACAAAGTTCTTACATAGCTTCAATTTTTAAATTTTTGAAGAAAGTAAAAAAAAACAAAAAACTATAAACTTGGGGAGAGAGAATAAGAGGGTTAAAAAAAAAGGATCTAACAATAAAAATTAAAGGGAGTAGATCCGGGAGACAATAACCACAGTTGTACATCCAACCCCTAACTCAAGTTTCAACTTTTAATTTAAATTTTTTATTTTAGTCCTGTGCCAAACCCATTTACTTTTCTAAAAATTCAATAAATGGAGACCATATTTTTTAAAATAACTCAGGTTTGTCGATTAAGGCAAACCTTATTTTTTCCAAATGCAGGGTCTCTGTCATTTCCGTAGTCCACATTTTAATTGTGGGGGTTATTGGTTTTTTCCAAAATTTAAGTATTAATTTTTTCGCAGTTATTAGACTAATCAAGAAAATGTACCTGACTTGCTGTAAAATTTGTAGTATGTTCTGATAATCCTAATATAATTAATTTTGGATCCATATCTAATTTTTTATTAATAACTTTAGAAACTATTTTAAAAATCTCCAACCAGAAGTTTTGCATTTTTATACAAGTTACGAAAATATGAGTTAAATTAGCTTCTTGAAATTGACATTTATCACAAATAGGAGAGATACTAAGAAAAATCCTATTTAATTTCGTCTTCGAATAATGTAATCTATGTATTATTTTAAATTGTATTAAGGAATGTCTAGTATTCAATGAACATTGATGTATATGTTGTAAACTTTCATCCCATATATCTTGCATTATAAATTGATTCAATTCGTCCTCCCATGCTCATCTATAAGATTCTGATGACGGAATGTCAGTGTCAAGGAGAGTATTATAAATAAAGGATATTAATTTATTTGAATTATAATGTCGATTCAGGCATACATCAAGTGTTTCTGGACCTCTAAACTTATATTCTTGCATGTGTGATTTTACATAATCTCTAAGTTGTAAATATCTAAAATAATTATTAACATGTAATCCGTACTGCTGTAAATCCTGAAAAGAAAGAAAAGTTCCCTTATGATAAAGATCTCCCACCCTTTTAATTCCATAACTTTTCCATTGAGCAAAGCCTCTATCTAAGACAGACGGTTTAAAAGAAGGATTATTCGCAATAGGAAGGAAAACAGATAATTTACTCAATTTTAACGTAAGCTTTAATTGTTTCCAGGTACGGATAACACTGTGTATAATGGGATTACCTCCATATGTTTTTTTATTTAAATTTATTGGAGCTAAGAGGATCGCACCAATATCGAATGGTAAACAATCCTCTTTCTCCATCTTTAACCAATCCGGTTGTTGATCAGAATCATCCAACCAGCAGGTTATATTTTTAATATTAACCGCCCAATAATAAAATAAAAAGTTAGGTAAAGCAATTCCTCCATTAATTTTAGACTTACATAGATGTCTTTTATTTATTCTATGAGTCTTGAAATAAGTATAGTAGCTGTGGAAGAAAGATCATCTTTATAGCATTACTACGACCAACTAATGATATAGGAAGTGTTTTCCAAAATTGGATATTTCTGTGTAATTTAGTGAGTAAAGGAGGAAAATTTAATTTAAATAAAGAAGTATATTTCCTAGTCACGTAAATTCCAAGATATTTAAATTTTTCATAGGCAATTTTAAAAGGAAATTGTTGAAGTATGGCCGGATTATGCTCCATTATTGGCATAATTTCACTTTTGTACCAGTTAATTCTATAACCTGAAAATGAACCAAATTGAGTTATGAGATTTAATAAATTCGGAATGCTAATTTCTGGCTTTGTAATATATATTAATACATCATCCGCATATAAAGAAATTTTATTGGTTGCATGTTTAGTGTTATAGCCATGAATATCTGAATTTGATCTAATACTCTCAGCAAGTGGTTCTATAATAAGGGCAAATAGAAGCGGTGATAGTGGACATCCTTGTCTACAACCCCTAGATAAATGAAATTTAGATGACAGCATTTGATTAGTTAATATTCTAGCTGTTGGGGATGTATATAAAATTTTCACCTAGTTGAAATTTTTCCATCACTGAGAAAAGATAGGGCCATTCTAGTTGATCAAATGCTTTTTCAGCATCTAGCGAGGTGATTGCTAAATGTTTTTAATCAATTATTTTGCCAAGGAACAATTATAGATAACCATTTTTTCCATAAAGCCCACAGATGATTCTTTTAGCCACATGAAAACTGAAGGCATAAGGTAGGCAATAGGGTATGGAGACCGAATAACCATGTTATCTTAGTTAGGCTAACAATACACTAAGAATCATTCTTTAATCTCATGGCTTGGTAATGCTTTACTTTTAAGAGTGTGGCCAAAGGATGCATTAAGAAAAACAACTGTAACCTATACTGAAATAAAGTCTTCAACATGGTATAAGAGGTCTTGAGGAACTTCATCAAGGCATTAGAAAACAAAATTTGACATCAAATCAAAGGAAAATTTAAGGCTAAGTACGGTGGTTAAGAAAATAAACTGTGGCATGCAGTCCGTATTGACTCATTATCTCTTCTGTCGAAGTTTATCATTTCACAGTTCCCAATATTAAATTTTACCTTAAACTTGGCTAACCACTCAACCAGTCTATCAATCAGAGAAATAAACTAAAATCTGACCCAAGGAGTGGCCTGATCCCCAGGGACCGCCACAGGACCCCCACCCCAAGAACCGGAGGTACAAAACGGACAGGAGGGCGCACGAGGCGACCAGCCCGGGTGCGCACCACGCCCGGCGCAGGGACCGGCGACCGACCGACAGGTGGAGGGGTCGTAGCAGACACTGGCGGGGGTAACGTGGACGGGGGGCGACCGCGCGGGCGGGGCTGCGCAACCGGCACCGGCCGATCAATGTCCACGTGTGCCGGCTTAAGCCGTGCGACCGAAACAGTCTCGCTGCGACCCCCCATGTCCAGAACGAATGTGGCCGAGCCGTGGTGCAGGACCCGGAAGGGGCCCTCGTACGGCCACTGGAGAGGTGATCGGTGAGCGTCCCTGCGCAGGATCACAAACTGGCAGTCCTCCAGAGCGGCAGGGACGTGTGGATGGAAGGTGCCATGACGCGACGTGGGCACAGGTGCCAGCCTGCCCACCGTCTGCTGAAGACGTTGCAGGGCCAGTGGAGGTGTCGCACAACAGCGTTGCGTCCCCTGGGCCACAGACAATGTCCTCCAGTTGCAGGCCCGACACGGCCGTACGATAGGCGACCATCTCCTCGTCCCCCAGCTGTGCGGCTGCTAGGGCGGAATAGTCGATCCCCCCGGCCATTTGTAGGACGGCGTGGACCGCGGGTCTAGACAGGGCGTCGGCCACCCTGTTGTTTTTGCCCTCCACGAAACAAATTGAGGTGGTGTACTCAGACACGGACGCCAATTGCCTTTGTTGCCGCACAGACCACGGATCCGAAACTTTGGCGAACGCAAAGGTGAGCGGCTTGTGGTCTGTAAATGCGGTGAAGGGTCTCCCCTCCAGGAAGTACCGAAAGTGGCGTACGGCGAGGTAGAGGGCGAGGAGCTCCCGGTCGAACGCACTGTAACGCCGTTGGGCCCCGCTGAGGTGCCTGCTAAAGAAGGCGAGTGGCCGCCAACACCCGTCGATGAGCTGCTCCAGCACCGCACCGACCGCCACCTCAGAAGCGTCCACGGTCAGGGCGGTTGGGGCATCCTCCATGGGATGGACGAGCATCGTGGCCCTGGCCTCCTTAGCATGCTCAAACGCCGCTCCTGCTTCGTCGTCCCACTCGACCTCCTTGCGACGACCAGCCATGAGGTGGAAGAGTGGGCGCATGGTTCCGGCTACCGCCGGCAGGAAGCGGTGATAGAAGGAAATCATCCCGGCGAATTCCTGCAGGCACTTGACAGTGGTCGGTCGGGGGAACCGGCGGACAGCGTCCACCCTGTCTGGAAGAGGTACCACCCCTTGTGGGGTCACCCGATGGCCGAGGAAATCGATGGCCGTCACCCCAAAATGGCACTTGGACATGTTAATGGACAAACCGTACTCGCTGAGGCGTTGACACAGCTGGCGGAGGTGGGTGCAGTGCTCCTGCCTCGAGCGGCTGGCCACGAGTACGTCGTCCAAGTAAACAAACACAAAGTCTAGGCCACGGCACACACAGTCCATAAGCCGTTGGAAGGCCTGTGCGGCGTTCTTCAAACCGAACGGCATCCGTAAAAACTCGAATAGGCCAAACGGAGTAATAATGGCAGTCTTGGGGATGTCGTCGGAGTGGACCGGGGATTTGATTATACCCGCGCACAAGGTCCACCTTGGAGAACACAGATGCTCCGGCCAGGTGGGCATTAAAGTCCTGGATGTGCGGGACCGTGTACCTGTCAGCAACGGTCGCCTCATTCAAGCGCCGATAGTCCCCGCATGGGCGCCAGCCCCCGTCCGCCTTAGGGACCAAGTGGAGTGGTGACGCCCACGGGCTATCGGAGGGGTGCACGATGCCCATTGACTCCATCCGACGAAACTCCTCTCGAGCTAGACGGAGCTTGTCTGGAGCGAGACGCCGCGCTCGGGCGTGCACAGGTGGCCCGGTGGTGGGGATGTGATGCTGCACCCCGTGCTTGGGAGCGGAGGAGCAGAAGTGGGTTTGAACAATGTCCGTCAAATCCGCCAGGATGCGCGCGTACGTCGCATCCACGGACGACAGGGGTCCGACGTTTGGGGAGACCGGCCTCAGCGTGCTGGTGTGCACCAGGCGCTGTCGCCTGACATCCACGAGCATGGAATGCGCCCGCAGGAAGTCGGTGTCCAGCAGCGGCTGGGAAACATCAGCGATGACGAACCCCCATGTGAACCAGCTGTCGCCGAAGTTAAGGGCGAGCTTGCGGACCCCGTAAGTGTTGATGGGGCTACCGTTCGCCGCAGTGAGGAGGGGGCCGCGTTTGCCCGCATGGATATCGGCGGTGGAAGGATGTAGGACGCTCACCTCTGCTCCAGTGTCCACGAGGAACCGACCCCCGGTGTGGCGATCCCGAGCGAACACGCGATGGATCTGGCCGGCCGCCGAAGGAATCACTGACGGCCGGCCCCTGCGTTTCCCGGAAAGGCACAAGGTAGGCGACATTGTTTCGCATTTGGTCCCCAGCGACGGTGATAACACCAGCCCCCTCTGCTGGTGTCCGGTGGTGGTGCAGACTGGGATGCCCACCAGCGACTTCCGGTGGCCTCCAGCGGTATTGGAGGTGGTGCTGCTTGAGCCGACCACCAGCGACTTCTGGTGGCGTCTGGCTGAAATGCCGGCGGGCCGTGCGAAAAGGACGTGCCTGCACCGGAGTGCCCGATGGCGGCCGGATTTTGCCGCGGAGGTCGCCCTGAAACGGGGTCGACGGCGGCCCCGGCTTGCTGAGCGCCTCCCGACGCCGCGGAAAAGACGGCCAGCGCGTCCAGGTCCTCCCGACGGGACATCCAGAGCTGGTCAACGGGCTCGCCCAGCCCCTGCGTGTCGGTGAACAGGTCCCCGGCGAGCTGCGAGCGGAGGTCGTGTGGGAGCTGCCGAAGGTAGGCGTATTTAAATAGGAAACTGGGCTCGTGGCCGCCCATAAGGGCAAGCATGTCCTCCAGAAGGGCCGACGGCCGTCGGTCCCCGAGGCCCTCCTTGCTCATAATTCGAGCTGCCCGCTCGGCCTCGCTGAGGCCGAACCTCCTGATAAGGAGGTCTTTGAGGCCCGCATATTTGTTAGCCGCGGGGAGGGGGGGGGGGTCGTTCAGGTAGGGCTTAACTCGCCTTGCTGTCTCCTGGTCCAGGGCGCCGACGACGTAGAAATACTTGGTCTCGTCCACGGTCACGCCTCGCACAACAAACTGTGCCTCTGCCTGCTGGAACCAGACCTCAGGCTCTTCGGTCCACAGGGTCGGGAGTTTGAGGGAGACGGCATCGAGGTCGGCAGGACCGGGTTGCGCATTACTGCGAGACATCACGACGCGTGATGAATGTCGAGGTCACCAGTGTAGTGGCCTGGCGGAGGCCAGAGAAAAGGCAGGACGCCAAGCAGGTTTAGATAAAGGTCTTTATTAGTCTGTGAGCTCCTGCTCACAGCGTAGTCCACCTAGGGACGAGCCACGCCTCCCAACGGGCTGGCTTTTAATCCCTTACGCCTGTCCGTCAAGTGACGAGGGGGCTGACCCAAGGAGTGGCCTGATCCCCAGGGACCGCCACAACATCAGAAAAATATGTAGGAAAGCAAATTTATAAGGATACGAAGGTTAGAGGTGTAAATTCTAGGTAGATATTGGTATAAATTTAACAAATGGAATTTAATGTGGGGATACGAGAAGTTAAATGGGAAAACTACAAAATGCTGTTGTTCAATAGAATCCATCTGTCCTTGTGCACAAATCAATTTATTAGCATGGCATATCTGTGGAGGAACTTCCTACAAATCACAAAAAAATGCAGCGTCACTAAGGACCTCTCCATTCAATACAGCAACAAAATAAAGGAATATATATTTTGGATACATGTATTGTGTATTTTTATATTATTGAATGTATTTTTTTTAAAATATAGGTATTTTTCCAAATCTCTGGAATTGTGGGAAGAACTGAGCAGTTCTTCCATTTTGTCATGAACATGGAAGCAGCACTTTGGTCTGTGGGAAACACATTTTTCTCCAGTTTGCCTTCTGCACTAGCCACATGCCTGATTAAGTTGAATTTTTTGGAGACAAGGGCACATATGATGGGAAAATTACAGTTCATTTAGTTTTTGAGGGGAAAGTTGCAGAATGCTGGTACACAATAGTTAACCTTGTAAACAAGTGTACATGACTAATTTTACATTTATGCTATCAAAAACAATATAAAAATGCAGAATGCTTTGAATCTGTAGAGCAGTCTCTGGATGGCGGCACGGTAGCGCAGCGGTACGGGCGGCACGGGCGGCACGGTAGCGCAGCGGTAGAGTTGCTGCTTTACAGCGAATGCAGCGTCGGAGACACAGGTTCGATCCTGACTACGGGTGCTGCACTGTAAGGAGTTTGTACGTTCTCCCCGTGACCTGCGTGGGTTTTCTCCGAGATCTTCGGTTTCCTCCCACACTCCAAAGACGTACAGGTATGTAGGTTAATTGGCTGGGCAAATGTAAAAATTGTCCCTAGTGGGTGTAGGATAGTGTTAATGTACGGGGATCACTGGGCGGCACGGACTTGGAGGGCCGAAAAGGCCTGTTTCCGGCTGTAGATATATGATATGATATGATATGGATTGATTTGCCAGCAGCCACACGAGAAGGTCCAGCTACAAGAGCTCAGTAACAATTCCACAGTCAGACGCACTAATTGGCCTTATTGGCGCACAGGTTATGTATGGTGAGAATGTAGGTAAAAGAGGCTTCTGGAATAAACGGGCCACGAGGTGTCCGGCTCAGTTAAGTGTCATTTGTTCTTTGCTGTCATGGGATTCACTTAATCCAACAACTGGTAACCCCGTTGCTACACGCAACCGTCCACTTACTCACAAAATGTATGACGATAAGAGGGACACGGTGTGTCGGCGAGGTAAAACTCGACGTCCCAACTTTTTTTACAACCAATGTCAGAGCTCTTAATCCTGAAGAAATGACGCCATACGACGTGCTTAAATAAGCTATCTTGGTGTGAACGCAGCCCTCGAAGCCCGCATTTCAGAAATGCTGGGAGATAAGATCGGCGATAGGAGGCCAGTGTGTTTTGAGCCCCTAGTAGGGCACTGCACATGCTGGTGGAATTTGCGGCGTGCAGCTCGTAGGTCGACCTGATTAAAGTCCCCGGCAACAATGAAGGCACCGTCGGGGTCACCGTCGTGGCTACCCTGTGGCAACTACCGTTCACTAAACAATGCCACTATTGTTCAGTGGCAATAAACAATATTGCCACTATTGGCATCCCACATTTGCAGGATTTCTCTGCAAGCCTACAGGGTAAGCAGGTGTTTGCAAGCATCGATCTCGTGCGCGCGTATTATCAAATTCGGGTCACGCCTGCCGATATTCCGACAGCCGTGGTCACTCCATTCGGGACGTTTGAATTTTTACAGATGCCTTTTGGTTTACGGAACGCAGCACAATCGTTCCAGCGTTTCATGGACCACGTACTCTCCGGCCTCAATTTGGTCTATGCATACATCGACGACGTGTTGGTAGCGAGCTCAAGCGAAGATGAACACAAGAAACACCTTGGATTACTGTTCCAGCGCCTCGAAGAATATGGCATTGTCATTAACACAAACAAATGAGTGTTTGGCGTTGCAGATTCACTTTCCTTGGGCATCGCGTGAGGGAGAACGGCATCCTGCCCGCAAAGCAAACGTGCAGAAAATCCCAAACTACCCAGTGCCAAATTTGTCAAACCAATTACAGTGATTTTTGGGGATGATGATTTTCTACCGCACATGACAGCCAGCTTGGAGTTTGCCAAAAGGCACCTAAAGGACTCTCAGACCATGAGAAACAAGATTCACTGGACTGATGAAACCAAGATTGAACTCTTTGGCCTGAATGCCAAGCGGCGCCACTCATCACCTAGCTAATACCATACCTACGGTGAAGCATGGTGGTGGCAGCATCATGCTGTGGGGATGTTTTTCAGCAGCAGGAACTGGGAGACTAGTCTGGTTTGAGGAAAAGATGAACGGAGCAAAGTACAGAAAGATCCTTGATGAAAACCTGCCCCAGAGCATTCTGGACCTCAGACTGGGGCGGAAGTTCACCTTCCAACAGGACAAAGACCCTAAGCACACAGCCAAGACAACGCAGGCCTGGCTTCGACAAGTCTGTGAATATCCTTGAGTGGCCCAGTCAGAGTCCAGACTTGAGCCCGATTGAACGTCTCTGGAGGGACCTGAAAATAACTGTGCATTGACGCTCCCCATCCAACCTGACAGCTTGAGAGAATCTGCCGAGAAGAATGGGAGAAATTACCCAAATACAGCTTGTAGCATCTTACCCAAGAAGACTTGAGGCCGTAATTGCCGCCAAAGCTGCCTCAAAGTAATGAGTAAAGGATCTGAATACTTGTGTAAATGTGATATTTCAATTATTTCTTTTTAATTACTTTGCAAAAAATTCTAAACACTTGTTTTTGCTTTTTTATCATGGGGTATTGTTGATGATTAAAAAAATGAATTTAATCCATTTTTAAATAAGGCTGTTACGTAGCAAAATGTGAAGGGGTCTGAATACTTTCTGAATGCACTGTAGGTGATGTTTCAGGTCGGGACACTTCTTCACTGATCCAAATCGTCATCTATCAATGTTTTCCAGAGACACTACCTAATCTGCTAATTTACTCCAGCACTTTGTCTTTTTTTTTTGTAAACCAGTATCGGCAGTTCCTTGTTGCTATAATGTTGGAATAGTTTATTTTTGCCAGGGCAGCCTATCGAGGGCAAAGGGCTAGGGTGAGATGATTTTGACGAGAATTGAATTATTACTGATGAATCTCTCTCACATACACTTAATCTTAGCACATTGGTGCAGTGGAACATCACAAATCATGTTTGCTAGGCTCTCTTCGTGGATGTCTAGATGTGCTGTACAGATGCTCATTTGTATGCAGTACATCAGCAAACTACATATTGGCCTGATCTTTAAACTCATTTTATACAGTATAGTATTAAAGAATCTAGTTCCAAGGCAATCTGTTTTTGTTTCCCTTCGTGTACTTGAGAACCCATATTCAAGTGGATATGGTGTTGTGTTGTTCAAGCAGTGTTTGAGATTTCAATCTCATTCCAGTTTCTACAGTCCTGAAGTTCCCACAGGGCACTGCTCCCACTTCCACACATTGTACGAGGAAGCCAGGAGCAGAGATGGTCAAACAATAGCAAATAAAGGCATAGGGATTTTCAGGGTGCAGCAGTAATGAAATAGGGTCATTTCACCCCCTCTCCACCAAGTGTAAAGTGGGATTAGAAAGGGGAGAAAAGTATACAGGTATAGTACAAAAGGGCAGCTAATTAGCAGAAATAATGGAAAATACCTGATTGGAAATGGTATTTGCTCTTGAGCCCATATACCAATGAAAGAGACATTTGACATTGGAGTCTGTTAAGGACACCAAATCAACGGACAGTTAAATTATTAGATTGATGATATATCAATCAATCTAATAATTTAACTGTCCGTTGATTTGGTGTCCTTAGCAATCTATCCAATAGCCAATATAATTGACTATTTTACTTTTGTATTCCATTCTCCCAGTAATAAATAATAATATTGTTAGCTTTTCTAAATTACTTGGTATCTGCTTATTAGCATGTTGTTCATCATCCAGTTTAACCACAATAGCTAAGGCGATTTTGGATCTGGAGTTTAGGCTCTCTACCATGGACATAAACTTAGAGCATATATTCAAATATCAATACCACAGCACTGTCTTTGATCAAAGTATAGTTTTCAAAAATCAATAAGCATCAATTCAATCCAGCATTCTGAGGTTTAATGTCATCTCCACCACTGGCCTAAGATCAGCCAGCTCAGAAGTAGGTGGTGCCTTTGCACACAAGGGACCAGAGCGGAATATGGCATAACTATCTGCAAGAGACACTCTCTATTTCAAAACTGATGTTCTGGGACAAAATGCTCGATATACAATGAAATGTAAATGCTGCCACTACTAAATTGGACCCAAACTTCAGCTGTGTTAAAAAAGTTGGCCCATTCTTTTCAGACTGGTATGACATGCAATGCATGAAAATTACATGGCTAGTTCCCAAAGAGAAACATGAACCATTAAATTACCCATTCTGGAATACCCTTCCCTTCAGTGCCAAGATCATGCACAAAACAAAAATCCATTCTTGAGAAAAGACATGCCATTCCACAGTGCTTCTGCTAACAAATCCTCAAATTCCACAACCCCACAATTTTTGAAAAACAAATGGGACAGTAGGGGAAAAGTTGAATTTCATTTCAGAGTTGAAGAGAAGGAGGAGAGGAGATCTTACTAAATTGTACAAGATTCTTACTAGTTTCCGACTATTAATATTCCCCATGGCTGAAATGTCTTGAACCAAGAGTCACAGTTGCAAAATAAGCTATTTAGGATAAAAGCAAGAAGAAATTCATGAGCCAAGAGAATTGCTGAGAATTTTTCAGACATCAATATAATCAAGAACATAGGATTAGTTAAGAAAGTGGTGCAGAGGTAAGAATTCTACCTGGATCATATTGAACAGGAAGGCTGGTGTAAGGAGCTAAATGGTTAGTTCTACCTCTCTCTCTTGCATTGTTAAAAAAACATTGGAAAATGCCACTTTTGCTTCAGGGTCTGATGCTGCAATGGAACCAATTGAATAACGCTTTCAAACATTCAGCACATACAAAAGGGCATATTTGTGTACGGAGTAGCCGAGGCCTGTGCCCCCGCAGGTCTGAGCCTCTGGAGGGCAGGTTGGAGCCTGCGTCCGAGGTTGGAATCCACGCTCCACGAGTCTATGGAGACCACGACCATCTGCGCCAGGGTCGACGGAGCCCTTGGCTGGGCCTGGGTCAGGGCCACGGAGACATCCAGAGAGGACCTTGCGGTTGAAGGGGGCACCTATCTATGGACGAACATGTGGAGCGAGGACGCCACTGCCAAGGAAAGGAACACAGGTGGATCCGGTGTGGGGGTCTGCCTTGTTGGGGGGGGGGGGGGAGAACAATGGAGGACACAGTGTTAGGGGAGCCACTGTGAGGGCAGTGGTGGGGGAGAACAAAGGGGGACCTGGCACAGATACTGTGCAACTTTGTCAGTGCACTTATGTGGCGACTATTTGCATACCGTTGGAATGCAAGCAAAGAATTTCACTGTGACTTGTCACATTTGATAATAAAGCATGCATTCATTGAAATGGTTTATCATTGTATAATTTTGGTCTGCACACTTGTTCAGTTAAGTGTTCACAAGTGTTCAGTCCTCATGAACACTTTTTGGAGAGAATTAATTAACTTGATAAATAACTTTACCTGACCTTGAAATGGACACAAAAAACTGTAACAACTCAGCAGGACAGACAGTATCTCTGGAGCCTGGGTCGAGACCCTTCTTCGGACCCTGGGCTGTTCCAAAACACCTTTAGTCCATAACATCCTCTGCAATTCCTAACGTAACTCAGCCTTCACAATTAGTGTCTGAATTAGTGCACTCTAACAGTGTTGCTGACACTGGCAAGTGTCCAAGGCTCCAGCTTTTGACTGATAAACTGTTCCCTTCAATCAGAGCATGAACTCCAAAGTTTTGGACAAATCATTTCAATAATTGGGTAATCATCTAGGACTCCGTAAACAAGCATTGTACAGTTGACATTTCTGCAGATGATTACTGCTCGCAGTAACCAGTCTCCTTCACTAGTTGTCCAACATGACATTTAAAAGTTATTCTTGGCAATACCCTCTGCAAACAGAGAAAATTTAAAATTAAAGGGAGGGGGGGGGGGGGATATTGGGGGCAGCAGTAGCTGCCGCCTCCAATTAACTTTAATCTGTTCTTGCTTTCACCTCCAACCCAATTACAAAGCTTCTGGCACTAAACGGATTAGATCTCATCATGCAAACATTTTGAAAAGCTGGCTCTGGAAGCAAAAGTTAATGCTGTACAGCTTTCTTTGGTGCTCTCAAAAACTTCCCAGCATATGACCTACCAAGTTTATTTCATGGGAGCTCTTACAGCCTGGGGTGCAGCTTACACAAAATATACTGAGCTAGACAGAACAACAAAGAGGTATAACAGATTGCAGTCTAAAACTTCTTGTATTCAAACTTAATTAAGGCCTTCCACAAGATAAAGCTCGCTTATTTTTAAAATATTGATGATCATTGGTAACTGCAATGACCATTAATGTTATAAGCAATAGAAAAGATGGTTGAGAAAATTATCTGAGTGCATTAAAATTACGCAAATAATAAGGAGCACAACCAGGACATCCAACACATTGTCAGAAAAAATAATAGATGATTTATAAACCTGTAACATATGACTTATTTAATTCCACTGATATATCCTTATTCACCCACAAAATTATCTTGTCTTCGTCTGCAAAGGACCACATTTGCCCTCAATTGCCTTTCTATATGCATATAGAGAGATTTTCTAGCTTACTTTCATTTTCTACTTTGCATAATTTTCTTGATAGAACATGCTTAATCCTCAATCTTCCTGTATTTTTCAGGCAATTTTATTAATTTTCTTCATAAGAATTTATTTAAAAATAAAAATAACTAATTTCCCTTGTAATCCATGAACCATTTCTTAATTATGCTGTTGGTATACAATCAATGTATATTTATGTCAAATCATGCACAATTTCTTTAAATGTTCACATTTCCTGCTGTTGTCATATTCTTCAATGCAGTTTCCTAATGTAGCCAAGCAATCTAACTCTTATGCCTACATAAATTCTCTGTTTAGACTAAAAACTTCAGCTTCAGACTGAACTATAAAACCTTTGAATATTGCATCAGCTTCTGTTTCTTCCCCTAGTCTATACGTAGATTAAAATTCCATTGATTAAAGTATTAATCATTGCACATACATCTCATTTTTACTGCATCTTATATTAGAACTACTATTTGGAGGCACTTAGGCAAGTCATACAAATATTTATTTTCTTGCAACTTCATAGTTTCCTTCACGTCCTTCCTATTTCCCCCACCTCACAAGGACATGCCAGTTGATAGGTTAAATGGCACGTGTAAATTGTATTTTATGTCTAGTTGAACGGTAAAATTTAGGAAGAAATGATGGTATATGGGAGGGATATTGTATAACCGAGTGCCCAATGGTCAACATGCAATCGGTCGGCCAAAGACTGCATTTCCATGCGGTATAACGCAAATGTTTAGTTCCTAGCTTTAGTCACCCTGTAAATTGTAATGTCAATTAGATCACATCCATTCCTTCTTTGTTAATTCATCTACCTCATTGCAGATTCAATGCATGTCTACTGATGCAATGTCAATCTCGAGCGAGTACTGGCTGAAAAGATGCAAGTAAAAATAGTTATTCTTTGATTTGGATTTATTGTAAGAGCAGTCACCAAAAATCTCCTGCAAGGATTAACATTAAGGCAGGAGTTTTACAGTTTTAATTAATGATCAAGGCTACAGCATGTCATCTTGCTCTTGTTTAGCAACATGGATGCCCTTTTAAAACAGGTGGGGACATCGGACCATTGTTATGAGAGGTTGAAGATGCCTACGGAAACTCCAGCCATTTGGGCACATGGGTTTTGAGAATGTGGCCAAGTACATCAGGGCTGGGTACTTTGAGCATTCGCCTTCGAGAAGGATCTTCTGATGTCAGCCTTGAAAACTAAGTTCACATGGTCATGGAGTTTGTGAAGGTACAGTATTGTTCTCTGTTGATGCTTACATCAAGCTTAACCAGGAGTGATGGCTCACTGTCACTTAAGCAACCCCATTTCACCTATGTAAGAAGTGATGGTTGCAAGTGCTGCCACAGTTGCCGAGCATCTGCCTAGGCCTCCAGTTTTACCCAAGACTTCTGGTTAGGGATCACTGGGACGGCCTTCATGGGAACACACACGTCCACACATTTTCTTGTGAAGTTGGTAATAACCATGGTGTTTTTGTTCAGGTTCATTGCTGAGCCCATTCTAACAATTCCAAGCAGTCATGAAGTTGCTCCTCTGCCTCCTCTTGGACTGGCAGTAACAGAGTTTGATCCTTTAGTACTGTAGGAGACATCCTAATGGTAGTTTGGAAGTGTCTTTGTCAAGCCGGCCATGTTAAGTCCCAGGCAATGATGGAGATGACATCAGGATGGTCGGTCTGGTATTTGTTGACCATGCAGTTTCATTCAAGTGCTAGCCAAACAGTCTGCCTAGGGCAGATTGGACACTGCAGTCATGACAATGGAGGGGGTTGAAGGACTACTAGATGTTCCTGAACGGTCATTTCCAAGCACCACAATGGGTTTGCCATGAGAGGTCCTACCACCTCTCCCTTTTACCAAATACATTATTCTGTCGACACAATGGACTGAGAAACCTTTGGACTCAAGTGGCAAATCTGGAGAGCTGGGGGTAAGTCATGTCTCTGTCAAACATTTCCCCATGTCCCTTTGGTAAAATAATCTTGCCCTTAAATCCTCAATCTTATTTTCTAAGAACATTGATCAAGAGGATGCAAGAGAAAGGGGGTAGTAGGTTCTGATGCTTCATTTTTCTTAAAGGTCACTCTAGCAATTATGTTTCTGGGCATGAGTGCTTCGTCAGCCATGTACATATCTCTCACAAATGGAAAAAGCCCCACAGAACAGTTGTGGTAATCTACAGAGCATTTCACTTGGAAGGTAAAACAAAAATATCCAAATGGTTTTATTCATACCCCTACTTGGATTGCATAGACTTTGCAGCATCACAATGCTGAAGGCAAGAAGATTGAAATAAAGAATAAAACAGTGGATGTTGGAAATGTGAAATAGAATCAGAAAATGCTGGAAATAGTCAACAGATCAAACAGGATCTGAATAAAATACTAGAGGTAATATTTCAGGTCAGAAGTTAAAGAATTGTTGACCTGAAAGTGAACTCTATTTCTTTTCAGATCTGTTTTGCCTACTGAGAGTTTCCAACACTTCTCGTTTTTATAATGCAGGACCTATGGCAATAGGAACACCAAAAATGATGAAAATAGATCTGCAATTATCTCAAAGTAAGCTACTTCACAATTTGGTTAGTATAAGCAGAAAAATCTGGAAGCAAGATGGGTTCACTTAAACCTCCGCTCTCCAATTACACTTTCAAACGTAAAGATGAATTAAGTTAACTTAAAAGTCTAAAAGACTAAACATTTCAAAACATACTTTTACATATGACTTCAAATTTTGCACTTTGTCAAGTAGGATGTATTTTATGTAAGTTTATATGCCAATATATGCAGTTTCTCATGGGGGAAAACAGGCATGTCTGTTCAACCACAGTGAAACAGGTGGAAAGCATCATTGGAAAACAGGCTGCTCACAACTTGCTGTGACATTGATTTCACATAGATTTACAATGTGGGTGCTAAAAATATATAAATAATCTTTGTGCACTATTAAGATCAAAACAATACATGTGCAACATGGGCAGTAATTTAAGTGCTATTTAAATGCTGCAATTTAAGTGTCTTGCTGTAGCTGTTTAAAACAAAGCATTACAGGAAGAAATGCATAACAATATAATTCTATAAGTTAAATTGTAGAAAACCATGCTTACGCCGTTACTTAAAATTGACTTGTTGTACGTAAAATAAAAAAGTATTTTACTGCATATTAAAATAAAGTGCCACAATACTCAACATCTATGGAAAGAAAAAAGGAATATCAAACATAGAACACTACTAGACACAAAATGCTGGAGTAACTCAGCGGGATAGGCAGCATCCCCCGACTGCCCCGGCGTGGCAACTCCAACAGCCTGACCGCGAAAGAAGACGGCAGGGGAAGAGAAAAATACATTCTGGCCTTCCATCACAGTGAGGAGGTGACTGGAGGAGACTCACTGTGATGGATGTTTCTTTTGTTTGGTGTTGGTTATGATTGTATGTGTTATTGCATTTTTATTGATTATTCTTATTGGTCTTATTGTTGAACTGCGGGTAATTTTTCAATTCACTGCACATTTATGTGTATGTGACAAATAAATGACTATTGACTCTGGATAGAAGGAATGGGTGATGTTTCAGGTCAAGACCCTTCTTCGGACTGAGTCAGAGGAGAGGGAGACAGAGATAAGGAAGGGTAAGGAAAATGTAGAATAAATCATTGGGAGCAAGGAGAAGGTTACAACGAAGCATACAGAGATAAAATGTAATCAGGGGAACAGTCAGACTGGTCGGAGAACTGGGGAGGGGGAGGGAAAGCAAAGGTTACTTGAAGTTAGAGAAGTCAATATTTATAAAGCTGCCCATGCAAAATATGAAGTGCTGTTCCTCCAAATTGCACTGGGCCTCACTCAGACAGTGAAGGAGGCCCAGGACAAAAAGGTCAGTATGGGACTGGGAGGGGGAGTTAAAATGTTTAGCAACCGGAAGATCAGGTAGGTTTAGGCAGACAATTCTAATGCTATGCATTACTATGCTCTATGTTAATATAAGCTGCCAAAAACACACAATTCACCATATTATACCAATATACAAAGTTTCAATGAAAATTAATATATACCTTGCAGAAGTTTATCAAGTTCCTTGGAACCTGTAGTAACCTGGATGATTTCAGAGCGCCTCTGATGAAACTCTGTAGCAGTAGTAAATCCCATTGGTACAAGTTTAGCTGCCTCAGCCTAAAGCAAAAGAAAACAATGACATGATTATGGAGCAGCTGCACTTTCTTAGACATTTAAATTTTACCTCCATTATAGATAAGGCTCTCACTAGGGTCTCTTCTACATCCCGCAGCTCCGCTCTTGCTCCCCCTCCCCCCACTCGCAACAAGGACAGAATCCCCCTCGTTCTCACCTTCCACCCCACCAGCCAGCGGATCCAACATATCATCCACCAACATTTCCGTCACCTACAACGGGACCCCACCACTGGCCATATCTTCCCAACCCCTCCCTGCATTCCGCAGAGACCGTTCCCTCCGTAACTCCCTGGTCCACTCGTCCCTTCCTACCAAAACCACCCCAACCCCGGGCACTTTCCCCAGCAACCGCACGAGATGCAACACCTGTCCCTTTACCTCCCCCCTCAACTCCATCCAAGGACCCAAACAGTCTTTCCAGGTGAGACAAATGTTCACCTGCACCTCCTCCAACCTCATCTATTGCATCCGCTGCTCTAGATGTCAACTTATTTACATCGGCGAAACCAAGCGCAGGCTCGGCGCTCGGTCCGCATTAACCAAACTGATCTCCCGGTGGCCGAGCACTTCAACTCCCCCTCCCATTCCCAGTCTGACCTTTCTGTCATGGGCCTCCTCCAGTGCCATAGTGAGGCCCACCGCAAATTGGAGGAACTGCACCTCATATTTCGCCTGGACAGTTTGCAGCCCAGTGGTATGAACATCGACTTCTCCAACTTTAGATAGTTCCTCTGTCCCTCCCTTCCCCTCCTCCTTCCCAGATCTCCCTCTATCTTCCTGTCTCCACCTATATCCTTCCTATGTCCCGCCCCCCTGACATCAGTCTGAAGAAAGGTCTCGACCCGAAACGTCACCCATTCCTTCTCTCCCGAGATGCTGCCTGACCTGCTGAGTTACTCCAGCATTTTGTGAATAAATAAATTTTACCTCAAACTTTTTCCTTACTTGTTCGTGTGCTACATACTGTTATAATTACAAATGCATCCAAATTGTACAATGCTCACTACCATGGGAACAGAATTACCTTTAAGTTCCTAATTAAATCCCAAAATTAAATTTCTATATCCATGTTCCCAGGGGCAATATTTTAATGCCAAATCTGATAAGACGCCGTTTTTATCAAGCACTTTGCTCTCTGATGCATTTAATCTATTTTGATTCAATGATGTGATCGCGCATTTATTAACTGCACTATCACTATACATCACTTCACAGATTAATACGATTTCCACCAGGTGGCGCAGTCAGCGATGGCAGCCTCGCCAATGATCTGTCTGTCTTTTCGTCTTTTTTTAGTGTGTTGTAAAAGTATGTGTTAATGTTCTCTGGTTTGTTTTATGTGGGGGTGGGGGTCGGGGAAACTCTGTGGTCTAACATTATGAAGCTGGCGGCCTTGCTTGAGACTGACTTTGAGCCTTGCCATCGGAGCCTCTGATCCCTTGCTGGGATCGACACTGCAACTGCGGCCTGCGGATTTCAACATCGAGGAGCTCGCAGTCTCGGGTAGGGAAGCTCCAAAGTCGTAGAAGGTTCGACCAGCCCCGACTCGAGGTAAGATCGCCCGGCGCATGGGAGCTGAGATTCCCCCCCCCATGCAGGAACTTGATCGCCCGAACACAGAGGGCTCAACCGTCGGCTACGGGAGCTAAAATCGTCCTGACAACGGAAGGCTCGAGGCCTCCGATCGTGGGAGAACAAAGAAGGGAAGATTGCACTTTTTTCCGCCTTCAATCAGTGAGGAATGTGGAGTTTATATAAAAATGTATTTTGCATGTTTTGTTGTTTTTATTGGTATGACTGTATGGCAAATTAAATTCCTCGTATGTTGGAAAACATACTTTGCTAATAAAGTATGATTATGAGCTGCTTTGTTGGAAGAAAACATCCTTATTTGACTATTAAACATAGATCCAACTACACTAGCAATAGTCAAAATATTCTCAAGTCACGAAAATGGGTATTTTTCATACTTAGGCTTTTTTTAGATTAAAAGACAAATATTACTGAAATCCAGGCAGTATTAAACCCTAGTCAAGAGCATTTTATTGTCATACAGTGCATTCAGAAAGTATTCAGACCCCTTCACTTTTTCCACATTTTGCTACGTTACAGCCTTATTTTAAAATGGATTAAAAAAAAAATTTAATCATCAATCTACACACAATACCCCATAATAAATCAACGTAAACAGGTGATTAGAAATTTTTGCAAAGTAATTAAAAAGAAATTACTGAAATATCACGTTTACATAAGTATTTAGTCCCTTTGCTATGACATTCAAAATTGAGCTTATGTTCATCCTGTTTCCATTGATTATCCTCGAGAAGTTTCTACAACTTGATTGGAGTCTACCAGTGGTAGATTAAATTGATTGGACATGATTTGGAAAGGCACACACCAGTCTATCTAAGGTCCCACAGTTGACAGTGCATGTCAGAGCAAAAAGTAAGCCATGAAGACGAAGGAATTGTCCGTAGACGTCTGAGACAGGATTGTGTCGAGACCCAGATCTGGGGAAGGGTATAAAACAATTTCTGCAGCATTGTAGGTCCCGAAGAGCACAGTGGCCTCCGTCATTCTTAAATGGAAGAACTTTGGAACCACCAGGACTCTTTATAGAGCTGGCCGCCCAGCCAAACTGAGCAATCGGGGGAGAAGGGCATTGGTCAGGGAGATGACCAAGAACCGGATGGTCACTCTGACAGAGCTCCAGAGTTCCTCTGTGAAGATGGGAGAACCTTCCAGAAGGACAACTATATCTGCAGCACTCCACCAATCAGGCCTTTATGGTAGACGGAAGCACTCCTCAGTAAAAGACATATGACAGCCCACTTGGAGTTTGCCAAAAGGCACCTAAAGGTCTTTCAGACAATGAGAAACAAGATTCTCTAGTCTGATGAAATCAAGATTGAACTCTTTAGCCTGAATGCCAAGCGGCACCGCTCATATCCTGGCCTATCCCATACCTGGTGGTGGCAGCATCGTGCTGTAGGGATGTTTATCAGCGGCAGGAACTGGGAGTCTAGTCAGGATCGAGGAAAAGATGAATGGAGCAAAGTGCAGAGAGATCCTTGATGAAAACCTGCTCCAGAACGTTCTGGACCTCAGACTGGGGCAGAGGTTCACCTTCCAACAGTACAACAACCCTCAGCACACAGCCAAGACAACGCAGGAGAGGCTTCGTGACAAGTCTGTGAATGTTCTTGACTGGCCCAGCCAGAGCCCGGACTTGAACCCAATCGAACATCTCTGGAGGGACCTGAAAATAGCTGTGCATCGACGCTCCCATCCAACCTGACAGAACTTGAGAGAATCTGCAGAGAAGAATGGAAGAAATTACCCAAATACAGGTGTGCCAAGCTTGTAGCGTAATAACAAAGAAGCGTAATAACTTGAGGCTGTAATCACTGCCAAAGGTGCCTCAACAAAGTACTGAGTAAAGGGTCTGAATACTTATGTAAATGTAATATTTCAGTTATTTCTTTTTAAGTACTTTGCAAAAGTTTCAAAACACCCGTTTTCACTTTTTTATTATGGGGTATTGGGTGTAGATTGAAGATTAAAAAAAGAATTTAATCCATTTTAAAATAAGACTGTAACATAGCAAAATGTGGAAAAGGTGAAGGGGTCTGAATACTTTCTGAATGCACTGTATGTCTGAAAACAGAGCAATGAAATTCTGACTTGTAGCAGTACAACAGACATTGTAAAGACTCTGTAAACATGATAATAAACGATAAAATGTTCAGGATATATATATATAAAGGCTGAGTTGGAGGCTATAGTGTTTAATAGCCTGATGGTTGTTGGGAAAAGGCTGCTCCTCAACCCAGACGTTATAGCTTCCAGGCTCACGGTGTCAGGGTGAAGTAGGTTTCTTTTTGAGGTAGCGACTCCTACAGATCCCTTCAATGGTGGGGAGGCCATTACCCATTTCATACTGCGCAGTGTTGACCACTTTTTGCAATCTTCTTTATTCCTTGGCATTCGTATTGTCGAACCAGCCCATGATGCAACCAGTCAATGTGCTCTCTACTGTACACCTGTACAGGTTCAAGAAAGTAGTCGGCCACATGTTGAATCTCCTCAATCCTAGTAATTAGAGGCGTTGATGGGCTTTCTTCATGATTGCATCAATGTGCTGGGTCCAGAATGGATCTTCAGAGATATGCACACCCAGAAGTTTGAAGTTATTGATTCTCTCCACAACCATCCCATCGATAAAGACAGGTGTGTGTATCTCCCTTCCTCTCCTAAAGTCAACAATCAGTTCCTTGGTTTTACTGATGTTGAGAACAAAGTTATTGTTCTGGCACCATTCGATCAGTTGATCGATCTCCCCTCCCATACTCTGACTCGTCATCATCCGTAATTCGTCCAACAATGGTGGTATCATCAGCAAATGTGAAGTTGGAGTTGGACCTGTGCATAGCTGCACAGTCATGGGTCTAGAGTGAGTAGAGCAGGGGACTGAGCATAGTGCCTCGAGGTGCTCCTATGGTGATGGTTATCAGGCAGGAAGTGTAGCTACCAATTCTCTTCTCTCCAGCTTCTCTTGAGCTACTCCAGCTTTTTGTGTCAATCTTCAGTTCAAACCAGCATCTGCAGTTCCTTCTTGCTCATACTGATTATGTTCTATTGATGAGGAAGTCAAGAATTCAATTGTAGAGGGATGTTCAGAGACTCAGTTCCATGATGGTATTGAATGCCGAGCAGTAGTCTATGAATAATAGCCTGAAGTATGGTGTTCCAGCGCAGAGCGGAGCCAGCAAGATCGCATCCTCCATTGACCTAGCGTGGTGGTAGGCAAATTATAGTGGAGTCAGATTCTTGAGGTAGGAGTTGATATGCGTCATAACCAACCTCTCAAAGCACTTCATCAGAATAGATGTAAGTGCCATCAGTCAGTGGTCATTGTGGCATGTCACTGTACTCTTCTTGGGTACCTGTATTACTGATGCCCTTTTAAAGCAGATGAGGATCTCAGACCTCAGCAGTGAGAAATGAAAGATGTTCGCAAAAATTCTAGCCAGTTGGTTGGCAAAGGTTTTAAGAACGCGACAGGATATATCATCAGGTCCAGATGCTTTCCAAGGGTTCACCCACCTAAAGGATCTTGTGAAGTCAGTCTCTGTGACTGAGATTATAATACATTATGGAAAAGGCACCTTAGTGTTCTCCTTATCAAAGTGCGTGGAACACATGGAGCCCATCTAGGAGTGATGCTTCCTTGTCGCTCGAGCTGCCTCCTGGTTTCGCCGTTCAAGAAATGGTGTGCCAGCCTGCCATAACTGCTGAACATCCGTCTCATCCTCAAGTTTAAAGTAAATGTTCCTTTTAGCCTTTATCATGGCCTTATCAAGGTTGCAACTGGACTTCTTGTACGAGTCTGTGTCGCCAGACTTGAATGTATGAGATCTGGTTCTCAGAAGAATGCAGACCTCCTGGTTCATCCGAGGCTTCTGGTTGGGAAACATTCCGGTGGTTTTCATAGGAACACATTTCTCCGCACATTTCTTTATGAAGTCAGTAACACCACCTGCCCCTTCAAAATCAGCTTAATTTGGGATAAAGGTAGAAGAATTGTCAAAGGAAGGATGTGGGAAAGCAGCTGAGAAGCTACTTTCCAGAGATATTATTATGTTTTAGGACGTCAACGTAGCTGAAATATTCGGTCATTCATAAGATCAAATTCTGACATGATCCCCCACGTGAAACTGCTGTATAATTTCTGGTCATTTTACAGCATTTATTTCAGATACACACTATTTAAGAAGTTAACTCGTCAAACTCAAGATATCAGGTTACATGGGACTGGCTTTGAGCGCACCAAAAGAAGTGGCTTTCGCATCCCAGCGGAATCTTCATTACTTTGTAAGATAAACAAATTATCTATCAGGGAAGGGATTACTCCTTCCCCTACTTTAAAAAAACTCTTGTCCTTTCGTTTGGTTTGTTTTATTTGCCCTAATGCCAACATTTATGGAAATAATTTTAACAAGTCTAATGAACAAGTTCCCAGCACAAAAAATGATGATGTTTTTTAAAGCGATTCTTTCAACTAACTTGCGCTATACAACTGCTCTAACGAATTGCATCAACTTGAAAGTAGGAAAGTTGCATTTTATTTTGATCGGTACCACAGAAATAGTAAATTGTTGAATGCAGAATAAATTGTAGAAATTCAGAGATGGAAAAATTGTAGGCTACTTAATTATAGAATGCAAATCTGCTGAAGGTGGGCAAATATTATTGCATTATGTTTAAACTCAATAACTTTAGGCCAGGCTTGCGCATTTTGAAATCATCAATGCACTATTTTAATGTAGTTTTACCATATGCACATGTTTCAAGTTATAAAAGGGGCATAAATAAAATCCAATATGACAAGAAAAAGCACGCAAATTTAAAAATCAATGAACTATCCCAGTTAAAAAAAAAAATTTAAACTTAAAGCACCTTAATTCTTTGGAGGGTGGGAAACGTTGAATACTGCACAAAATGCTAATGCAAAGTCCTAAACTTGCTTATAGTTAAACTGCATATAAATCATGAATCAGCATTTAACATCATCTTTTCTCATCTCACTTAATTTGTAAAAATAATACAAGAATTACTTTCACTCTTACCAGAATCTTCTCTGCTTTAGCTTCACTGATACCCTTGATATTTATCAATTCCTTCTTTGGGGCATAGGATACTGCCTCCACCGTATGAAAACCGGCCTCTTCAAGCTTCTTCACATCATTAGCACTGATCCCACATTGCTACAACAAAAGCAAATACAATTCAATTTAATTGAAATATTCTTCCTGGAATCCATATATGGTATGCAGGTATATGCACAGGAAAGGTTTGGAGGGATATGGGCCAATGGGACTAGATAAATTGTAGTGTCTTGGAGGGCAATGACGAGTTGGGTTGATGGGCCTATTTCCATGTTGTATGACTCCATGTTTAGTTTAACATCGTTGGGAAAGCTTATCCCATGAAAATTGTTGTATTTCAAATTGAACTATTGAATCTACTCACCAGCCAACCAAATTATTTTCTGGATGAAGAGATGGAAATTAATTATCGAGATGTGAAGTAATATATTTTGTCAAAGCACAAAAGGCCAATAAAGGCTAAATGGAAATCTAAATGGGGCAAAAATGTCTGTACACAAATTTTAAGGTGATTGAATATGATTAGTAAAGGATAAAGGTTCAAAAATAACAGTGAATTGGATAGTCTGGATCATTTCTCCAAGGACTCAAAAGGTTGGGCCATAACAATTCTAAAATTCTAGAACATCTCAAAATAAAAAATAGCACATTTTACAATATTAGCAGCAGAGCAATTGGACTGTGCAAGATGACAGATACTGTACCATATGGATGCTATATTGGTGTCACAATCTCCTAGGAAAGAAACTATACTTGGAATTGGATATTCATCTACTGCAGCTCATCTTCTTTACATAAAGAAATAATTTTAATTATTTCATTGAGCGATTAACAGTAATGGACCAAACAATCTGTGCTTTGAGTAAAAAAATACAATTGAGTAGAAATAAAGGTATTCCCATATCTTGAGGTGGCTTGGTCCCAGCATCTGATCAATCCGAGCCAATGGTTTTTTCTCCAACAACCAAAACACATTTGGCTTGTTGCTAACTGACAAACTTAAAATGTATAAATTAACTGTAGTATTTGTCTACCAAACAGTAACGTTTAAAAGTTTTGTGCCTGAAACAAGGAAGAATTTCATTTCACAGTGCATATAGCAATTAAACACTCTTGACAAAAAAAAGACAGAATAAATCCTGAAAGGTATTTGATTGGCTACAATTAATTGAGGCACCCGAGTGGAAAATACCAAGTTTTCTTTCTAAAAGTCCATACTATCCAACTTGTCTATCTGTACTGGACTACAAATTGTGAAATTTCATAGAGACGTGATCTCTGAAAAATTAAGTGCGATACACAGTGTCATGTTATTTAAGATGCTTACATGAATACAAATGAATCATCCCAACTGTTTCTAGTAATTTGCTGTTTGAGACAATATCCTCAGCCGAGTAATTAGTTAATTAAGGCTGTCACTGTGCACCAGTGTAGGAATATTACAGCATCACAGATACTATTGTTTATGTCGAACAAGCATCTACTTTTACAAGATTCCCTTGTTTCATTCCCTAGAGCAGTGGAAATCTCCCCAGCATGTTGGCTAATATTTTTATCCCAACAAGTTATTATCAGGTCATCATGCCATTACTGTTTTAGAGACCTTGTTTTGTTTGCTACTTTGGAGTCACCATGTTTCAAAATTACATAATTGTCTGCATAGTGTCATAAAACGGGCTATATAAATGCAAACTTTTCATTCGGTGGTCTCTAAATTCAAATGTATCAACCAGGAATGGCAGTATGATGTCGGTAGGAACTTAGGAAAACATGCAGCAATATTGGATAAGAGAAATCCTATACAAGCGCTTAACAGAAATTCATTGTTCCCTCACATTGGCAGGCGCAGAATGAAGAACCACAAATGTAAAAAGCGTCTCCATTCTAATTGTTCACTTTACATGCCCAGGGTTGGATACACCCAGGATTAATATTCTAATATTAAAGTTCTAATGAGCCATCATCTCAGTTCCTATATCAACCTGTTCTCTAATCACCAAAACTCTCTATTATCTTTACCACAGTCTAAAGACTGAATAAGATTGTTCGCAACCTAGGTGTCGCACCAGACCTCAGGTTGAGTTTCTACCCTCCAAAATCAAAACTATTCACATACACCTCTTTAACACTGCCTTTCTCCTGTCCTATAATCCATCCAAATTTATCCACATATATATTGCCATAGACATTTCATCTTCCAGAACGATAAAACATCATTGACTAGCAACAGTTAATATTTTTGTTGATGACCCCCGAACCATTCTTTATGATGACAGCCATCAATTAGAAATTATGACTGCTTTGCTATCCACACTTCATTCCTGACACAAATATTCCCATTGAATTTCAATTATAAATGTTCAGCTTCTGAAGTTCTTTTTTCTTTCACAATTCCAATCCTCTCCCAACTACCCTCCAGGCACTAGTTTCTTCAAGATACAGTTCATCTTCTTTTGATAATGGTAATCCATCTCATTAACCTTCAACAACAGGTTTCTGACTATGTAATTAATTTAAAATTCTCTCTCTGACATACCAAATCCCCACAATTTTCTCAGGAACTAAAGGTGCTGGTGGGCTTTCTATATAATTGCATCAGTGTGCTGGGTCGAGGAGTGATGTTGAGAAAAATGCATGCCCAGGAATTTGGAACTTTTGACTCTCTCCACCATTATCCCGTCAATATAGAAAGGTTTGTGGGTCCTCATTCTTCCCCTTCCAAAGTCCACAATCAGTTACTTGGTCTTACTGAAAATGAGAGCCAAGTTGTTGTGCCGGCACCATCTGGTCAGTCGATCGATACTCTGACTCATCATCTATAAATCATCCAACAACAGTAGTGTTGTCAATGAACTTGAATATGGAGGTTGCTCTGTGTCCAGCTACAGTCGTAAATATAGAGCGAGTAGAGCAGGGGACTGAGCGCTCAGCCTTGAGGTGCTCCTGTACTGATAGTTATTGAGGAAGCTGTGTTGCTGCCAATTTGAACCAACAGTGGTCTGTTCATGAGGAAGTCCAGGATCCAGTTGCAGAGAGATGCGCAGAGACCCAGTTCCACAAGCTTGATAGCTAGCTTGGAGGGGATAATGGTATTTAACGCAGAGCTGTAGTCTAAAAAAACAATCTGACGTGTACGCTTCTATTGCCCAGCTGTTCCTGTGCAGAATGGAGAGCCAGTAAGAATGCATCCTCCATCGACCTGTTATGGTGGCAGACAAATTGTAATTGGTCGTGATTCTTGTTGAGGTAGGAGTTAATAACCAACCTCGCAAAGCACTTCTTCATCACGGATGTTAGCACCACCGGTCGATAGTCATTGAGGCATGTCATCTCTTTTTTGCTCTGGTTTATTTTCACCCACATGTTTAGACCATAATGTTGTATCCTTATTGTTTTGATGTGTTTAAGCTTTATTCTTAATTGTATGCTTGTGTTGTCATTTGAGAGCGGAGCACCAACTCACATTCCTTGTATATGCACATACTTGGCCAATAAACTTATTCATTCATTCATGGGCATCGCCAGTATTATCGATGCCCTCTTAAAGCAGGTGGGAACCTCAGACCTCAGTAATGAGAGATTAAAGATGTCCACAAAAACTCCAGCCAATTGATCTGCACAGTTTTTAAGAACACGACTAGGTATACCATCAGATGCAGGCGATTTCCGAGGGTTCACCGCAATGGAGGATCTTCTGACGTTGGCCTTTGTGACTGTAATTGTAATAGCATCAGGAGCTATGGGGGCTTGGGAAGGCACATCAGTGTTCTCCCTATCAAACCGTCCGTAGAAACGCATTGAGCTCGTCAGGGGGTGATGCTTCTCTGTCACTTTAAATTGTCAATAGCACATAGGATGGTGCCAGTGTTTGGGTTGATTGCTGGTTGGCGAGCTAGTTGAGCTGAAGGGCCTGTTTCTGCACTGTATCTCTAAAGTCTAAAACATCAGGAATCTCACCTTTCACCCCACCAGCCTCCACATCCAACACTATCTTCTTACATTTCCATTGCCTCCATCGTGATCCCATCATGTATCACTTCTCCCCATCTCCACCCCTTTCCACATTGACTGCTCCCTCCGCAACTCCGCATGGTTCACCCATTCCATCCCATCCAAACCACCCTCTCCCCCTGTACTTTCCCCTGCCAACCGCAAAAGATGCAACACCTGTCCTTGATCCTCCTTCGAGTCCATCCAGGGGCCCCACAAGGTTTTCCAGATGAGACAGATTTACATGCACATCCTCGAACCTCATCTACTGCATCTCGTGTTCCTGATGCGAGCTCCTGTGCATTGGCAAGACAAATTGAAGACTAGGCAACCATTTCGCTGAACACTTGCGCTCAGTCCGCCAAGGCCAAATGGATGTCTTGGATGCTAACCACTTCAACAAACCTTCTCAATCGCCCACTGACCTTTCTGTCCTGGGCCTCCTCCATTGCCACAATGAGGCTACATGCAAACTGGAGGAACAGCACCTCATACTCTGCTTGGGTAACTTACAACCCAACAGTCTGAACATTGAATTCTTCAATTTCAGGTAATGTCTACGAACATCTTTTCCCCTCCCCCCACTCCACTAAAAGTCTGATAACTAGCTTCACAGTTAGCAACTATGTATTCCACTTGGACTCTCATCTGTTTCTATATCAAGCCTTCGTCCAACAATTTGACTAACAGGAAACCCCCTCGCCTGAGGTCATCTGTTGCTAGCCGTTATTTGTCCTGCCTCTTTGTCCAGCTTCTTCCCCCTACCACAAATCAGTCCAAAAAAGGGTCCTGACTCGAAATGCCATATCCATTTTTTTTCCCAGTGATGCAGAGTTCCTCGAGCATTTTGTATCTATCTTTGGTATTCAACATTAGGCACTGCTATAAAACAAATGACCAGTACAAACTGTCAACGCAAAATAATGGTTTATATATGACAGTCTCTAGTTGACCCAGTGCTCTAATACAATTGTTAATTCGCTTTGGTTGGAGGGAGAGAAATAAGGTTTAATATAGCCAAGTCACTGTCAGCAATGTATACTTATGCCAGTAGTGCAGCTATATTTGATTTATAAAGGTGACAACCTGATGGGGAAGTGAACCTAACAACTGCACCACGGCATTAAGACTGATTAATTTACCAGCAGACAACTAATCCATAAATGAAAGATCAATTTATCACAATGATACCAGCACAAATATAAAGTCATATGGGCAAAATGCTAGTTTAACAGCAATATTTCCAAAAAACCTATTACCAGCACTTTGAACTGAAACACAATTCAGTATTTCTGTCCAAGCATTGGAGAGAACCAAAGTTCAAAGATGAATTATTTAGAAGATATTTACCTCCAAACGTGAAATAGCTTGTGGCCCAATACTTTCCTCTTCTTTTGTAGCACTCTCTTCAGTTTGTGCCTGCATTGTCATTTTGAAACTGACAATTGATAAAATAAAATGTTCAGCTTTGTTGAATAGACTGACGACGAACTGAATGAAACAAAGAAAACATCCAACAACATTAAGAGCATGTTACTCAGCTTATCTCTTGGTAACAATATCTATTGTTCATTAGTTCAAATTTTAGTCCTCTTCCACCAAATATCTATCTAATTGTAACAATTTTGAATTGTTTAAAAACATTATTTTAAAGCTTTGTCGACGTCACCAGATATTTTCATTATACAAAGTGATTAAGCTATTTTACATTGCTAACAGCCATAAAATATTGTACCTCTCTTCAGAACAATTAGCATTTGGTGTCAAACAAATAGAAACATAGAAAATAGGTGCAGGAGTAGGCCATTCGGCCCTTCGAGCCTGCACCGCCATTCAATATGATCATGGCTGATCATCCAACTCAGTATCCCGTACCTGCCTTCTCTCCATACCCCCTGATCCCTTTAACCACAAGGGCCACAATAAAGTGGAAGTGGCGGCGCCTAACGGCTGCGGCCTGCTAGCAGTCTGTTCGTCTTTTTTCCTTTTTTTTTTGTTGTGTGTCGGTGTTGGGATGGTTTTTTTTTTTTTTTGGTTGTGTATGTGTGGGGGGTGGTGGTGGTGTGGGTGGGGGAAACCTTTCTCTTTTAGGTCTCTTCCTCACGGCGCGGGGTGCGGCTCGGCCGCGGTGCCTTCCATCGCCCGGTGCGGCTCGGCTGCTGGACTTAACATCGCCCGGCGCTGCTCGGCCGCTGGACTTAACAGTGCCCGGTGCGGCTCGGCCGCGGGGCCTTCCATCGCCCGGTGCGGCTCGGCCGCGGGGCCTAACATCACTGGTGCGGCTCGGCCGCTGGACTTAACAGTGCCTGGGCCGCGGGGCCTAACATCGCCCGGCGAGGCTCGGCCGCGGGACTTTTCATCGCTGGTGCGGCTCGGCCGCTGGACTTAACATCGCCCGGTGCGGCTTGGCCGCGGGGCCTTCCATCGCCCGGTGCGGCTCGGCCGCTGGACTTAACATCGCCCGGTGCGGCTCGGCCGCGGGACTTAGCTGCGCACGGCTCGGTCGCGGGGCCTTCCACCGCCCGGTTCGGCCGCGAGACGTCTCAGCGCCCGGTGCGACTCGGCCGCGGGGACTTCCATCCCCTTGAGGGGACTGTGCGGGTCGGTCGGGGATGAGCTGTCTGTCCGTGGGCGTGGGGAAGAGAGTGGAAGTTTTGTTGCCTCCATCACAGTGAGGGGGTGTTTGGAGTCACTGTGATGGACGTTATGTGTTGGGGTCATGTGTCTTGTGTTCTTTTTTGTGTGTGACTGCTATGTAGTTTCGTTCGGTACCTTGGTACCGAATGACAAATAAAGCTCTGTTGAACTGTTGAACTCCCTCTTAAATATAGCCAATGAACTGGCCTCAACTACCTTCTGTGGCAGAGAATTCCACAGATTCACCTCTCTGTGTGAAAAAAAACTTTCTCATCTCGGTCTTAAAAGACTTCCCCCTTATCCTTAAACTGTGACTCCTTGTTCTGGACTTCCCCAACATCGGGAACAATCTTCCTGCATCTAGCCTGTCCAACCCCTTAAGAATTTTGTAAGTTTCTATAAGATCCCCCCGCAATCTTCTAAATTCCAACGAGTGCAAGCCGAGTCTATCCAGTCTTTCTTCATATGAAAGTCCTGCCATCCCAGGAATCAATCTGGTGAACCTTCTCCATACTCCCTCTATGGCAAGAATGTCTTTCCTCAGATTAGGAGACCAAAACTGTACGCAATACTCCAGGTGTGGTCTCACCAATGCTCTGTACAACTGCAGCAGAACCTCCCTGCTCCTATACTCAAATCCCCTCGCTATGAATGCCAACATACCATTCGCTTTCTTCACTGCCTGCTGCACCTGCATGCCTACTTTCAGTGACTGGTGTACCACGACACCCAGGTCCCGTTGCATCTCCCCTTCTCCTAATCGGCCACCATTCAGGTAATAGTCTGCTTTCCTGTTCTTGCCACCAAAGTGGATAACCTCACATTTATCCACATTATACTGTATCTGCCATGCATTTGCCCACTCACCTAACCTATCCAAGTCACGTTGCAGCCTCCTAGCATCCTCCTCACAGCTAACACTGCCCCCCAGCTTCGTGTCATCCGCAAACTTGGAGTTGTTGCATTCAATTCCCTCGTCCAAAGCATTAATATATATTGTAAATAGCTGGGGTCCCAGCACTGAGCCTTGCGGTACCCCACTAGTCACTGCCTGCCATTCTGAAAAGGACCCGTTTATTCCTACTCTTTGCTTCCTGTCTGCCAGCCAGTTCTCTATCCACATCAATACTGAACCCACAATACCGTGTGCTTTAAGTTTGCATACTAATCTCTTATGTGGGACCTTGTCGAAAGCCTTCTGGAAGTCCAGATATAACACATCCACTGGTTCTTCCTTATCCACTCTACTAGTTACATCCATAGAAAACTATGCGGAAGGAACTGCAGATGCTGGTTTACCCCATAGACACAAAATGCTGGAGTAACTCAATGGGACAGGCAGAATCTCTGGATAGAAGGAAAAGGTGATGTTTCGGGTCAAGACCCTACTTCAGACTGAGAATCAGGGGAGAGAAAGACAGAAATGAGGAAGTGCTTCATTGTCACCTTCTCCCAGAATAGAATGATCTATTCTACATTTTCCTTGATCCTCATTAATGTCTCGTTTTCACACCTTACACTTCCTTATTTCTGCATCTCCCTCTCAGTCCGAAGGGTCTCGATCTGAAACATCATCAATTCCTTCTATCCAGAAATGCAGCCTGTCCAGCTGAGATACTCAGCATTTTGTGTCTATCTTCAATGTAAGCCAACATCTGCAGTTCCTTCCTACACTAAACAATATATCCAACTTGGAAGGAATTCTGCAGATAGCAGTGTTCCCAAAAGCCTATTCGGTCCTTCTCGGTAGTCGGTCAGTTTTGTACAGTACAATTGGAGTAGCTTGGATGAGTAACTGTAGTGCAATTTGTACATGGTACATAGCACAGCCACTGCACTATGTTGGAGGACTTGAATGGGTGCGTGGATGAGGTGCAAATAAAATAGGATGTTTTGTTAATATACGTAGTCACAGCTGAGTTTCCACAACCCTCACACCCAGGGGAGACCCATCAGAAATTTATAAAATTCTGAGGCAAATAGATTGGGCAGTCAGAACTTATTTCCCCAGAATGGAAATATCAAAAACTAGAGGGCGCAGCTTTATGGGCTGAAGGAAAAGTTCACAGGAAATGTGTTAGTGCATGTTGTTTACACAGAGAGTTGTGAGCGAGTGGAACGCTCTGTCAGAGTGGTGGTAAAGGCAATTATGAGGCTTAGATAAGCTGTTTTAAGAGAGTTGCGTTGATATGCGGGGAATGGATTAGTATTGAGGGGCTACTCTCTCGCCAAATAAGTGCCAAATAAACAAGTGCCAAATAAACAAGTACCTTGACGGACAGGGTACATCAGTAGAGGCGGGCAGTGTGGGTCCGGGTTTCCGGAGCTACCCCGGTTGTGTAAACGCAGGCAGCTGCGAGTCAGTAAATTACTACCAGATCGGAAGGAACAGGCTGTTACCGTGAATCACACGGAGAGGCTCGGTTCGGTCCGGCCCTGACGGTCTGGCTCGGGACCGCGCCTCTAGTACCAAAGTTACCTCAACATAAACTTGTCGAGCGACGCCTCGGGCCTCGACGCGTCGTCCGCAGGTCGGTCGTTGATGCCGTCGTAAGTCCCGCGGGTTAGTCCCAGTCCCGCTCCCGCTCGCTCGAGCAGCAGCAGCAGCAGCAACACTCTCGCTCGCGCCGTTTATCTTTTCCGAATATCGCGCCACCAGGCGAATGGGTCACGACGCAGTTGCGTGAAGCGCGCGTCGCCGTCGCTCCCCGCCAAAGATACTAGAGGAACAAGATGGACCACTCGACCCTAAAAACCGTAGGACGTCATGACGTCATTTTAGTAGGCAGAAACCTGCAGAAACATTTAAAAAGAAAAATAACAAAAATCCGTGAATTGATAGATGAGATATATTCTGCATTTTAATGGTATCGTCACACCCCAAAACACTGATTACACTGCGAGAGGCATAGCGAACGGCGGGTTTTGCTTACTAAAATGGCTCCTTTGCTTTCAACGAAGTAGTCCATCTTGTTCCCGAGTATCTTTGGGGTGGAGCGGAGCTGCGGCGGGCAGATGCCGACATTTTTGAAGACAGACACGAAAATGCTGCAGTAACTCCGCGGGACAGGCAGCAAAACCGGAGAGGAGGAATTGGGTGTCGTTTCGGGTCGAGACCCTTCTTCCGAATTTTACTCCAGCATTTTGTGTGTATCTTCAACAATGTAAACCAGCATGTGCAGTTACTTCCTACACATGCCGGCATTTTGATGTGGGGAAAGTGATGGCTTCTATTTGGAGATGGAGGGGCAAGAAAACCAGTGATGGTGATTATACGTCAAGACACAGAAGTGTCTGCTCAGCTGGTGCCACTTTTTGGCGTCAAGCTCGGAGATCACTGGGCCCAATTGAGGCGACTGGAGTGGTAACATCTGGGCTGATACAGCTGAAGATGCTGCATTTTTATATCAAGGCTACTTTACTGCCTCAGGTGGACGTAAAAGATACCACCGCATTAGTTCATAAGTGAGAGGAGCAGAATTAGGCAGTTCCATGTCTACTCCGCCATTCATTCATTATTTTGAAGAGGAGCAGGAAAGTTATATCTGAGTGGCGGCCAGATCAATGTTTATTCCTTAAATATTACTGGAGCAGGATATTTGACTCTGTAACATTGGTGGAAAGAAAAAGTGTTAAAAAAATCAGGTCACTGAGACGGAAGAAGGTACCTCATTGATTCATCAGCGTTTGAAGCCGAGATCATCGCAGAGAAAGTGCTTTGGAAAAGTTGAGAATATGGCATATATTATATCCATATACATATCTTCAATTCGGGCATTTACCCTGAAGGACCTGTAATTTGTCTGATGTCTAAATCGGGGCATGATGAGTTCTGTAGCTGTATTGTCTGTGAACCGGGTAAATCCAGGGTTTCCGGTGTGAGAGGGGAGGTGAATACCGAAGTGAAAGTGTTGTCTTTAAATGCACTAAGTATAAAAAATAAAGTGGATGAGCTTGAGGCTCAGTTAGACATTGGCAAGTATGATGTTGTGGGAATTAGAGACATGGCTACAAGAGGACCAGGGCTGGGAACTGAATATTCAGAGATACACATAGTATAGAAAAGACAGACAGGTGGGCAGAGGGGGTGGGGTCGCTTTGTTGGTAAGGAATGATATGCACTCCCTTGCAAGGGGTGACATAGAATCAGAAGATCAGTATGGATAGAAATGAGGAATTGTATGGGTAAAAAGACCCTAATGGGAGATCTCTCCAGGCCCCCAAACAGTAGCCTCGATATCGGGTGCAAGTTGAATCAAGAGCTAAAATTGGCATGTCGCAAATGTAATGCTACAGTGGTTATGGGAGATTTCAACATGCAGATAGACTGGGAAAATCAGGTTGGTAATGGACCCCAGGAAAGAGAGTTTGTGGAGTGCCTCCGAGATGGATTCTTAGAACAGCTTGTACTGGAGACTACCAGGGAGAAGGCAATTCTGGATTTAGTGTTGTGTAATGAACCTGATCTGATAAGGGGACTCAAGGTAAAAGAGCCATTAGGAGGCAGTGATCATAATATGATAAGTTTTACTCTACAAATTGAGAGGGAAAGGGAAAATCGGAAGTGTCAGTATTACAGTATAGCAAAGGGGGTTACAGAGGCATGAGCTGGCCAGATTTGACTGGAAGGAGGCCCTAGCAGGGAAGACGGCGGAACAGCAATGGCAGGTATTCCTGGGAATAATGCAGAAGTTGCAGGATCAATTTATCCCAGAGGAGGAAAGATTCTAAGGGGAGTAAGAGGCACCCATGGCTGACAAGGGTAGTCAAGGACAGCATAAAAATAAGAGAGAAGAAATATAACATCGCAAAGAAGAGTGGGAAACCAGAGGATTGGGACTCTTTTAAAGAGCAACAGAAGATAACTAAAAAGGCAATAAGGGGAGAAAAGATGAGGTACGAGGGTAAGCTAGCCAATAATATAAAGGAGGAGAGTAAAAGCTTGTTTAGGTATGTGAAGAGGACAAAAATAGTCAAGGCAAATGTGGGTCCCTTGAAGACAGAAACAGGGAAATTTATTATGGAGAACAAGGAAATGGCAGAGTTGAACCAGTACTTTGGATCTGTCCACTAAGGAAGATACAAACAATCTCCCAGATGTTCTAGTGGCCAGAGATCCTTGGGTGACGGAGGAACTGAAAGAAATTCACATTAGGCAGGAATTTATGTTGGGACTGAAGGCTGATAAATCCCCTGGGCCTGATGGTCTGCATCCCAGGGTACTTAAGGAGATGGCTCTAGAAATTGTGGACGCATTGGTGATCATTTTCCAATGTTCTATAGATTCAGGAACAGTTCCTGTGGATTGGAGGGTAGCTAATGTTATCCCACTTTTTAAGAAAGGAGGGAGAGAGAAAACGGGAAATTAGACCAGTTAGTCTGACATCAGTGGTGGAGAAGATGCTGGAGTCAATTATAAAAGACGAAATTGCAGAGCATTTGGATAGCAGTAACAGGATCGTTCCGAGTCAGCATGGATTTACGAAGGGGAAATCATGCTTGACTAATCTTCTGGAATTTTTGAGGATGTAACTAGGAAAATTGACGGGAGAGTCGGTGGATGTGGTGTACCTCGACTTTCAGAAAGCCTTCGACAAGGTCCCACATAGGAGATTAGTGGACAAAATTAGAGCACATGGTATTGGGGGTAGGGTACTGACATGGATAGAAAATTGGTTGACAGACAGAAAACAAAGAGTGGGGATAAATGGGTCCCTTTCAGAATGGCAGGCAGTGAATAGTGGGGTAATAGTGGAATAATAGGAGCAAAGAGGTCCTTCTGCAGATGTACAGGGCCCCAGTGAGACCGCACCTGGAGTACTGTGTGCAGTTTTGGTCTCCAAATTTGTGGAAGGATATTCTTGCTATTGAGGGAGTGCAGCATAGGTTTACTAGGTTAATTCCTGGAATGGCGGGACTGTCATATGTTGAAAGACTGGAGCGACTAGGCTTGTATACAATGGAATTTAGAAGGATGAGGAGGGGATCTAATCGAAACATAAGATTATTAAGGGGGTGGACACGTTAGAGGCAGGAAACATGTTCCCAATGTTGGGGGAGTCCAGAACCAGGGGCCAGTTTAAGAATAATGGGTAGGCCATTTAGAACGGAGATGAGGAAAAACCTTTTCAGTCAGAGAGTTGTAAATCTGTGCTCATGTTGTCGACCTCCCCGTGGTGAGCCCTGTCAACTGACCTCAGTCAGGCGACCGACAACAAACAGACAGCAGAAGCAGAAGCAGCTTCATAACTTCTGTTGCCTCAAACGCAAGAAGAAATCTGTGGAATTCTATGCCTCAGAAGGCAGTGAAGTCAAATCTCTGAATGCTTTCAAGAGAGAGCTAGATAGAACTCTTAAGGATAGCGGAGTCAGGGGGTATGGGGAGAAGACAGGAACAGGATACTGATTGAGATTGATCAGCCATGATCACATTGAATGGTGGTGATGGCTCGATGGGCCGAATGGCCTACTCCTGCACCTATTGTTCTCCAGAGAGGCTGCCTGACCCAATGAGTTACCACAGCACTTTGTTTTAGTTTGTTTTATACTTGTGTTGGGCTTCATTGTACCCGTGTAAATTATGATTTGACTGGATGGTGTGCAAAAGGTTTTTCATTGCATCACAGTGCAGTGAAATAATGAGAGGAACCAGTGCCAATAGATTATTTGTTTTGTTGTCTTTTGAGGTTCTTGTAACTTAGAACGTCAGTGTCAGTTTAATTAATTTGCCAAAACCCTGATCTTTGAGCAGGTTTAAGCATCATTCCAGCAATTGAACAAAGGACTGCAGACACAGCATCAATACTTTTGGATGAGAGGATAAACAGAGGTTTGCATGCTCAAATAAGTACAAATAAAATTTAAAAGAAGAATCATGATCAATGGCAAATGTAACTTTATTTTCAGTAAAAAAACATCAATATTTTATGGTCATGTAGGCATTATTTATTTTACACTCCTTCAAGTAAATGAAACATGTTAGGGAATAGAGGACGTATCATCCATCAAGTTTCATTATACTGAACTCCAATGAGGAAGCCATCTCCTGCGCTGTGTAGCAGTCAAATTTGTCATGAAAAATACACCAACCTTGCATTGATATGAATTTTCATTTCAATTTTACTGAAGTGATGATTATTAACGTTCAGAATAGAAAAGCCAACATTGTAGGCAGATTATCGTGTAGTCCTGTGGCCAGCAGGAACTGTGCTTTACAAATTTAAACAAGCTCATCACAGCCAAGAGGAAACTTCCATTTATGTTGTCTGAATTGTATTCAACAGCAGATTCTCTCTAATTCCTTGACATACAAAGATTGGAGGCCACTCACAACAACTTACAGAGCCATCCTTGGTTGTTTTATGGTACAAATTAGAATAATTACAAATTGTTGCTGATTTGTGAACAATGGCTGAATGTTCATCATCTTTTCCTGGTCAAGAAGAGACCTGTTGTCACGAATCTGTTAGCTCCTGGTCTGGTGAGCAGCGTCAGGAACAGACTCTTCATAATCCTGATTAGGTACTCATGTCCTGGTTTTACAGTCAGTAGGACTTTGTTAATATGTTCACCACTATAAATAAAACAAAGGTTTATTTCTTAATATTAATTTTCCAGCATCATTAAAAACAACTTGTAACAAGCATGCAATCTAATTTTATTTTTACAAAGAATTACTTTATAAGTTGAAGGGGTCTAGTTATCATCATATTAATGATACAGTTGCAATGCACATTTTAGCCACAGGTTTTAAAGTATTTCACCTGATAAAACATTAGAACATTTATAATCGCAAAAAATGTGGTAAACATTGGTTATTGGTTAAACATTTATTTTCAAATTGAAATATTTTATAATAATTCTAGCAGTTGCAAAATTCTCTAGGAATCATGTACCTTCAATTAAACAGCAACATGTTTACAAAACTGCCCATAAAACTGTATAAACTCTTGGCTCATACAATTTCCCCAGGATATATACAATTGTATAAAAAAAGACTGGTCTTCCAGTAAACGACAAATGATGTACATTTCAGGTAAATGACAAAGCATTTTGGCTGATCTACGACTGAAGATCAAATCAATTCACAATGTGCAATAGACTTTATGGTTGGTAAGTTAAAGGGCGATGACTACAAAATAATGGCTTGATGTTTAACAGGGTTATTGCACGAAGACTTAGGTTTAATCCCATACTTGGAATGAAAAAAAAGAGGATGGGTAATACTGGATTTCAAAACCAGAGACAATTTACTTTAAAATTGAGCCATTGTCACCAAATGTGGGTAGGGTTAGTAATGTAATCACCACAATATGCTCCATTCTTCTATTCAGCTATATCCACCTAATTCAAGTTGAGTTTTCTTTTCCGTACACGGGACAAGGCATTCACTGGGAAGTTTGGCCTCCTTTGAAGCCAGTGGCTAGTTACTGTTGATTATTTTAGACAACGAATAACCACACAGGGGTCAGCAGATTACCTCACATGACATAACCAAATAGTACTATTGTCTCAAAGTGCTGGACTAACACAAAGTTATGCCAGCATCTGTCTTTTTTTTTTAAACCAACATCTGCAGTTTCTTGTGTCTATTTGGTATATTAGTATATGATAGTTTCATTCTCACTATTACCAAAACTTGTTTTCTAAAATTCCAAATTTATCTAATTACTTAAATGCAAATTCTGGAATGACCATTCCGGCCAGTTTCAAACTTTTTCAAATGTATTCATTTAGGATCTTGGTGTCACTGGTAATGCTAGCATTCATTGCTCATCCAGTACTGTCCTTGCACTATGCACCTTGCAAAGCCATTTCACTGGTTTCAAGTTATAAATAGGCCAGACTGAGTAAGGATGGCAGATTTCCTTCCCAAAGGGGTACCAGTGAACCGGAGGGGTTTTTAACCACCATTTCTTTTTGGTCATTGCTACTAACTAGTTTTTATTTAAAATCCAGATTAAACAAAATGACTGCCATGAAAGGATTATTCTTCGAATCCTCTAGATTATTAGTCGGGTAATTTAACTGCTGCTCCAGATGTCTTCAGACATTGATGTCTCCAGATCTGCTATGATTTGTCCATTTGTCAGGATACCAAACAACTAAACCAGTACTATCCACCACTAAAGATACCAAAGCAGAGCATGGAATACAAAAAAGAAATTCGGCAGAGAATACATGGACTCACCTGATGTTTCCAAACCAAGAATTAAATGTGAACTGCAAAGGAAGCCATGGATAACCAGGCATAATATGAAAAGTAACTTCAAACTTCGACAATGCTTCATAACTCGAGAAAAGGAACTTCACACTACAAAATAAAAGCAAATACATTCAGACGGGTCAGAATATAACAGTGAATCTAGATAGTGCAGATCTCTGCAGATCAAAATGAAAACTGAGGCACAGTACAAGTCTTGATGTTGCCAATATATGTTAGTCTTTGTTGTACCACCCTTTACATACTGTTGTTACTCTGCTTCAATGTGCACTGTATATTTTGAAATGGATGGCTGCACACTATGGCAACTTGCACTTTCCACAAGTAGCAAGACCATACAAGGCATTATATTAATTGTGCAGTAGATAAGCCCTATTAAAATATTACTGATGCTGTAAATCTAAAATGCTGGAAACATTCAGCAGGTTACACAGTAACTATGGAAACAGTTAATGTTTCAGGTTGAATCTTTCGTTGGAACCTGGTCCCAGTTCCAATGAAGATCTTCAACCTGAAATGTTAACCCTCTCTCTCTGCCCCACCCCACCCCTTCACAGATGCTCTTTGACCTTCTGAATCTTTCCAGTATTTTCTGTTTTTATGACACAAATCTAATGCCTGGTCACTTTAGAAAGATAAATGAGGAAGAAAAGTATTTGAGCTTTGAAAATATTGATTCTTCATTCCCAGCTCCTGCTCCCCAAATACATGCACCACTCTGTCAAAGCGCGCACACTGCTGCAGCTCCACTTACTCCATGTGCTGAATCTGTGTCTTCAATATATCAAATTTTGACCCCCAATTCAACAAGTATTCCAGTTCATCACCAAGTACTCGGCATCGACTCACCACAAGCGAGAGATCAAGTAGCAGCTGGAATGGCAAAGAAACAGAATATGACCGATAGTAGACCTAAGTACCTATCGCCCTGAGTACATATGCCCTGAAGTTAATATGTTCTGTTTTAGCCAACCAGTTCAGAGTGGATCAATCAATGGCTTGTTTGAGATACTGCTATCAGAAAATTCAGTATTGCAGTGACAAAATATCATGCAATATTTCATACAACACTGAACAGACCTTGCATAAATGTCTCGCAGAAATATTACAAAAATATTGCACTTGCATTTACACTTATTTCACCCTTAATTGCAGTTTATAACGGACAAAGCTTCTGGTTAACCAAGGAACCAGCCTGAAGGTTCCTGCGTAAATCCAGTTAGTAACATTTATTTCAGTACTGGGACAATTTAGAATCGTGGAAATTATCCTGAGATTTGATTAATTTTGTCTATGTAATGCCTCTGCTTCTCAATTTCTTAATTTCATGTAAGAAAACACCTTTAGAGTGTTATTAATAATTCCCTTTGTTCTTTGTACATATTAAACTGACACTTTTGGGAAATGAGCATTGAGAATTTTAATTATTTAATATTAAGATCTGACAGATTTATGTAGATTCATAGACCCTTCTCCTTAAAGTCAATATGTTGGCCTGATCAGCTGACATCAGATACAAGTCTTGTTTCTCAGACTTTCATTCGGGAACAAATTGCAAGGGTGGAAAAGAGGGCTTGTCAAAAAATCCTATCAGATGGTAAAATTATACAAATGATATGAAAATCAGACCCGACTAGTTTTAAAGAAATACTCTTCGGGAACATGGTTAACCAATAGCTTTGTCACATAATTATGTCCATTTCCTTCCCCTTATAAAAGGACAGTGAGATGACAACGTCATATTCAATAGATGCTGGAAATACAACAAAAAAAAAAAAGATTTTAGAAGGTAACTGATCACTTTTTGCCTGAGACGAGAGAAACCGATTTACCATTTCGGTCGGTTGATGACCTCTCATCAAAACCATAAGCAGTAAAATATTTAATGGATTATAAATGAAGTACAGGAAACAGATGCAAGGACCACAAGAGGCAAACAAACACCCAAAACACAGCAAAGGGGGGAAAGCAGAAACTAGTTAATGATAAAGAAATGTTGATGCGTAATTTTATCCATACCATGGGGAGCTGAGATTCTTTTGAGTGTGTCTGATGCCAACTGTCTCGATTCTTCCAGTATGTCAGAATTAGCTCATGAACAAGCTTTGAGTGTGCAGGTGTTTCTTCCTCTGCAAAATATATCAAAATGCTTTAAAAAACATGGTTTTGAGCAAGTTTGCTGAAAAGAAGAATATTATCCATGCAGATTCAGTAAGTAAGAGTTTTGTTTAAAACCTAGGATTCATTTTTAAATTTGGGCATTTTCACATCCTTTTTCTCTACAGATGCTGCCTGACCTGCTGAATTACTCCAGAGCTTTGTGTCTATCTTCCAAAAGTTGTAATACTGTTTTGAATGGGAAGGCGGCTGGACCTTGCAAGAAGGTACGAAATTGAAATAAATTAGACCAGGAGTTCAGGAGGGTACACTGGCAGCAGTTATTATGGGCAAGACCACACACAGGAGTTGTTTAAAGGCCAGTTGATCAAAGTTTAGAACCATCAGGTTCCAGTGAAGAGGAAGGCTGAGGATGGCAAAGTAAGAGAACCTTGCATGACTATAGTGCTTGTAAATTTGGTCACAAAGTAAAAGGAAGTACATGCAGGGTTTAAGATAATGAAATCAAACAGGGTCATTGAGGAATATAAAGGAGGAAAGAACTCAGGTGGACGATTAGAGGGGCCAAAAGGGGCCACCATGTGGGTTTGTAGAGTTGGATGAAAAACCCCAAAGCTTTTTATACCTATCTTGAAAACAAGAGAGTAACCAAGAAGAGGGTAGGACCCTTCAGGGATAAAGAAGGGAATTTGTGCTTGGACTCTGAGGATATAGGCAAGGTACTAAATTAGTACTTTGCATCTGTTTTCACCAAGGACAGCAAGATCAGTGTGGAGAATACTAATATGCAACAGCAGTTTGAGATTCAGGAGGTGTGGTGTTGGAGCTCTTTAAGAGCATTCAGGAGGATAAATCCCCAGGATCTGATGGGATCTATCCCAGGTCATTGAGAGAGACAAGAGAGGAGATTGCAAAAGCCTTGTGGAAGATCTGTGTGTCTTCTCTACCCACAGGCAAAGTCCTGCAGGACTGGAGATGGCTAATGGTGTTCTTTCATTAAAAAATGTAGAGAGAATCCAGGGAATTATAGGCCGGTGAGCCGACGGTGGTAGGGAAACTATTGAAGAGGATTCTTGAGGAATAAGATTTACTTCCCATTGGAAGAGAATGGGGTGATTAGGGAAGACAATATGGCTTTGTACATGGCAGGTTATATTTTACTAACACGATTGAGGGTTTTTTCCGCAAAACTGTCGAAGGTGATTGATGAGGATAGGGCAGTGGATGTAATCTACATGGATTTTTAGCAAAGCATTTGACAAAGTCCTCCATAGTTGGCTGATCCAGAAGATGAAGATGCACAGGATCAATCGTAACTTGGGTTGTATGGATTCTGAACTGGCTTAGTGATAGAAGATGAAGGTTGTGGTGCTTCATACAGCGAGGTATAGGTCAGTTAGAAATGGGCGGAGAAATGTCAGATGGGATTTAATCCGAGCAAGTGCGAGGTGTTGCACTTTATAGGACTTCGGTTAGGCTGCATTGGGAGTACTGCATGCAGTTCCGGGTGCCTAATTACATGAAGGATGTGCAGTCATTGGAAAGGGTGCAGGGAAATTTTACTGGAATGGTGCCTGGATTAGGGGACATTAGCTAGAGAGAGAGCTTGGATAGACTTGGATTATTTTCTCTGTGATGCCAGAGGTTGCAGGGAGATATGATAGAAGTACATAAAATTATGAGAGGCATAAATAGGGCAGACAGTCAGAACCTTTTTCCACAGGATGGAAGAATCAAATACTATAGGGCATAATTTTAAGGTGAGAGGGACAAAGTTTAGTGGAAATGTGCAACATTTGTATACGGAGATGGTAGTGAGTGCTTGGAACAGGTTGCCGAATACAGTTGAGACAGATACTTTAGTGGGATTTGAGAGACTTTTGGATAAGCAAATGGATATGCAGGGAGTGGAGGGATATGGAGCAGATAAGAGTTGGTCTTGGCATCATGTTTGGCACAAATATTGTGGGCAGAACAGCCTGTTTTTGTGCCGTACTATTCCATGTTCTCATGCAACCCAAACTATTAAGCTTATCTATACCATGTGCTAAACTTAACGTAAATTGCAATCGCTCTCTGCCTTCCCTTAAATTTCCTATTGTATTTGATGGTGACTATCTTGTTCCCACAGCCTCCAAGATTCTATCTCCCCAACAAATGGCACGTTTTTACTTCAACCAAACAAAATTTGCCAAATATTATCAATTAGTTGGGGTGCAGTGGCATAACAATATATACTATCAGAAAAGGGAAACTTAAATTAAATAAAACTGGAATTTGAAAAATTTGTATTGGTGTACCATGAAACCAGCAGATCATTTCATAAATATCAGCTGGTTTACTCGGGTCCTTCTGGGAGAAAAACATCCTTACTTGGCTTGACTAAAGTGGAATATAATAGGGTCACGGGTGACAAATTAAACCCTGCAGTGCTATTCCATTTAAGTAGAATTGGATTAATGATAAGAGTATATTACATTATTTTACAATTTAGCCACCAAATGTTGTTTAAGTTATGATTTTTTAAGTCTTGAGATTTTTAACCTATCATTAGGGGTAGGATTGTAATCTGATCTTGTGAATCACAGGGACAGATGCAGGAACAGATGCATAAGAATCTGTTCATAGGGGCAAATCAACAAATTGCAGCTTTCAGCTCAATGTCACCTCCTCCAACCTCATCTACTGTATCCGCTATTCTAGGTGTCAACTTCTCTACATCAGCGAGACCAAGCGCAGGCTCGGCGATCGTTCCGCTGAACACCTCCGCTCAGTGCGTCTTAACCTACCTGATCTCCCGGTGGCTCAGCACTTCAACTCCCCTTCCCATTCTCAATCTGACCTTTCTGTCCTGGGCCTCCTCCATTGTCAGAGTGAGGCCCAGCGCAAATTGGAGGAACAGAACCTCATATTTCACTTGGGTAGTTTACACCCCAGCGGTATGAACATTGACTTCTCTAACTTCAGAAAGTCCTTGCTTTCCTTCTCCATCCCCTCCCCAGTTCTCCCACTAGTCTTACTGTCTACGACTACATTCTATCTTTATCCCGCTCCCTCCCATGACATCAGTCTGAAGAAGGGTCTCGACCCGAAATGTTACCCATTCCTTCTCTCCAGAGATGTTGCCAGACCCGCTGAGTTACTCCAGCATTTTGTGTGTACCTCAGATCTCCTCCTCTCCTCTGGGAATTGTGATGTGCATGCTGCAGAGAAACATGGGCCAAGAGGATAGAGATGGTGTCCCACTTAGGGCAGCACGGTGGCACAGCGGTAGAGTTGCTGCCTTACAGCGAATGCAGCGCCAGAGACCCGGGTTCGATCCCGACTATGGGTGCTGTCTGTACGGAGTTTGTACGTGCTCCCCGTGACCCGTGTAGGTTTTCTCCGAGATCTTCGGTTTCTCCCGCACTCCAAAGACATACAGGTTTGGAGGTTAATTGACTTGGTAAATGTAAAACATTGTCCCTAGTGTGTGTAGGATAGTGTTAATATGCGGGGATCGCTGGTCGGCGAGGACCCGGTGGGCCTGTTTCCGCGTTGTATCTCTAAACTTAGTTGAAAGTGCATGGAGGATAGCTAAAGGACCTAACTCAATTGCCTCAATTAAATTCATAATAAAATCAAAAGGAGAATTTTTAAATTAATCTAAAATTGCTTTTGGAAAATAATAATAACAAAAGCAGAAATGTGGAAACTTATCCAAATAATTAACTTTTTAACCTACCATCCAACTGAGAGACGACTTTCACGTCAAGAATTCTGCACTTCTCACCAGGTGAAAGATCTGCATCTGCAATCAGAACAGAATAAATTAAATAGCTATCAAAAATTGAATAAAACTTTGAGAACAAACGGAAAAATACTATAAAAATCCATGGGGCTGCATTATCTTTTTCCTACTATCATGCCACTAATACGAATGCTACAAATTCCCACCGCTCTATTTAAAATGTCTCCATTTCACAAGTGCTCCAACACAATTTAAAAATATAACTTCTGACAGAAAGGGGATATTACTAACAAATCCAAACTGCATGGAAGCTGTTTAATGCCTTTTAGATTGGGAGTCAACTGCTATCAGTTTAACCCAACTGATACAATGTTAATTTCATACTGTATCTCTTGATAAAGGTATTTATCACTATACAAATGATAAACAGAAAGATATTTTGAATAAATATCAAGCAGGTTCTTACACAACGTTTAACAGTCAAGCTGGTACCTGCTCTCTTCACTCTCCAACCTGCATTTAAATGCAGTGCCACAGACAATTTCAGTCAAAATTGTTATAACAATTTAGTCCAGATCTATGCTGGCTTTCAGAACAATTCCTGATCATTGACCCACTCAGGACAATTTAGCGTAGCAGGTTAAACTACTAGCACTTGTTTGATATGTGGGAGGAAACCGGAGCACTTGGGAAAAATCCAGACATCATTGGACCTTGGAATCAAACCAAGGTGCAACAACGGCACTACCATTGTACCCAGAAGCTGATTCCTGAATGTGAGGCCCTGCAAAACTTCTTGTCAAAATACACACCAAGCAATAGTTACACCATTAATTAATTCCACTATTTAATGAAATGTAAATCACCAGAACCTCAAATTTATTACCTCTTGAAATGTATGAAAATGCCATTGGGATTGCTGGAAAACAGCAGAAAATTCGATTTTTGCCTCTGTACTCCAAAGGAAAGGGATGATCTGTAAATTGTCCCCAGTGTGTAGGATAGAACGGGTGATCTTTGGTTGGCATGGACTCGGTGGGACAAAGGGTCTGCTCCTAAGCTGTAGCTCTAAACTAAATTAATTGGGCTGAATAACTTGTCTTTTTTTCTGTTAAGATTATGCAGAAATGAAAAACATATTTGCAAAACTTTGTGGGTTGTGTGCCAAACAATACGTACAATTGCTAACTACAATCACTTGGACAAACCTTTAGACAATCACCCCAGAACGTACCACAGTTCAAATCTCACTTGAACAGGTACGGAATGCTAATTTATAATTAAATCAATCTAGAATAAAGAGGCTAAAGTCAGCAAAGGTAATCACAAAATGATTAGTTGTTCTAAAAGCCCATCCGATTTATGTTCTTTAGGGAAGGGAATCTGCTGTCCTTATTTGCTCCAACTGAAACATCCCCAAGCTAACAACAATCGAGTAATTTCTCAACTTTGCTCAGCTGCTTGTAGCACAGCGGTAGAGTTGCTGCTTTACAGCGAATGCAGCGCCGGAGACTCAGGTTCGATCCTGACTACGGGTGCTGCACTGTAAGGAGTTTGTACGTTCTCCCCGTGACCTGCGTGGGTTTTCTCCGAGATCTTCGGTTTCCTCCCACACTCCAAAGACGTACAGGTATGTAGGTTAATTGGCTGGGTAAATGTTAAAAAAAATTGTCCCTAGTGGGTGTAGGATAGTGTTAATGTACGGGGATCGCTGGGCGGCACGGACTTGGTGGGCCGAAAGGGCCTGTTTCCGGCTGTATATATATGATATGATATGATGATACGATTGCTCAGTTCAAGGGCAATTAGTGATGGGAGAAAAAGTGCTGTGCTTACCATTGATGCCTATATCCCGATATTGAAAATAATCATTACATTTCAGTTCTCAAGTAAAAACTGCACCGTACCAATTATTATTTCACCAACAAAACAAATACATTTCAATTTTTGTAACTACCTTCAGCCTTCCCATACTGCAATGTCAGCTCTAAGGAGCCATAAAGAAAACTGTAAACAGCTTGATCATCTTGACACGGCAACAATGTCCATTCTAGAAGCCTGAAAAACAGAAGTTTATTAGTGCAAGAAAAGGATAAAATGTAAAATATTCATCAGGTACTAATATCACACGTCAAGTAGTGATATTGAAGAAAAGACAATAGGCACATTTTGAGGCAAATTGAAGCATACTGCTATCCTGCTGGTGAGGGTAGACCATAATTTTCTCTTACAATCTAGTAAAATACATTTTACCATTTTCAAATAAAGTGTTCATTTGAAATTTAGATATTTAAAAATTCAAAATCTGTGTTATCTGCTGACTTGGCATTTGTGGATCTGCAGTTACGATATTGGCCAATGACCCCAATTTGAACTTTACAAACAAAAATATCTAGAAACATACACATTGAGGAATCGATCATTGTCCACACAAAAGGGGTGATAGATTTACAGACGACTTGGGTCAAGATTTTCTGCTGTGAATAGAATCTTTGCAGAACTCGAATCTTGCAATTTACAATTATATATTAATGATTTGGATGACGGAATTAAAGTAACACTAGCAAATTTGCAGATGATACAAAGCTGGGTGGCAGTGTGAACTGCGAAGAGGATGCTAGGAGGTTGCAGGGTGACTTGGACGGGTTGAGAGTGGGCAGATGCAGTGTAAGGTAGATAAATGTGAGGTTATCCACTTCGGCGGCAAGAACAAGGAGGCAGATTATTATCTCAATGGTGTCAGATTAGGAAAAAGTGAAGTACATTGAGACCTGGGTGTCCTTGTACACCAGTCACTGAAAGAAAACATGCAGGGACAGCAGGCAGTGAAGAAAGCTGATGGCATGTTGGCCTTCATAACCAGAGAATTTGAGTATAGGAGTAAAGAAGTCCTTCTGCAGTTATACAGGGCCCTGGTGAGACCACATCTGGAGTATTGTGTGCACTTTTGGTCTCCTAATTTGAGGAAGAACATTCTTGCTATTGAGGCAGTGATATAGGTTCACGAGGTTAATCCCCGGGATGGCGGGACTGTCATATGAGGAAAGAATGGGCTTGTATTCACTGGAATTTAGAAGGATGAGAGGGGATCTTATGGAAATATATAAAATTATAAAAGGACTGGACAAGCTGGATGCAGGAAAAATATTCCCAATGTAGGGGGAGTCGAGAACCAGGGGCCACAGTCTTAGAATAAAGGGGAGGCCATATAAAACTGAGATGAGAAAAAACTTTTTCACCCAGAGTTGTGAATTTGTGGAATTCTCTGCCACAGAAGGCAGTGGAGGCCAATTCACTAGATGAATTTAAAAAAGAGTAAGTTAGAGCTCTTGGGGCTAATGGAATCAAGGGATTTGAGGAGAAGGCAGGAATGGGGATGATTGTGGATGATCAGCCATGATCACAATGAATGGAAGTGCTGGCGCGAAGGGCCAAATGGCCTCCTCCTGCACCTATCTTCTATGTTTCTATGTTTCTAACACAGCGGTTCAGCACTTACTCCTGAAATTCTTCATTAAGTTCCAACATTTTGGCAGCGTTTTCCTGCTGCGATTTTTCACCAAGGACTTTAGCAAGTTCACTGAAAAAGAGGAAAAAGGAACACCAAGAAAGTGAAAAATTAATAGCAGGATTAAAAAAATTGCTGAAATACAAAGGAATCTGAGCTGGAGTGCCACTCTGCAGCTCAAATGAAGGAGTGTTACTCTTGGAGGACAACCTCCAGGTAGTAGTGTTTTCAGAGCACCTGAGAATCCACAATTTATCTACAAAGAACACGAACAAGCTTATTTTTAGCAGATGAGACCTCCAATGGTGTGATATCACAATAACTCTTGTTCTGTACAGCTCAGCAATAGTTTCTACTTTTTGTCCCTGTTTTTTAAGCCATCCTCTAAAAGTAACTTGCACAAACGCTTCACCACCTTGTTCCATCAAATTACATCTGCCCCTATTTATAACTAGCATTGTAAATCAGAACAAGTATGTTATCACCAATTCAAATAAACCCTTAAATTTGCATATCAAATTAAAACTGATCCAGAGCCAAAAATCTTTACATCTCAATAAAATGACCAATACACAACCAGCAGACATATTCAAGCAAACAAGATCGAAAATATTCATTCATGTAAACATTTAGAAACTTCAGCTCACTAATGTCAGTTCTTGAAAACAAAACAATGGATTAGTGCTGGAAAACCAAAATCTTAAATTTATTGTACCAAAAAGTGTAAATACACATTAGAAATCACAACTATTAATTAAACATAAATACCTTTCCATTTTAGAATGTTCTGCCTGAAGATTCCTCAGATCTGCAGAGAAGGGACAAAGGTAAACAACATATTGCCAGTTTTCTTGTAGCAGGTAACAGAAGCCAATACTCAAAATGCAAACCTGGGAAAGCCAGTCAACAAAAAGTGCTTCAGCTAAATCCAGATGAATTACATTCATTCGTTTTGAGTATGTACTAATCCAAAGACAATAACATTTTGACATGCAGGCCATTTCCAGGCTTTAGCGATACCCAAAGCAAATAAATCGCTTCAGTATTATAATTCAGTTCATCTTGTGTCAAGTGAAATTCAAATGTACAGAACCACAACTACCCCAACAAACATACAAAACTATGTTTCTGTACAAAATGTGCAAGAGTAAGATCTTTGCAGGGAATATTTCAAACAATTTAGGAAATTAATGCGATGGGAGCTGCTGTTTGTGAAGAAAATTCTTATGGATATACATCACACAGAGACAAGTAGACAGAGAACAGCTCCCTCTACATGTCAAAATGTATGCCTTTAAACTTTGTTTTGAAACACTTATAATCACATCATTATAAACTTTTCTTCTTATTGCCCAGTTTAATGTTTTGTTTGCATCATGGACGAGAAACTAGTTTAACGAACACTCCACCAATAACGGGAAATAAAATAAACCCATAGATGCCTTAAGAGTACAGTCGGCTACAGTGCCCAAAATATAAATAAAGTACGAAGTGTGGGACGCAGAAAGAAGACATCCTGCGGATTGCCTGTTGCGTGGGAGAGTGCACAGGAGAGCATAATCTCTTCTACTAAAATACAAATGAGAAAAAACACTTTTTACTTCTGCATCGATAGGTTGTTTACATAGGATTGACACAAAACAGTTAATATTAGTCATGTCACAGTCATTTGGAAACTGGCATTTTAATTGTAAAAATCAGACCAATTCATCCAAGCATTGCTATTTTGGATGACTCGCAAATAATGAGAAATTCGGGGGAAATTATTTCACGTCGGCTGATTATATCATCTAATTTCTTACCCTCATGTCTCTCATTCACAATCTGCTTCAGCTGCATCAAACTCTCATCATGGTCAATGTCATCCATGCTACATTCTACAAGAGGTCCTAAATTTCCTATGTTAAAAAAAAATAAAAAATCATAATTTGCACTATGAAGCGGCGTATTATTTGTTGTAAATTGATAGAAAGATGAATACAGGAATTACTGGAAATTCACAGCATATCAGACAGCATTTATACAAAAGAATTAAAAACCTATTCAGAACTATATTTGGGACAAAATTATTTAAAAATGGATTATTACAGCTACATATTGCCATTAAAAGGACACAGCAAAATTGGGTTGGAGCTTTGTTGGATTAATTATTTAAGTCATTCAAAAGCCAAGATATGTTACCATGGAGGTAGTTTTTAGAACTGTGATTATTCACCTGCTGATGATTAAAAAAGGTAATAGCTCACATTCAAACGGGTTCTCATCCACCCGCCACACACTTTAATAATCCACACCCGGCTAATGATCCACACGTTTACAAGGCGAACATGTAAACTCCACAAAGACAGCACCTGATGTCAGGATTGAACCTGGGTCTCTGGCACTGCCAGGCACCAGCTCTATTATCCGCACCACTGTGCCCCCCTTTGTACTCCAGAAAGTGGTTACCCAGTAGATCACCCAATCTGCATTTGGTTTCTCTAATATAATTGTGAATGCTGAAAGCCATACAATAGAGTCATAGAGTGTGGAAACAGGCCCTTCAGCATAACTTATCCACACCAACCAACATGTCCCATCTACACTAATCCCACGCCTGGGTTTGGCCCACATCCCTCTAAACCCGTCCTATCCAGCCTTTTTGACCATCCCATCTACCTGTGACGACATCATCAAGGAACTGTGTACCATCACTCCCAAAACCCTACCATTCACAGTATAGGTCCTGCCAATGTTAGACTTTCCAAAATGCAACACCTTGCATTCTCTGTATTAAATTCCATCAACCATTCCTCAGCCCACCTGGCCAACCAATCAAGATACTGCTGCAATTTGTGACTACCATCTCATCACCTGCAATACCACCCACTTTTGTGTATCATCTGCAAACTTGCTAATTCTACCCTGTACATTCTCCTCCAAATCATTGATATAGATAACAAACAGTAAAGGGCCCAGCTCCGGATGATGTGGCACACCACTCGTCACAGTCCTCCAGTCCGAGAAGCAACCTTTCACCATCACCCTCTGCTTCCTTCCACGAAGCCAATTTACTATCCATTCTGCTATCTCACCTTGGATCCCATGGGATCTAACCATTTAGTAGGCACGGGGTTAGACAGAGTAGGAGGTTAAAAAAAATGGAGAACATGATTGACTGTTACATGCAATGCGACAATGTCTGCTCCAGCTGCATCACCACTCATCATTATCATGAACATCAGGACAGCTTCTGCATCAGTTGATGCCACCAAACTCCAAAGTAGGAGGTGTAAAAACTTCTGTAGATAGCGCCATCATTCAGGCTATCATAATGGAGAATGAAGGTGCCCTCCCATCAGTTACCAGAAAGCATGCACTAGTTAATCACATTAACAAGGTATAAGACAGTCGAAATTGAAGTATGAGGAAAGGTTCTTCAGCTATCCAAGATATATAATTAATTACCAAGATCTAATGACGCAAGACAGTCATCCATTTTGTTTATCATATCATCCAAGTAATCTTCGTATTCCTTCCTTTGCTGACGTTGTGTCTAAAATAGGAATCAGGAAACATAACATGCCACTCTTATCATTCCAAAATTAGTTTAAATCGGTAATGTATCTGTTCAAGGTAGTGCAGGGAAATTTTATCTAAATGGTATTCACAGTGTAATTAAATCTGTTTTGTCAATCTCCCAAGGACATGTTATAACATCCAAAGCAAAGATATCATTGAGATTCAGTTTTAAAGTGGAAAATATCAAACACTCAAGGCTTACCTCTTTTGATAATGAAGATGGGCACAAAATACTGGAGTAACTCAACGGGACAGGCAGCATTTCTGGAGAGAAGGAATGGGTGATGTTTCGGGTCAAGACCCTTCTTCAGACCCTCAGGAGAAAAGGAATGGGTGACTTCAGGTCAAGACCCTTCTTCAGACCCATCGGAGAGAAGGAATTGGCAACGTTTTGGGTCGATACCCTTCTGCAGACCATGCTGCCTGTATGGCTGAATTACTCCAGCATTTTGTGTGTATCTTCGGTGTCAAGAACAAATCAGGATGAGAAGCAAGATATGCAACACTTTAGCCTGTTTTGCCATTCTGGTATTTCAATGCTCACCTCAGCTCCTTTTATATCCCTTTATAATCTTTCCTTACAATAATCTATCACCTTAAATTTAAAATGGACTGAGTTGCCAAAATATTTCCCATTAACCTTTGATTAACTACTTGGCAAATTAATGAGACTGAAACCATAAAAGCTATTTTTAAAGGATTTTTCTGCCAAACTAAAAGTCATTCCACAAGATATAATAATGGGAGTAAAGGCATCATATAATGGTTGGAGGAGCCATTTCCAGTCAGAAAACACTTAAAATCAACCTGATACATTAACTATTTTGCACTTCCCACATGCTACATAACTTGACTATTTGTAACATAGTGTTGTGTCCAGATTTTTCCCTTTCCCAGATCCCTGTAAATTCAGAGTGATTAACTATATTCAAGTTGAGGTAGATAGATTTTTGGGAACAGTAGACTTGAGGGATATTGTAGAACTTGAGGCGGATGGGCCTGGAGAGTACAGTGCTCAAGTAGATTAAAAAGGAAAGGCAGCAAATTAGAATCTGCATAAATGCAACACAATTTTCAGCAATCTCCATTCAGAAGACCAATATTTAATTAGATTTTTCATTTGCAAATTTTCTATTTGGAATGTTTATTCTGCAGTGGTTTTACGTTACTATTTGTTAGCCAAGAGGATGTTGTCATGATCATTAGCAGAAAAATCTAGGACTGCTACTGAATGGGGATTTGATGATTTTGTTCCTGGAATTACGTTTAAGAATTCAGAGGCCGGAAGACACTAAGTTATTTCTCACTTCTTCCTTTCCTTCTTTCTGCTCTTCAACTGTTCAATTGCTGGTGCAAGAGCCACGTTCTTACAACAGCAAGCTTTGAAGCATTCATCTCGTATTGTATGGCTGCTTCAAAACGGCCCAGAGAGCTGAGGCACTATTTCAACAGGCTAAATATTTGTACAAACATATTTTGTCTTGACAGCAAGACTCTCATTGAGTACATGCTGCAGATGGAAATGGATATCACACAGTGTAAGAGGCATCACTGGAATCCCAAGGACTCCCACGCTTTCAAAATATTAATAATTTCACCCTCTCACACTCTGCTATTTCAACACTCTGAAGGTTGTCAATACAAAAAACAGTGGCTGCATAAGGAAGATATTAGGAGATGGAAGGTGGAGTTAGCAGGGGATTTCAGTGCATTCCAGTGAAATGAAGGAAACTAATTGAAAACTATTCCAATTCATTGCCTTGTTAGCATTATATAGTTACTTTGAGTTGCTTTATTCTGATTATTCTTGACATATTTGTTGATTTCTAAAAGAAGATAAAACTCAAAATAATTTAGCTTAAAAATCTCCAGGATAATTTAATTAAATAAATCACATCTTTGACACAAGCCTCAAACTCACGGACTCAATACATTTTTAAAAATTTAATTCTCTCAAAAAAATGGGTTCACCTTTGTAAAAGTCAACATGCAAATGCAGCAGGAAAGAAGATTTGACAATCAGATCGAAGAAAATCTTGTTAATTTCCATTCTAAATTTAAACATTAAGACCACTATTGAATGAAAAGCTGTTTGCAGTGTTTAAATGAAGTCTGTGAGCCTACATTGAGCCTTTAACCAAATATCTGACAACCAAAACCAACAGTATACATCAATTTATGACTACAATGCAACTGTAGTTTTACAGATTTAAAACCAAGTTTAAAACCATTTTTTCCCTATTTTAACTTCCGATGAATGTTAATCATGCCAGTTTAATAGAAAGTTGAGCAAGGAAGAGCTGGAGATACAGAATTATTCAGGCCGAGGATTGGATCTTGCACCCAATAACTAGATCCTTGTACCAGTCTTGCTGGCAGTGTTTCATAAAGTATAATTACCTTCAATGCATTCAACTGTGACAAATATAGCTGAACCTTTTGTTCATGGCAGATCACTTTAGTCCTCTTCACAAAAGTGGTTTTCTTGGCATTAAGACAGGGACGAAACTGTTGCAACTACAAAAAAATACAATCCAATTAAAATGTTTCAAGGCCATTTTTCACCATAAAAATCCTGAAGTTCACCTGCTATCATCATTACCGTAACTTTCAAATTAAATTTGTTTCACAGAAATGTCTAATTTAACAGTTTAAAATGCAGCAAAATTATTGGTGGGCATATACCAAACCTAAATTAGGTCATGATTATCAATGAAAGAAGATTGAGGGCAGCCATGACCCCGAATATCAACATGCAACATGTGTAGAAAATCATGAGGAATAAATTGGGTAGATACACAGAATCTCTTGCCCAGAGTGGGGGAATCAAGGATCAGAGGACATAGGTTCAAGGTGAAGGGAAAAAGATTTAATAGGAATCTGAGGGGTGGCTTTTTCACACAAAGAGTGGTGGGTGTATGGGACAAGGTGCCAGAGGAGGTTAAGAACGTTTAAGAAACAGTTTGACAGGTACATGAATAGGACAAGTTTGAAGGGATATGACCATACGCAGACAGGTGGGACTAGTGTAGCTGGGACATGTTGGCCAGTGTGGACAAGTTGGGCCGAATCACTCTATGACTCTATGCATCTTCTTTCAAAAGGAAGACAGACGAGCAAGAAAGAGCAATTACAACTTTTGATTAGAAAAGACCAAACTGAACATAGCTAAACTTCACCAAATCATAGAGTACAATCAACAATTACCTCTTCTTTTGTCATTTGCATCACCTCTTTCAAAAGTGGAAAGTTCACCTCTGCTAGGAGTTTATCAAGGTCTAACAACTGGTCCTTCTGGCTGAAAAGCAGAAGAAAATAAATAATTAGAATTAAATAATTAGAACTAAGGACCTACACAGTGAATGGCAAGGCTCTGTGGAGTGTTGTAGAGCAGAGGGATCTAGGAGTACAGGTACATGGTTCCTTGGAAGTGGCATCACAGATGAATAGTATGGTCTAGGCGGCTTTCAGGCAGAGTAATGATTATAGATGTTGGGAAGTTATGTTACATTTGTGAAAGCCATTGGTGAGGCCACATGTGGAGTATTGTGTTCAGTTGTGGTCATCCTGTTATATGAAGGTGTTAAGCTGGAAAGGGTACAGAGAAGATTTATGAGGATGGTGCCAGAAGTGCAGGTGGATGAAGGGTGGTCTTATAGAGGTGTACAAGATCATGAGAGAATAAATGCACAGCCTTTTACCAAGAGCTGAGATTCGAGAACCGGAGTACATAGGCTTTAGGTGAAGGTGGGTGGGGTGGGGGGGGGAAAGAAAATATTTAATAGGAACCCGAGAGGCAACTTTTCTCTTTACACAAAAGGTAGTTGGTATATGGAATGAACTACCAGAGGAGGTAAACATCACAACATTTAAACATTTGGACAGGTATATGGATAGGATAGGCACTTACAGTTTATCCCCACAAATTTTGCATTACTTGCTAAACATCTCAAGCACTTTGTGCTTTTATACCAAATTTCCCGGCTCTGCAGTTTTTCTTGCCATTTAATGACCTGGATCTTTCCATTTTTAACTATTTAAAATGAATCCAAACAAATTTAAACTTACATTCAATTATATTTTGTTCACAATGCCATTTGACTTAAATTGTGAAACTCCATTTTTTATTAATAAGATCTTATATTGATAACTATTAAGTTAATAAAATGTGTTATGCCAGACTACAGTTCAAGATTCCACAGAGTTATACAGCATTGAAACAGGCCCTTCAGTCCATCGAGTCCATGCTGACCATCTGCTACATTAATCCTTCATCTAATCCCTTTTGATTTTCTTCTCCCCATCAGACCAAGATTCTACTATTTACCTGCATGTTAGGTGATGTAAGATGATTAATTTACAGTAATCAATTGATTTACCAACCCACATGTCTTTGGGAGGAAACTGGAGCATTCAGAAAAAAAGTCCGCAAATTACAAGAACTCCACACTCACAGCAAGCAAGGTCAGGATTGAAACCCAGGTTTCTGTCTGTGAGACAAAGACTCTCCCTTAACTTTACTTACTCATTAATGGCTGCAGAGAGTGCAATGCTATCTTCTTCATAGACTTCTCGTTTTGGTCGGTGAACAAACTTCACAGCCAGCCAATTCTCCAGTCCCGAGGATTTGTCTAATTCAGGCTGGTCAAGAAATAAAATAATACATTTTGAATTAATAGCAATTCAGCTGCATCTCAGAATTGATAATAAAACCAAGAAATATTCAAGCTTCAATGGTCAAGCTTCAATGGTCAACAAACAGACCATGGGTTACCAACTGGTTCCCCTTTTACAGACATCCAGAAGTGAATTGTGTCCACTAGTTGGAAAATACACAAAATCAGTCAATACAGTAAAATGCTTCCACAGTATTTGTTATGAATGATGTTGAGATCAATTAACAAACATTTATTTATTGTCTTTCCATGCCTAGCTACAATGGTACAGAATGAGGATGTCCCATGCTCACTGGCTGGTTTCGATTGGCTTGAAATAGCAGCGCATGTTACATTGTTTAATAAATATAGAATAAAAATAGAGTATTGTTGCACGAGAATCAACAGAAGCAATAGCTTTGTCAATTTCCATAGTCACACTCTTAGGTGGCCTCGCATGGTGAAATTAGCAGCCTGTTCTTAAGAAGGTTATGGGGACATCAAGAGGTTGTTAAAAAATAGCTTTAAATAACTCTTTTTTTAAAATCCAGTACTACCACTGCCATATAATACTTTCTAAATGAAACATAATGGAAAGTGTAGAAACGAGGAATTGCAGATGTTGGTTTACAAGATTTTGGGGTAACACGCTGAGTAACTCCATGATGGAAAGTGCTTTTGAAGTCCATCATGCAACATGTTGAAGTGCTGAGAGTTAGATGTCTGTTATCAAAGAAAGCAATTTTAATATATTTTTTTTAAATGACAAGCACACATTTTGCTGCAATAATTTGTGCAATTCAATTGGCAAAAAAAATTAATATACTTTGGACAGAGAATAGTTAGCTTGAATGTAACATAAAGACATTGCCACAATACTTAAGTGATTTTTAAAGTTGAGCACCATTTAAAAAGCTGGAAAAAATAATTACCATTCTTGACAGTGGAACATTGGTCCTGTGAGCAGTGCTGCTGACAGGCAGAGACCACCAGGCTGACATGTTGGAATAATGTGAAGAGATTGTAACCACGAAACAGCTAATGTCAAATTTACATTCCATTGATAAAACTTTGGTAATAATATTTTACCTGCAGCTAAAATGTATAAGTAGTAGAAAATAGCATGAGTATTCAAGAGAGAGCTAGATAGAGCTCTTAAAGATAGCGGAGTCAGGGGGTAGGGGGAGAAGGCAGGAACGGGGTACTGATTGTGAATGATCGGCCATGATCACGTTGAGAGGCGGTGCTGGCTCGAAGGGCCAAATGGCCTACTCCTGCACCTATTGTCTATTGCCCATTCCCAATGGTCGATTGGCCATCCAGGTAAATGCCAAGCTTCATCTACTGTCTTTCACTTCTCAGTTGGGTCCTACATTAAAGCTCTATTTTACCCCTCATGTGGGCATTCAGCAACAAAAACAGTACTGCTTATATTTTACTTTAGTACCTTGGTTCCCCTTTCAGAACTGTAAACCTGGATTTATAAAACAAACTAAAAAACTCATAACCTTCTTCAATTAGTTATAAAATGTAGCTATGGGCATGTTTCAAATTGTTTGCACTTAATATATTTTAAAAGTGGCAACTGGTACAGGCAACTTCATACCAAAATTTGAACAAAGGGACATCTAAAAAACGTAAAAATACACAAATAAATGCATTTTATTGGTTAAAAGTTCATAATGAAACACAAACTTAGTAGAACTTTCAAAATATTTCTACATGAAAAGAGCACAAAATAGACAAAATATCTTATGTACTCTTACATTGACGTGTAGTTCACTCTGGCGAGATTTCTGTGCACGTATTTGAACTTTGAAGAACTTGAAGAATTCCCGGACCGTGACCTCACCATCCATCAATTTCTACAAAGGAAAGCATTTTTTTAAAAATTCAGCTTTCAAAGAACTACTTTTGGAAGACATTGTACGCAAGTATCTATATTATGTAGAAAATGCTGGATTTGAAGCCATACCGCATATTTGAAGCCATGTCGCATATCCATTAAATTGAGGAAACATTTAATGCAAAATTTAAACATTTTATAAAACTGCAACTAACTTACATATGGCTCTATTCTAAAAGGTGCATTATTCTTTGAAATGCAGCAATTTATTAAATATATATAGCATACTTTTGGTTGCCCAAGGTACTTGTTAATGAGCAAAAAGTCTAAAAGATATGGAACCTTCAATGCAGCTTTATACAAAAGTCAACATAACTGAATAAATGTCCATTCAATTATCATAAATTACTCAAATTTACGGGACAGACAATAAATGACCATACCTTATGCAATTCGGACTCTTCCAAGATCACGAGGGATGTATTTAAGTTACATTTTGGAGCTGAGAAAAGGTTTCAAAATGGTTATAATGTTAAATCACCACATTCCTTTCATCACAACTAACAATCATGAGTTCATGACCTTTTAAAAGCCCTATTTTCATTTCCACCCTTCATCTGATCATTACTGCATGTAGTGATGACAAAAACATAATTTTCAATATTATTTATGATTAAATCAATCTTGTTTGATTAACAAATAGTTTAAAATATCCAAGACATCTGTAAATTCAGAACCTTGCAGTTCTATTTAAAGCCACATAATCACAGTAAATCTTATAACTCCCGGACAAAAAAGGTGTAGCACCATGTTTTCGATAAATGAACATAAGCAAGCAGATAGTATCAAATGCCAAACAATTAGCATTTCATGCTATTCTCCAAAAGGTATGCATCCATTGGATGAACCAAAGTAAACGGGATATACCACAGGTTTTTAATCCTGTATCTGTACACTGTGGACGGCTTGATTGTAATCATGTATAGTCTATCCACTGACTGGATAGTACACAACAAAAATCCTTTCCTGTACCTTGGTACACGTGACAATAACAAACATACTCTCTACAAATGGACTGAAGTGTTACATCACAACTTACGGATTGCATGAGCAGAGGTGCCATCACCTTTGGTTGAATCCAAGGAAATGATGCTCTCCTGGCTCTTGGTCGTCAAATTTGGCAAGTTATTTTCTCCCCTTTCATGTCCTACTCCTTCCCACTGCACAACAGGCGTAATACAGACCTGTGTTGAAAATCATTTTGAATATGACACAAATGCCGCTTCCATGCCAATCAATAATATTTAGATATATTAAATTCATAAATTAGAAATATATCATCAAAAATTTTACAATTTTACTTGACTCAGCTTGAAAAAGAGAGATTGTTCACAATGGATGGTAATTTCGATCTTTCTTTCAATGCAGCCACCATTGGGATTTAAGGATTAAATGTAGCTGAAAAATAGTGAACTCTGAAAATACATTATTCAAAACAAATCTAATATTACCTGGTGAACTCCATTCAAGGCAGACTCCAATATGTACTTAAACACAATCTCCCTTGCAACATTATTTGGATGGGGGATGGCGGATAGGGGGAGTTAGCAGGATTCAGTTCCCGTAAATGTGCAGTAAGCATGGAATATACAAGTGCATAGTTGAATGGTCAATAAATCTAAAAGCCACTTCTTAATGGAGCTTATTTTTAATTTTTTTTAAACTAATTGAAAAGAAAATCCAACATTTCACAAGAGACAAGTCCTTCCTGGGTCATACTAGGGTTCTGTCCCTGAAAAATGTTTACAACTCAAACAGTTCTCAAGTTGGAAATGCAGCCACATGGCATTTATTTTAATTTTAAATGAGTCAACCAAGGGTAGCACGTGGTTAAATAAGGGTCTTTAACTCTACCATTCGGATTTTCTCTGCAATATGCCATGAAAATGCCTTGAACACAACCTGGTAAGGACCTGCAAGATGTCATCTTAATTTATTTATGACACTGTCTACGTATAATGTTGACTAAACTGTAATTCTGTTTTTTGTGAATAAGTTGACAACCATTAAGTTTAAAGGGGCTAAACTAAACACACCAGAAAGTTAGTGTTTCCAGTGGCTTCAATCATTAGAGACAATAAACTCAAGGTCAATTTCTAGTTCAGTTTGAACTCTATTCCTTACCACAATTTATTAATTAAAAATAATCAGAATAAGTATTCTATTATATATTATGAACATGCACAATAGCCATTATTCCTCATGCATATTTTTTCATTTTACCTCTTTTCTTGAAGAATCAGTGCCTTCACGCTCTGATGTCCTCATCATTTTTCTTTCACCGCATGCATTTCCACTTTCTTCTTCACTCCAAACCCGTTTCTGGTTAGGCCTTTGCTCCATTGTTGAAATTGTTTTTGAGTGTATGAGAGCTTGGCCGATTGCATTAATATCTTGCGCAGGAACAGATGAAACTTCTTCGCACTGCTGCTTATCAATGGCGAGAGTGTGGACTGCACTAGACTTCAAGCTGCAAGATGGTTTCACCCAATCCAACGTTTTGCTTTCTACTTCATCACAATCAGAAACCTGCATTTTATGTGGTTGTTCCTGAAGGTTATCATTAGGCTCAGGTATATTTGACCCTTCAAGATCTTCTGCTTTGCATGTTACATTCAGAAGTGAATCAGAGCAGAGATGTTCTACTGATGACTTCACTACATTTTGATGGTTTGAATTTACAATTCTACTAGGCAGTTTAGGAAGGAAGACACCTAGAGCGATTTGAGACATAAGTGTGTCCTTCACAAGTGAATTTTGTTTTGGGAAACAAGGCCTTGCATTAAGTGTTTGACAATCAGCAGGGACATCGCCACCCATTGTAGGCTTCATGCAATTCATTTTTAGAAGAGATGACACATTAGATAGACTCGACTTTCTGGATACATCGCATCCATCTTTGTGTTTTGTTGTATCTGCAGATTCAGTTCCGGACCCATGAGCAGAACATTCAGTAACCTGATATTGAACAAACTCCTCAGAAGCTGCTTCCCTACTTTGATCAATGAGTGCTTTCTGCTGGACTTCAAGGTGTTTGAGTGTTACGGAAGTATGAGAGTTCTCTGTGGATGGAACAGATTGCTTAGTTCCCTTTAGATTACTTTTTTCATGAAGTTCAGTTATGCACATTGAATCAGCATCCAAATTGCTTTCCATGTTGCAATTGCCATTTTCCATTTGGTCACTAAAGTAATTTTGCCCCTTTTCATGCATCATTTGGGTAACTGTGGATTTACCAGATTCATCGTGCCTCCTGTGAACAGGCAGCTTGTCAACTGTTGAAATCACTGCTACCTGATCAGACACCATGCTTTTCTTATTGGAATATGATGACAGAACAGATCCATCAGTATTTGAATTAGAGGTCATTTTAGCAGAACAAAATGCTCCATTTGCAACTGTCCCAAGGCTTCCACTATCAGTATCAATTGTACAGGATTTAGTTGGGTTCATATGATTTGCTTCTGAAAAGATTATGGACTTGCCAATAGGAATGCAACCAGCTGAACTCACTGTTAACTTTGCAGCAGGACCTGGACTACCAATTTCAATTGTAACCGTATGGCTTTTGGTCGTATCCGTGTCATTTTTTTCTGAAAAACTCTCAGTCTTATCACAAGGAAAGGGTGCACTTGAAACAACTGTGCAAATCGGCATTGACCCGAGACCACCATTGTCATTTCTAACTGTGTGACTTCTCGTTAAATCTATATCATTTGCCTCTGAAAACATCATGGTTTTTTTATTGGATAAGGAAGCCAATTTTGACCCAGAAAGACTCAGTCTGGAATTCTTCATTGTTGACTGCAATGGTTTATTTGAAACTTGTCCTAGATGGTCGCTTTCAATGGCAACTTTATGACTTTGTGTGATATCCATGTCATTTACTTCTGAAAACGTCTTTGTTTTATCACAAGGAAAGGATGCACTTGAACCAGCTGTACAAATTGGCCCAAGACTAGCATTGTCAATTGTAACTGTATGGCTTCTGGTTAAATCCATAACATTTGCCTCTGAAAACACCACAGTTTTTTCATTGGGTAATGATGCCAATATGGATCCAGGAACACTCGGTCTGGAATTCTTCCTGGTGGTCTGCAATGGTTTATTTGAAACTCTTTCTAGACGGTCACTTTCAATTGCAACTGTATGACTTTGCGTGATATCCATGTCATTTGCTTTTGAAAACATACTTGTTTTATCACAAGGAAAGGATGCACTTGAACCAGTTGTGCAAATTGGCACAGCCCCAAGACTACCATTGTCAATTGTAACTGTGTGGCTTCTGGTTAAATCCATAACATTTGCCTCTGAAAACACCAGTGTTTTTTCATTGGGTAATGATGCCAATATGGATCCAGGAACACTCGGTCTGGAATTCTTCCTGGTGGTCTGCAATGGTTTATTTGAAACTCCTTCTAGACGGTCACTTTCAATTGCAACTGTATGACTTTGCGTGATATCCATGTCATTTGCTTTTGAAAACATCCTTGTTTTATCACAAGGAAAGGATGCACTTGAACCAGTTGTGCAAATTGGCACAGCCCCAAGTCTACCATTGTCAATTGTAACTGTGTGCCTTCTGGTTAAATCCATAACATTTGCCTCTGAAAACACCAGTGTTTTTTCATTGGGTAATGACGCCAATATGGATCCAGGAACACTCGGTCTGGAATTCTTCCTGGTGGTCTGCAATGGTTTATTTGAAACTCTTTCTAGACGGTCACTTTCAATTGCAATTGTATGACTTTGCGTGATATCCATATCATTTGCTTTTGAGAACATCATTGTTTTATCACAAGGAAAGGATGCACTTGAACCAGTTGTGCAAATTGGCACAGCCCCAAGTCTACCATTGTCAATTGTAACTGTGTGGCTTCTGGTTAAATCCATAACATTTGCCTCTGAAAACACCACTGTTTTTTCATTGGGTAATGACGCCAATATGGATCCAGGAACACTTGGTCTGGAATTCTTCCTGGTGGTCTGCAATGGTTTATTTGAAACTCTTTCTAGACGGTCACTTTCAATTGCAATTGTATGACTTTGCGTGATATCCATATCATTTGCTTTTGAGAACATCATTGTTTTATCACAAGGAAAGGATGCACTTGAACCAGTTGTGCAAATTGGCACAGCCCCAAGACTACCATTGTCAATTGTAACTGTGTGGCTTCTGGTTAAATCCATAACATTTGCCTCTGAAAACACCACTGTTTTTTCATTGGGTAATGATGCCAATATGGATCCAGGAACACTCGGTCTGGAATTTGTCCTGGTGGTCTGCAATGGTTTATTTGAAACTCTTTCTGGACGGTCACTTTCAATTGCAACTGTATGACTTTGTGTGATATCCATGTCATTTGCTTTTGAAAACATCCTTGTTTTATCACAAGGAAAGGGTGCACTTGAACCAGCTGTGCAAATTGGCACAGGCCCAAGACTACCGTTGTCAATTGTAACTGTGTGGCTTCTGGTTAAATCCATAACATTTGCCTCTGAAAACACCACAGTTTTTTCATTGGGTAATGATGCCAATATGGATCCAGGAACACTCGGTCTGGAATTCTTCCTGGTGGTCTGCAATGGTTTATTTGAAACTCTTTCTAGACGGTCACTTTCAATTGCAACTGTATGACTTTGTGTGATATCCATGTCATTTACTTCTGAAAATGTCTTTGTTTTATCACAAGGAAAGGATACACTTGAACCAGCTGTGCAAATTGGCACAGACCCAAGATTAGCATTGTCAATGTTAAGTGTGTGGCTTTTGGTTAAATCCATATCATTTGCCTCGGAAAACTCCATTGTTTTTTCATTAGGTAGCAATGTCAATATAGATCCAGGAATACTCAGTCTGGAATTCTTCCTTGTTGACTGCAATAATTTATTTGAAACTCTTTCTAGACGGTCACTTTCAATTGCAACTGTATGACTTTGCGTGATATCCATGTCATTTGCTCTTGAAAACATCCTAGTTTTATCACAAGGAAAGGATGCATTTGAACCAGCTCTGCAAAGTGGCACAGGCCCAAGACTACCGTTGTCAATTGTAACTGTGTGGCTTCTGGTTAAATCCATAACATTTGCCTCTGAAAACACCACTGTTTTTTCATTGGGTAAGGAAGCCAATAAAGATCCAGGAACACTCTGTCTGGAATTCTTCCTGGTGGGCTGCAATGGTTTATTTGAAACTTGTCCTAGATGGTCACTTTCAATGGCAACTGTATGACTTTGCATGATATCCATGTCATTTGCTTCTGAAAACATCTTTGTTTTATCACAAGGAACAAATGTGCTGGAACCAGCTGTGCTAATTGGCACTTTCCTGAAACTTGCATTGTCAATTGTAACTGTGTGGCTTTTAGTTATATCCATATCATTGTCATTTAAAAAAAGCAATGTTTTATTAGGATAACATGACATGTCCAAAGATCTTGAGGTCTGTTTAGTTGTACCCCGAGCCTTATTCTGCTCAGATTTCCCCAAGAATTCAAAACCTGTGAATGCATGTCCATCTGAACTACTTGATGGGAGTATTGATCTTTCATTTCTTTTAGCTGTGACAACTGTTGGTTGATTTTGATTTGTTAAGTTCTCTATCATTTGGACATCATTAGGTTCAATAGTATTTCTAGTCACACCTGTAAAATCCTCTCCAGAAAACACAACAGCTTTATCTTGAGGAAGAAACAAACTAAGTGATCCTCTATTGCCTAGTTTCTCTGTGTTATTAACTGAATGACAAGTGTCAAATTTCCCCAAGACAAGATTTGTAATAGGAACAGTGTGGCTTCTGGTAATCTCTGTATCATTGTCGTGGTCTGGAAACAATATCGTTTTTTTGGCATCTAAATTGCTGATAGCGTGGTTTTGGAACATAGAGTGATTTGTCAATTCCACAGCTTTGCAAGGTGAAGTGACAAGAAGGTCTGCCTGTTTATATACCTGTTCCTCGAAGGTGGAGTGCATGGATATAATTCTATTCTCCGTCTCAGTCTGTTTTACAGTACTAAAGAATGATTTAAAATCAATTGTCTTTTGATGTTTGGGAACTGTATTGTGTCTGTCGGAGCTAAATAACATATCAGAAATCTCTTCTTCTTTGCCATGTCTCATGTTAGAACTTGGTGGCTTTGTAGAATTAAGTTCAGCCAAGAAACATCTGAAGTCGAGCTTTTTTTGAAATTCAGGTGAAAACTTTGATTCAGAAGATGTGACTGTTTCTTCATCTCTTCGTACTTCAAGCCCAGAAATGGTGAAGGTTTGATGTTTACTGAAAGTTTGAGGATGTTCACAGCACTGTTTAAAAATTGAAAATTAAAAACATTTAAACTTAAATCACATCTTAATTATTTACTAAAAAAACACTCTCTGAATTGCGGCACGGTGGCGCAGCGGTAGAGTTGCTGCCTTACAGCGAATGCAGCGCCGGAGACTCAGGTTCGATCCTGACTATGGGTGCTGTACTGTAAGGAGTTTGTACGTTCTCCCCGTGACCTGCGTGGGTTTTCTCCGAGATCTTCGGTTTCCTCCCACACTCCAAATACGTACAGGTATGTAGGTTAATTGACTGGGTAAATGTAAAAATTGTCCCTAGTGTGTGTAGGATAGTGTTAATGTGCGGGGATCGCTGGGCGGTGCGGACTTGGTGGGCCGAAAAGGCCTGTTTCCGCGCTGTATCTGAAATATGAAAATAAAATAAATATGAATTCTGAGGCTTTTGTAATTTTAGTAAACCAGATACTGGCCTTATAAATAAACCCTTTCAATCAATTTTGAAATTCAGCTGTGCACATAAATGATTATACCTTACATGTCCCGATAAAGTGAATGCAAAACAAATCTGACATTCCACAAATTACCTCTGATTGTAGAGAGGTTCGGAGAGGCGCATGAAGCAGTGCATCCATACCTTTGTACAGACAAAAAAAAGTTGTCAAAACTGCATTAATCCTTTCTAGGTTCATCCAGTTTGTAAAATCATACATCAACTTTGCTTTAATTGAAATTTGTGTTTATAAAGTAATTCACAGGATATTACCTCTGCGTCTCCCTTGAAATAAAAGGCATAGAATTTACCTTACCATGATGTTAAAATGCTCTCCTAGACACTGTGCCCCAAACAATACAGCAGAATCTGAACCAATATTCTTTGAGATGGGGAAAATATTTGGGAGAGCAGAAATGCTACAATAGTTTAAACAAGATGTTCAAACACTTGAGTCGATTATTAAAGATGTAAAAGCAGCGCATTTGGAAAACAGTGATAGGATTGGTTAAAGTCAGAATGGATTTATGATGGGGAAATAATGGTTGACTAATCTTCTGAATTTTTTGAGGATGTAACAAGTAGAATGGATAAGGGAGAGCCAGTGGATGTGGTGTAGCTGGACTTTCAAAAAAAGCCTTTGACAAGGTCCCACACAAGAGATTAGTGTGCAAAATTAGAGCACATGGTATTGGGGGTAGGGGATTGACATGGATAGAGAACTGGTTGGCAGACAGGAAGCAAAGAGTAGGAATTAGCAGGTCGTTTTCAGAATGGCCAGCAGTGACTAGTGGGGTGCCACAAGGTTCGATGCTGGGACCCGTTATTTACAATATATATATATATCAGTCTGAAGGGTCTCGACCCGAAACGTCACCCATTCTCTCTCTCCTAGATGCTGCCTGACCTGCTGAGTTACTCTAGCATTTTGTGATACCTTCGATTTGTACCAGCATCTGCATTTATTTTCCTACAATATATATTAATGATTTAGTCAAGGGAATTAAATGTAACATCTCCAAGTTTGCAGATGACACAAAATTGGATGGCAATGAGAGCTACGAGGAGGATGCTATGGGGTTGCTGGGTGACTTGGATAGGTTGGGTGAGTGGGCAAATGCATGGCAGATGCAGTATAATGTGGATAAATGTGAGGTTATCCACTTTGGTGGAAAGAACAGGAAGGCAGATTATTATTTGAATGGTGTCAGATTAGGAAAAGGGGAGGTGAGACCCAAGTGTGCTTGTACATCAGTCACTGAAAGTAAGCATGCAGGTACAGTAGACAGTGAAGAAAGCTAATGGCATGTTGGCCTTCATTGCGAGAGCATTTGAGTTTGGGAGCAAGGAGGTCCTACTGCAGTTGTATAGGGCCCTTGTGAGACTGCACCTGGAGTATTGTGTGCAATTTTGGTCTCCTAATTAGAGGAAGGACATTATTGCTATTGAGGGAGTGCAGCATAGGTTCACCAGGTTAATTCCCGGGATGGCTGGACTGACATATGATGAAAGAATGGGTCGACTGGGCTTGTATTCACTGGAATTTAGAAGGATGACAGGGGATCTTATAGAAACATAAAATCCTTGAAGGATTGGGCAAGGTAGATGCAAGAAAAATGTTCCCAATGTTGGGGGAGTCCAGAACCAGGGGTCACAGTTTACGAATAAGGGGTAGGCCATTTAGGACTGAGATGAAGGAAAAAAAAATTTTCACCCAGAGAGTTATGAATCTGTGGAATGCTCTGCCACAGAAGACAGTGGAGGCCTATTCACTGGATGTTTTCAAGAGAGAGTTAGACTTAGCTCGTAGGGCTAAAGGAATCAAGGGATATGGGGAAAAAGCAGGAACGGGGTACTGATTTTAGATAATCAGCCATTTTTCTTGAAATGGTGGCGCTGCGCAACAGCTGTGGCTCACCTGCAGTCCATTTGACTTTTGTATTTTTTGTCTCAATTGTAGTGTTTAGATGTGATGTAGTGTTTTTTGTGGTTGTGTACTATGTGTGTGGGGGGGGGGGGGGGCACTGTAAAATTGTCTCTTCCAAACGGAGACCCGACCTTTGTTTTCTGGGTGGTGTCTCCGTTCCCGCTGCGGCCTACCATCGGCCAAACACCTGGAGCTGGCGGCCTCCACCTGGGACCACCTGGGGCTCGGGTTCGCAGAGCCCGCGGACCGGACTTACCATCTGCGGCGCTGGCTGCCTTCAGAGGCTGTGGAGACGCTGCGAGAGCGGCTGCGACTTGCCTTCGGAGGCACGTGCCACGGGGATATCGGAAGCTCGCTGGCCCCTGGGTGGGGGCCGACTTCGGGAGCTCTGGCAGCGGCAGCGTCTTCGTCCGCCCCGAATCGCGGGGCTTGGGTCGGCCCGCTGCGGACCTTTCACCATAAGGCGTGGCCTGGAACAGACCGCGGGATTTTTTCCGCCCAGCGGGGGGCTTTTATATATAGGGAGCCCCGACGTGGCAACTTCAACAGCCTGACCGCGGGAGAAGACAGCAGGGAAGAGAAAATACATTCTGGCCTTCCATCACAGTGAGGTGACTGGAGGGGACTCACTGTGATGGACGTTTCTTTTTTTTTGTTTTGTGTTGGTTTGTGATTGTGTGTGTTATTGTTTATTCTTATTGCTCTTATTGTTGGACTGTGGGAAACAGAATTTCATCCAAAGGACTAGTTTTTTTGGATGACAATAAAGGTTATTCTGATGATCATATTGAATGGTGGTGCTGGATCAAAGGGCCAAATGGCCTCCTCCTGCACCTATTTTTCTATTAGGTTTCATAAAGGGCTATTTGGAAAAGCAATCAGTGCAACAAAGCCATGATCCTGTATGTCAAATGCAGTTAGAATGGACAATGACAGATTCTCATTTCAAATACGGTAAAGGTGTTTTGCAGGCAATTGGATTTGACGACACCATGTGTCAAAGTCAACATGAATCGAAAAGCAGCAAGGAGGATAGTTGACAGGAAGTGCAATCCAACGCATTCCAATGCAAAAATGGACAAACACTGAATCAAGGGCAGAAACAGATTAAATTATTAAATTTTTAAAAACAGGCTAAATTATTTATTTTTGTTCCTTTATTCTGTTCTGGGTAATTATCCATTTTGTGAGAAACATTTATTAATTGATTGCTATGAAGTGAGCATTGTAACATAAATAATACAAATAATACAAGTATGATTGGAGAAGGAAGAGAATATTTTTACTCACCAGCAATCTTGAAATTTGTATCTTGTGGCATCATATCTCTGAAATAAAAACAAGCTGCTGTTGTTTGACGTTACACACATTCAAGTATCTTTATTCAGCAGATTTAATCTTAGCCATAGTTGTTGTACAGGAGAAAATCTTTTCCAATGTTCTAAAAAAAACTTTTGGTAAAATGTGTAATTTTTTAAAAATCACCATTTTCACTATGGTATATTCGTTGCTATGGACACAGGAGTTAGGCAGTCTCCAGGTTCGAAGAAAATAGAAGTTATGGGAATATCCAAAAGTACAGCTATATTACTAACGGAGATAACATGAAAGCCTCATCTGCATAGCACTTGCTTTAGCCCAGGTATTTGAAAGTATTTTAGAGCTCCGAGTAAATTGCTGCACACCAAAGAAAAAGATGAATTTGAGATTTTAATCTTTGCGGTTTCTCAAATATATATTCCCTACTGAGCACACAGAGTGCCTTCAAACTAATTGCAGCAGTTTAAGAAAACAGCTGGCTGACTCATGGTGAGTTAGGGATGAGTAACATTTGGCACCTGTAATGGAATAACAATTCAATTACCTTCCCAACTCTTCCAGCAGATTCTCTTTCTCACTGTCTCCTAAAAATTAATAAAATTTAAAATTAATAATTACAAATAAAAACATTGTAATGTTTATTTTGAACAATTTGAAAGAAAATATCCTTTAAGTTTATATTCAAATAGTATACAGCCGTTTTTATTTTCCCTGAACTCTTGCAATAAAATAAACTCACGTACTTGTATTATAAGTCTCCATGTTTTGTTTGCAATGTAATGTGCTGATCGTTTCATCATCTTCCACATCAGCATGTATTATTTTATCAGTCACAAACTCTCTAAAGGAAAAGGGCAAAAAAAATTGCATACTAATTATTGTTTTCAATATTTGTCCCTTTGATCCATTTCCAAAGAAAGCTTCAGTCAGGGCTTTTAGCTATTCCCACTGTGGGAAGCATTGTAATTCATATCTGTAAAAAAATTTTTACAGTATTGTTAGTCGAGTGTTGTAGGAATTTGGTCCAATTATAATGTAGACTCAGTAATGCACTCCCAAACTGGAATCATGTGTGACCTGTAGGGCAAACTGTTCTGAATGGTGTTTCCATGTGACCACTGCCTCCTCTAAGTTGATGATATTAATTGTAGGTTTGCAAAATACTGTTAGAATGTTATATTCAAGATCAACTGTCAAGATAAATAACTGCTGTCCTGGTGGTGAGGGATTAGATGTTTAGGGCAATTGATGGGGTACCAATCAAATGTGTGCTTAGTCCTAAATGGTGTCAAACTACTTGAGTTGATGGCAATGTCCTCAACCATGTCAGTGATTAGCAACTCATTACTCTTAATGTATCTAGCAGATTGCGAAATAGCTATTTGGTATCTAGAGATGAGTTCTTCATTGCAAGGTAACCTTGCATAACCTGCTTTTCTACAACATTATATAATGTGGCTGGTGGAGTTGAGTTTCTGGTCATGGGGAAAGTTGATGATAATGCCATTGAATGTCAAGAGTAGGTGGACAAGACCCTCTTGTTGGAAATGGACATTGGTTGGCACTTTTGTACCATGTTTATGAATTGCCACTTTTCAATGCACGTCTGAGTGCTGTCCAGGTCTTTCTGCATGCGGGCATAAGTTGCTTCTTTGGCTGAGAAGTTGGGAATGAAAGTTAGCATTTTGCAGTTTTCAGTGCATCTTCCCACTTATGTCCTTCTGTTGGAAGGCAGGTCATTATTGAAGCAGCTGAAAATGGTTAGCCCAGGATTATTTGTTGCCACACTCAATCAACTGTTGCTTTGATATCAAGATCATCTACCTTTGCATCGCCCATGGAGTTCTGCCCTTTCGTTCATATTTGAATCAAGAATGTGGTATGGTTTATAGCCAGGTAATCCTGGTTAAATCAAAACCAGGCATGGGTGAGCATTTCATCTTATTGATATGTGCTTTCACTTTATTAGTGTTTGCGATTAGACTAGTCGGGTGGTAATAATAGAAAATGATTACATTTCCCCCCTCCATTTCTACCTATTTAACATCAGAATAAAAATTTGTCAAGATGCAAGCAGAGTACTGGAAGCACATTCCAACACTTTCCCCCACTTATGTGAAACTCACACAAGGTATAATTCATACTCACTTAATTTCTTTAGTCTCAGCAAAACTGACTCTTCGAGAGCTCCTGCGAAGTTTTCCAACTGGCACCAACTCAAATAGAATAAATAGAAAATTGTTCAGATTCTCAGATTTCCAATACCTTAGTTATGAGTTCCTGATAGAAACATAGAAAATAGGCGGCCATTCGAGCCAGCACCGCCATTTATTGTGATCATGGCTGATCATTCCCAATCAATAACCCGTGTCTGCCTTCTCCCCATATCCCTTGATTCCACTAGCCCCTAGAGCTCTATCTAACTCTCTCTTAAATCCATCCAGCGATTTGGCTTCCACTGCCCTCTGTGGCAGAGAATTCCACAAATTCACAACTCTCTGGGTGAAAAAGTTTTAAATGGCCTCCCCTTTATTCTAAGACTGTGGCCCCTGGTTCTGGACTCGCCCAACATTGGGAACATTTTTCCTGCATCTAGCTTGTCCAGTCCTTTTATAATTTTACATGTTTCTATAAGATCATCCTTCTAAATTCCAGTGAATACAAGCCTAGTCTTTTCAATCTTTCCTCATATGTCAGTCCCGCCATCCCAGGGATCAATCTCATGAACTTACGCTGCACTGCCTCAATTACAAGGATGTCCTTCCTCAAATTAGGAGACCAAAACTGTACACAATACTCCAGATGTGGTCTTACCAGGACCCTATACAACTGTAGAAGAACCTCTTTACTCCTATACTGAAATCCTCTTATGAAGGCCAACATTCCATTAGCTTTCTTCACTGCCTGCTGTACCTGCACGCCAACTTTCAGTGACTGGTATACAAGGCCACCCAGGTCTCGCTGCACCTCCACCTTACCTAACCTAACTCCATTGAGAAACATATCAACACTCTCAACGATCTGAAAACATTTTCCTTGGTCTTGATGTAAAATAAATATCACCAAAGGCACTTTTTCTCAATGTTATTCTATGCCCACGGCGCAATAACAAACAAGATGAAATAAAGTACATTTACATCTTAATGTGTGCTCTGTACACTATAGACTGATTTCAGCATTGTTCCCATTCCCTAAACATTATCAATTTGCTTGTTACATATTGGTCTAACATTTCTTTCTATACAATTTAGCAATCAAGTCATTCTTACCCACAGCTACAACCTGCTTACAATCTATAATACAACAAATTCAATATGTCACTGGGATTTTGCATTACTAAACAGCTCTACAATATTTCTTGAATAAATATGATTACCTTTTGGCTGATATCAATTTCTTTTATAGTTCTGAGTGGACTTCGGGAAGCTTTTAAGATCTTGGGAGAGATGATGGAAGGGGAATAAACATTAGAAAAAGGGTTAATATTATTTGCTGGAGTCTAGCATTATATTTTCAAAGATCAGCAATTTCAAGCATTGTTGTAGGTTAAACTGTAGTGCTCGGTAAATGTACATCTTTGTACAAATAATTCATCCAGGTGCAACTGCGAACTGACAATTAACTGAAAGTTAGGAACATCCAGAAGAAATTAGAATTTGTGCTCGGTAGGGGTCCTATTAAAATTAATTCTGTACAAATGAATGCTTGCAGATGTCCAGGACTGAAAGTGCGGACTGTGCATTGTAGCATCATAGGCAGAACAAGTACATCCATGTGCAAATTCATTGAATCAGGGGCTGATTTTGCTATTTTTTGATAAAATGAATTTTTACGTCCACCATTTATTTTTATATTTAAAACTGATAATATTCAAAATTCATTAAAGACAAAGAAGCAACCTTATACCAGCATTGTGCCAGTATTGCATCAAATGCCCACTGTTGATGGAGAAGACATCGAGCAATTCACGAAAATGGATATAAGTAAGCAAAGATCACCACCTTGCATAAACACTGTTCAAAGTCACAGCGAGAGATGACAAAGTTGGGATGGCCGGGCCAAGCTTCTGTAACCAGCATTACCAAGCGAAGGTTCGAAACCGAATAACTATCATCCAAGTGGACGGACAGGTGTAGGGCCTCAAAGGAAGACAAGAGACGAGGCTTTTCTGACTTGGAAAAGTAAGAAGGATCAAAGAAAGAAAAGCAATGCTCCGAAGAAGGATTAGGAGGCAGGAATCTCTATAGCTCAAGTGCCATGTACCAACGCCTCATTTAAGTTGATCATAAAGCCAGAAGACCTGTGAAAAAACAACCTCTAACTGCTGCATTAAAAAATAAATTATACCAGCGAGCCTTAAAATATAAAAAATGGACATGCAAAGACTGGAGAAAGGTATTATTCAGTGATAAAAGCCATACCTGGTTCATGGCCAATGCATCCAACATGTTTGGAGATCAACTGAGAGCCAGTGAGAAAATACCACATTGACTAGTTTATCAAACATCCTGAACAATGTTTCAGCAATTACGGTGTTGGTCCACTGCACCCCGTTGACTTGATGATGAGATCACCCCAATATACTGATATATTACAGAGAAGCGTGGTGCCGGAGATGGCAAAGTGTTTTCCAGATGGATATGGGATATTCCAGCAACATCTTGCACTGGGATGGTGACTCAATTTTTCCAACAGAAGGGGATACATGTCTTGAACTGGCCTGGTAACATGTCTGACCCAAATCACATTGAGTAATTGTGGTCAATAATCAAAGAGAGATTGAAAAGACATGAGAGAGAACCACAAGAGAGAAGATATCAAGGCCATACTTCACCTGTGGTATCAAGAAGAAAAAATCCCCAGAAACTGTCAGAGTCTGGTCGATTTTTCGCCAAATTGTGTTAAAGTCTTGTTAAAGAACCGTGGTGGACACGTAATGTACTAAAGACATGATGGTAATTAATAAAAGGTAGCCCAGTGACATGTATTTTGACTTGTTTTATCCAAAGGTATGCTTGATTCAATTAATCTGCATGAGGATATATTTTTACAGAGGCATGTAATCTAAATAATCTTTTAACCAAACAATTATAGAAAAAAAATTCAAAAATGAAAACAAGGAACAAAATTTGCACTAGACATGACACCCTGACATGCTCCTTGCAACTCTACTACAAGTCTTGCACATTATCAAAGAGTACATGTGAACAATGAAGACTCAGACAACTGTGAAAAATTACTTCACTAAAACATTAACGCCTGGTGAAAACACTGGCAAAGAAAATTGTCAATATAAAATTGAAGGAGTTATATAGCGTCATCAGACATCATTGGTCAAGGGATAAATATTTTAAACGACAAAGCATATCTTGAATATCAATTATTTAATTATTGCAATCCTAATTTTGACTCACTTGCTAAATTTCAGTTGCAACTTATGCAATAATATCTCAAGCTTTAAAATGATATTAGAGAAACAAAGAGAGCATTAATGGAAAATACATTTAGGTCATGTGACAAGAACAATTGATTAACAAACTTACTCCTGACTGTCTCCTCTTGCACTGTTCTTCCACAACTTCACCACTAAAAAAGAAAAGCACATGAGAAATTAAGAACAGGTTTGTTCATGAGTTCAACCTCAAATGACACAAGAACAGGTACACACAAAATGCTGGAACTAAGTGGGACAGGCAGCATCTCTGGAGAAAAGGAATGGGTGATGTTTCAGGTCGCGACCCTTCTTCAGACTGGCACCAGAACAGGATCTAAATCGGGAGTGAAGCTGTTGAGAGGCTAGAAGTTTTTACAGAATGTGATGAAAGCAATTTTTGGATGGGCACAGCAGGGAGTGAGGAAAGACTGTTGAATTAAATTGCATTTATTTCAATACGAGAGGCCTGACAAGCAAAGCAGAGAAACTGAGGGAGTGGTTAGGTGCATGCAACTGATGTTATGGCCACGACGGAAACCTGGCTAAGAGAGGGACGGAACTATCAGCTTATTGTTCCAGGGTACAGGGGAAAAAAAGGTGGGGAGTTGTTTTACTGATTAAGGAGAACATCACAGCAGTAGTCCAAGATGACATTACTGATGGTTCATCCATAAGGCTATACAGATCTCTGCACCCTCAGCCTGCAAGATCTAGTAGCTTCTCTGCGCCCTCAGCCATGATCACATTGAATGGTGGTGCTGGCTCGAAGGGCCAAATGGCCTACTCCTACACCTATTGTCTATCTAGTAGCTTCTCTGCACCCTCAGCTGCATTATCAGACTACCTCAGCCTTGACACACCCAGACCTGCACCAGTGACACCAGGGGGTGCCCCAAGAACAGAGACCCAGGACGCAAGTGGGATTTGAGTTTGAGGTTTTTTTAAAAATCAGATCACCCATCAGTGTAGTGTGTCCATAAATTATGTTAAGTCTTGTATGTTTTAGTACTTGTATTATGTTTGAAGTTTGAATATTAAAGTTTGAAGTTTATTGAAACTCAACAACCCTCCTTGGTGTTTGGAAGTACATAAATAATTGAAAAACACATATACAATTTTTATGTGATTACAATATTTTTGTATGCACTGTTGTATGTTCTTATCAACCTTTTTTGTTGTTAAAACCTTTGTTTGTTTCAATATCAATAAAGAAAATGCTTGACATTTTGACAGCAAATTGATGTATGAAGATATTGTATTTCATAGTATCTCATGGCATCACTTTCAAACAGTCATGATGCAGAGTGATTGGAAACCCCACCCTACACCCCCTTTTATAGGGAAACAGGGCGATTCCATTGTTTTGGATGCCAAAATGACGTGAATTGTCTTCAGTTGTCACCGACAGGGTCGTAGCTTGTTGGGGGCGGACGTAGGTTGACTTCGGTTGTTGTAGGTTGTCGCCTGCGTGGTCATAGTTTGTCGTCGTAGGTGCAGTCATAGGTGGACATCCTAAGTCGTGACAATTGGGCCGCCAGTTGTCGGTTACTTGCCGACGACTAGGTGGTTGGTTGTTGTAGCTTGTTGTAGACATTGTCGTAGATGGGTCCAGTCGTCGGTTTTTCGGCGACCTGCTATGACTATGACAGTCGCCAGCAGTCGCCTAAAAAAATTGCCTAAGTGGGACAGGCCCTAAAGAAGCCCGTTTTTGGTTAGCTGCAATGCGATCAATTATGAAACATGCCATCTACTTGAAGAACTTGCATCCATTACAGACCTCCCAACATTTGATTTTTCAAATTCATAATTTTGATGTCCAAAACTCAGAATTTTACATCAAAATTAATAATATGGCAGGTAATGCAACTTTTCAGCAAAAAAGGTATGCACGCCAAATGTGCATATGCATTGCACTACATTCATGTGTGAAAAACGACGATTATTTCCAACAGCTTGTAGTTCTTAGACTACATGTACAATGTCAGGCCTATCATGAGTATCTTCTGCTATTTAGAGAAAGGTTATTGAACAGAGATCCATTTTGCAACACAAAAAATTGTTTTGTTTTGTTTTTTCTATTTTGCTTTTTTCTCACATGCCAATTCTCTTGGTATTGAATAAAATAACAATGGTCATAAAATGTATGACTAAGTTATGAAGAAAGAGTTGATATATGCGACTTGACTAAGCATACAGAAGTACTTGAAGTAAATTTGCACATTGATTGATAACCAGTCCAAAAAGGTGGTAATTGGCTTTTCTGCTGTGTTTTATATTTTAACCCCATCTTAATTAATTTATATAGTTATATAATCTTGCACTTGAAATTAATATTTACTCATTACAGTTCCACCAGTGATTTTCTGGCACTCTTGGTTCCAGAGCTTTGCTGGTTTATCTAGCGGGAAGTCAGCTGTGGGGATAGATGTGCTGGCTCCAGCTGGGCTGGAGTTCCAGTGCCCCGGCCGCAGGTTGTAAATTCAACCCACCGATCGGCCATGAAAGTCCCGATGAGGTCGAGATTAGCATCCTTGCCCAGCCTGGGTGCCATATTTTCGGGGAGACTTACAGGGCGGGGGGATTTCTCACGGAACCCCTAGCGACCGAATTGACAAATTGGCCATGGAAGTCCCGATGAGGTTGAGATTGGCTACCTTGCCCAGCCTAGGTCCCACATTTTCGGGGCGTCTTCCGGGGGGGGGGGGGGGGAGAGATTTCTCACGGAACCCCTAGCGACCTCTAGCGACTGAATTGACAAATTGCAATTACCGACTGTTTTGCGGAAAAATGTGAGGCGAAATCGGAATGGCGGAAATTAAGTACGAAAGGGGAAACTTTCCACCAAATTCGTAAGGGTTGGGATGGGTGCCATTACTTAAAATGAATTAGATGAAGTGGTCTCAGATAAAGTATTTCAAAGGTATCCAATGACTCGTCTCAAGTTCCGCCTTGTGTTCATCTCAACTAAAGTATAAAATGAAGTCGCACAACCAGACGCAGGAGGCATAAAAATGGTTTAAAAATGTGAAGAGGATAGGTTAATACAGATTACATCTATGTACAGGAACTGATAACAATAACAAGCCCTTTCAAAGTCTTCTTCTTCTTGCGATTGAGGTAGCAGAAGTTATGTAACACCCTCCAGGCGATGTAGCCAGTGCAATGTGCTGTTGTCGAGGGCCGTGAGGTCTACCCCCCCATCAGGGGGACGGAGGACAGTGCAGTCAAAAATGACGTGCTGCGCTGTTTGCTGGTCTGCTCCACACACGCAGGCTGCTGATGAACGCAACCCCCAACGATGCATGTTGGCATTGAACCGACCGACCCCTGTGCAGAGCCGGTTCAGGGCGACCCACTCTTTGCGGGGCATGTCCGAGCCGGGTGGGGCTGTGGTGTTCGGTGCAACAGTGAATTGAGGAGGTCGCGATGTCTGTTCCCAGCTGGTTCCCCATGCTCCTAGTATGTTGAAAACGGAGCCACAGAGGGTTGCTGCATGACGGGAGAAAGAGCGACGAGATGACAGGCGTCGAGGTCCCAGTTGCTGTGAATCCTGGGCGAGGTGGTGCAAAGCCTTGCACACCAGCCAATGAGTGAAGAACTCTCTGCGAAACTTGGCGGGTGCGGTACCTGCGAGCACCGGCAGGAGATCCGTCGGAGTAGGGCGAGGCAGCCAGTGATGATCCGCATGGTGTCGTTGAGGGTGGCATCTAGCTTGCTGGTATGAGCACTGCGGCACCATGCTGGGGCGGCGTACTCAGCGGCGCTGTACACGAGTGCAAGAGCACTGGTTCGGAGAGTAGATGTCCTGGTGCCCCATGACGATCCGGCCAAACAACGCAGGAGGTTGTTCCGTGCCGAGACTTTAGCACGGAGAGCTTCAAGGTGTTGCTTGTAGATCAGCTGCCGATCTAGTTTCACCCCAAGGTATGTAGGAAATGGGTTGTAGGGTAGGGGTGACCCATTGAGGGTGACGGTTAGCTGGCGTTGAGCTTCCTTGTTGTTCAGGTGAAAGGCCGTTGTGGTGGTTTTTGCCATACTCCGTTTTATTCTGCAGGTCTTAAGGTAGCCCGTGACAAGTTCCATATCCGCCGAGAGCACATCCTCAACATTTGACCAACTCTTGTCCGAGTGCAGTAGGGCTAAGTCATCTGTCTATCCATACTGGCGCGAGGTCGTGCGTGGCAGATCGCTGATATAGAGATTGAAGAGCATGGGGGCCAGTACCGAGCCTTGGGGGACTCCGTTTCTTAGGCGTCGCAAAACTGCGGTTGGCAAAGATGTTGGCAAGGAACCACACTAAATGACGGTCAGGGATGGTTCGGAGGAGCTTCAAGCTCAAGCCCTGGTGCCACACAGTATCATATGCAGCGGTGAGGTCCACCAGTGTGATGCCCGCCTTGTGACCCTTTTCGAAACTGTCTGCGATGTCATTGGTCAGCTTGACTATTTGGTGGGTGGTGCAGCGTCCACGCCGAAATCCAGCTTGTTCAGTGGGTAGTTGAGGGTCAACGATTGGATCGAGCCGGGCCAGGAGAAGCCGTTCGAGGAGCGAGCGAGTGAGATGGGCTGATAGTTCCTTGGGTTGTCCGCAGGCTTGTTTGGTTTTGGTAGCGCAATGACGGTGGCTTTCTGCCAGATTTTCGGAATGGACTGACCAATGAGGCAAGAGGAGTAAAACTCACGGAGCCAGGCCAGGGATTTAGGACCGCAGTTTTTCAGGAATTCTGGGGGGATGTTATCAGAATCCTGAGCTTTTCCACATTTCAGTTGAGAGATGACAGTAGAAAGTTCTGCAGAGGAAAAGGGTGCTGACAGGTGCCCACTAAGCTTCCCAAAGATTAGTGGATTCCTGTTTGACAGAACGACTATGGTCCTTGTCCGCGTCTTTGGAGTGGCCATTGGCCAGGAACTGGTAGGCGATGGAGTTGGCCGTGACAGGGCAATGCTTTGGGCGGGGCTCATGTTGTCGACCTCCTCGTGGTGAGCCCTGTCAACTGACCCCAGTCAGGCTAACGACAACAAACAGAGACAACAAAAGCAGAAAAAAACTTTCAAAGTAATGAAATGAGACAAAATCGAAGACAAGTTAAAGCAGGTAAGATAGAGTAAGCACACTTTGATTATCTGTACATAATGTCGTTCATTTAGACCAGAAGACAACTGCAGGAGGCAATGACATTCAGATGGTTTTCTGATTATGTTGAGACAAGGGAAGGATTTTTAAAGACAGGTGGATAAAATAGGAAGCCTTGTAAGCAAACTGTAGTAACTTTTTAATAATCTGGCAAGCTCAGAATTTGGGTGTTGTTGGATCGGCAGATTTTGCAAACGATTGAATATTATTTCAGACACTCAATTCAGAAATCAGGTCAAATAAGACAATTCCAAGGAAAATCTTCATTGCACTCTACTGGAACGGCATCACAAATGGAAATGAGGTAGAGACCAAGGCATTAACCTTTCTAGCAAGATTAAATTTAGTTGCCTTTAGGAGTAGTCAAGACCCAACCTGCACGCAAAATGACATTACCAATAACCAATATCTCGGGGAGAGAGAGAAGAGAATCTTGTGATATCTTGGCATTGACAAAATGTCTTCAGAATGATCATTGGAGAAAATGTGCTAGTCACATTTGGCAGATAGGACCATTCCAAAAATTATAAATATGAAACAACCAAACAAAGTGAAGGTTGAAAACTACTGTAAAATGATAATGGCATGTCACAGTGCCGCATCCTGTGCCCATTCTCAAACAAAACGGATTTAGTTTCCAACAAAATTGTTTCAACCATCACTTATGCCAAACAGAGATATTTCTTTGAGTTTGACTTCTGCTTTATGTATTGTTCAATTGAATAATTGGCAGATCAGATGGGATTATCAACTGTAATAAATAGGATACAAAGGGGTACAGTGGCGCAGCAGTAGAACTACTGCCTTACAGCATCAGAGATCCGGAGTTCGATCGGGTGCTTGTCTGTACGGTGTTTGTACGTTCTCCCCGTGATCTGCATGGGTTTTCTCTGAGATCTTCGGTTTTGCTCCCATGATGTACAGGATTTAGATTAATTGGCTTGGTATAAATGTTTAAAAAATGTCCCTAGTGTGTGTAGGGTAGTGTTAATGTGCGGGGATCGCTGGTCAGTGTGGACTCAGTGGGTCAAAGGGCTTGTTTCCAAATTGTATCTCTAAACTAAATTATATGAACCACAGCCAAGGCAAAGATGAGGAAATGATTGAGGGAGAAATTCCAACAATTCCGACAATCGAAACACAAAAGACCTTGTTGATATTGTCTTTTTCCTTTGTTATTAATAAATGAGTCATTAAACATTGAAACATTGAGCATGCACAACACACACAGCGGGAAGATTAATAAAATGAAAGGACATTATTGAAAAAGCTATGCATACTTGGCCTCTGGAAATACAGAACAATTTTCATCCATGGTTTAAACCTGTAGAAGACAGAAAGAAAACAACTTAATATGAAGTTAGGAATCTAACAAATTTATAACAAATGTTATGCCACAAATGGATTTAGATCCTGCAAGAGCAATACCACTCCTGAAATTTAATTACTTAATCAAGACTCCAGTATGATTATTGAACAGGGAAGCTTGTTATATAGTGGTGCAGGTCTCATTTGAAAGTGAAAGGGTCTTGGGTTCAGGTCTCACTTCATGGATGTTTTGTCACAAATAAATTTAGCCTTTTAGTCCAATATTAGGGAAAGACACAAAATGCTGGAGTAACTTAGCTGGACAAGCAGAGTCTCTGGAGAGAAGGAATGGGTGACATTTCAGGTTGAGACCCTTCTTCAGAAATGCAACTTGCTTAATTTTAAAAATGTAAGTACCAGCAGAATGCATCTCTATATTCAAGCTCTATATTCCTCAAAGGATAAATTCTACCGAAAAATATTGCACATTCAGCATGAAGTTGAATTGTTAATTCCGGTTCTTTTACCCTGAGTCTGGTTTCAATAATGATTGAGGCGAACACTGCCTGAGTACAACAGATTTATTGCCACATGGGACTTGACTCTAAAGTATCTAATCAGAATCTTCCTAGAGCTTCACAGACCTGATAGAGCAAATAAACTTGTCTTACAACTTATCATATATTTATAGAGTTCAACAAAGACTGGCAACAGTAATTATCAAAAAACAATCACACGTATACAGGAGGCGTTACATAGTTACAGAAAAGCAAAGCTAACCTGTCAGTAATTGTCACATGGTCTCAAGGAAAACCCCCAAACTTCATGATCTCATACAATTAACTTTAACAGCCATTTGTTCCATCTGTCATGCTATGGCGACAAAGACTCTATCCAACAAGGGCTCAGTCAAAGATCAGGTTCCTTATCACTATACTGCTGGGCTCTTTCCCGTCTACAAAAACACCTATCCATCAGCAAACACACACTCCCAAGGAAAAGTGTTATATTTTTCTAAGCATAAGTCACTGTGCAGCAGTGCATCAGTCACTGAAAGGAAGCATGCAGGTGAAGCAGGCAGTGAAGAAAGCCAATGGAATGTTGGCCTTCATAACAAGAGGAGTTGAATATAGGAGCAAAGAGGTCCTTCTGCAGTTGTACAGGGCCCTAGTGAGACCGCACCTGGAGTACTGTGTGCAGTTTTGGTCTCCAAATTTGAGGAAGGATATTCTTGCTATTGAGGGCGTGCAGCATAGGTTTACTAGGTTCATTCCAGGAATGGCGGGACTGTCGTATGTTGAAAGACTGGAGCGACTAGGCTTGTATACACTGGAACTTAGAAGGATGAGAGGGGATCTTATCGAAACATATAAGATTATTAAGGGATTGGACACATTAGAGGCAGGAAACATGTTCCCAATGTTGGGGGAGTCCAGAACCAGGGGCCACAGTTTAAGAATAAGGGGTAGGCCATTTAGAATGGAGATGAGGAAAAACTTTTTCAGTCAGAGAGTTATAAATCTGTGGAATTCTCTGCCTCAGAAGGCAGTGGAGGCCAATTCTCTGAATGCATTCAAGAGAGAGCTAGATAGAGCTCTTAAGGATAGCGGAGTCAGGGGGTATGGGGAGAAGGCAGGAACAGGGTACTGATTGAGAATGATCAGCCATGATCACATTGAATGGTGGTGCTGGCTCGAAGGGCCGAATGGCCTACTCCTGCACCTATTGTCTATAACATCTCTTAACATCTTGTGTCATCAGAATAGACATTATATAAACAGCACGTAGCTCCATATGGTACAAGCATTAGCTATAGGTCAGGCAAGGTCAGGCTGACCTTTTATTTATTTTACCATTTTATTCTCAGAATCATATTATTTTGCATTCAACAGAATACCACAGAAAACAGTAATAAGCGAGAGAGAACACCAGACACAGCTGGCCAGCACGGTGATTAGATAACCGAAAACTAGCCGTTGTTAACATCACGCTAGTACAAATAAAACATTATCAATAAGCAGCATTCAATACACCAAAGTTAAAAATTTCAAATGTAAAAATGTGCAACAAAAGACTTCTCTCATTCCAGGTTTACATGTGTTTGTTTTCCCTGATTTTGAGGAGTACAGCAATTCCCACATCTACAGTAAACAGTACCAAATCAATTGTTGTACCCTTTGCTTAATAGAAATTGAACATATTAGCAGTGATTGAAGCATTTAATGTAGCATGTTTTTCATCAAATGCAATTTGCCACTTCTAAAGCAGGCCCTTCAGCACACCACATCTATGTCAATTAACAAATATGCACCTGTACTATTGCCAATTATCAGCACTTCGTCTACAGCATCTATGCTTCGATGATTGAAGTGTCGCCCAGATACTTTATGTAATGAGAATACTTGCCTTCTCAAGCAGTGAATTCCAGATTGCCACCCTCCGTAATTTCCACCCACCCCCATCTCAGATCCCTTCTTAAATCTATGCCCTCTGGTTTTAGATATCTCTGCTGTCGAGAAAACGTTCTCACCATCAAACTTGTCCCAACGCGATCATTCCTTGCTTCTCCCTGCTCCTGTCCAGCAGAAGGTACAGAAAGTCACACCACCAGACTCAGCAACTGGTTCTTCCCCTTTATTATCGGGCTTCTGAATAGTTATTCCATAAGCTAGGGTACTGTTCAGTTTACCTCCACCCCATTGAGGACATTGGACTTTGTCCAAGGAGCTGATGTTCTACGATGTACTACCGTGCTGAGACCTACAATGTACAATGCACTCTGCACCTTCCCTTTGCTCTAACTCTTAAACTGAGCGTGAATTGATTGCATATTGTGAATATGAAGATGAGGTAAAAGGGAATACAGGAGATATTGCAAAAGACTCTCGGAAGAATGGGAACAGAAGTTCTAGAGCGGAAAAGAAATTAAGGGCAGGGCCAATTGTGAACGATGTGAGAGGGGAGGTAAATACAGAAGTTAAAGTGTTGTACTTAAATGCGCGTAGTATAAAAAATAAAGTGGATGAGCTTGAGGCTCAGTTAGTCATGGGCAAGTATGATGTTGTAGGGATCACTGAGACATGGCTACAAGAGGACCAGGGCTGGGAACTGAATATTCAGGGGTACACAACGTATAGAAAAGACAGACAGGTGGGCAGAGGGGGTGGGGTTGCTCTGATGGTAAGGAATGATATTCATTCCCTTGCAAGGGGTGACATAGAATCAGGAGATGTTGAATCAGTATGGATAGAAATGAGAAATTGTAAGGGTAAAAAGACCCTAATGGGAGTTATCTATAGGCCCCCAAACAGTAGCCTCGACATAGGGTGCAAGTTGAATCAGGAGATAAAATTGGCGTGTCAAAAATGTAATGCTACGGTGGTTATGGGAGATTTCAACATGCAGGTAGACTGGGAAAATCAGGTTGGAAATGGACCCCAGGAAAGAGAGTTTGTTGAGTGCCTTCGAGATGGATTCTTAGAACAGCTTGTACTGGAGCCTACCAGGGAGAAGGCAATTCTGGATTTAGTGTTGTGTAATGATCCTGATCTGATAAGGGGACTAGAGGTAAAAGAGCCATTAGGAGGCAGTGATCACAACATGATAAGTTTTACTCTGCAAATGGAAAGGCAGAAGGGAAAATCGGAAGTGTCGGTATTACAGTATAGCAAAGGGGATTACAGAGGCATGAGGCAGGAGCTGGCCAAAATTGATTGGAAGGAGGCCCTAGCAGGGAAGACGGTAGAACAGCAATGGCAGGTATTCCTGGGAATAATGCAGAGGTTGCAGGATCAATTTATTCCAAAGAGGTGGAAAGACTCTAAGGGGAGTAAGAGACACCTGTGGCTGACAAGGGAAGTCAGGGACAGCATAAAAATTAAGGAGAGGAAGTATAACATAGCAAAGAAGAGTGGGAAGACAGAGGATTGGGACTCTTTTAAAGAGCAACAAAAGTTAACTAAAAAGGCAATACGGGGAGAAAAGATGAGGTACGAGGGTAAACTAGCCAATAATATAAAGGAGGATAGCAAAAGTTTTTTTAGGTACGTGAAGAGGAAAAAAATAGTCAAGGCAAATGTGGGTCCCTTGAAGACAGAAGCAGGGGAATTTATTATGGGGAACAAAGAAATGGCAGACGAGTTAAACCGTTACTTTGGATCTGTCTTCACTGAGGAAGATACACACAATCTCCCAAATGTTCTAGGGGCCGGAGAACCTAGGGTGATGGAGGAACTGAAGGAAATCCACATTAGGCAGGAAATGGTTTTGGGTAGACTGATGGGACTGAAGGCTGATAAATCCCCAGGGCCTGATGGTCTGCATCCCAGAGTACTTAAGGAGGTGGCTCTAGAAATAGTGGAAGCATTGGAGATCATTTTTCAATGTTCTATAGATTCAGGATCAGTTCCTGTGGATTGGAGGATAGCAAATGTTATCCCACTTTTTAAGAAAGGAGGGAGAGAGAAAACGGGTAATTATAGACCAGTTAGTCTGACATCAGTGGTGGGGAAGATGCTGGAGTCAATTATAAAAGACGAAATTGCTGAGCATTTGGATAGCAGTAACGGGATCATTCCGAGTCAGCATGGATTTACGAAGGGGAAATCATGCTTGACAAATCTACTGGAATTTTTTGAGGATGTAACTAGGAAAATTGACAAGGGAGAGTCAGTGGATGTGGTGTACCTCGACTTTCAGAAAGCCTTCGACAAGGTCCCACATAGGAGATTAGTGGGCAAAATTAGGGCACATGGTATTGGGGGTAGGGTACTGACATATAGAAAATTGGTTGACAGACAGAAAGCAAAGAGTGGGGATAAATGGGTCCCTTTCGGAATGGCAGGCAGTGACCAGTGGGGTACCGCAAGGTTCGGTGCTGGGACCCCAGCTATTTACGATATACATTAATGACTTAGACGAAGGGATTAAAAGTACCATTAGCAAATTTGCAGATGATACTAAGTTGGGGGGTAGTGTGAATTGTGAGGAAGATGCAATAAGGCTGCAGGGTGACGAGGACAGGTTGTGTGAGTGGGCGGATACATGGCAGATGCAGTTTAATGTAGATAAGTGTGAGGTTATTCACTTTGGAAGTAAGAATAGAAAGGCAGATTATTATCTGAATGGTGTCAAGTTAGGAGGAGGGGGAGTTCAACGAGATCTGGGTGTCCTAGTGCATCAGTCAATGAAAGGAAGCATGCAGGTTCAGCAGGCAGTGAAGAAAGCCAATGGAATGTTGGCCTTCGTAACAAGAGGAGTTGAGTATAGGAGCAAAGAGGTCCTTCTACAGTTGTACCGGGCCCTGGTGAGACCGCACCTGGAGTACTGTGTGCAGTTTTGGTCTCCAAATTTGAGGAAGGATATTCTTGCTATGGAGGGCGTGCAGCGTAGGTTCACTAGGTTAATTCCCGGAATGGCGGGACTGTCGTATGTTGAAAGGCTGGAGCGATTGGGCTTGTATACACTGGAATTTAGAAGGATGAGGGGGGATCTTATTGAAACATACAAGATAATTAGGGGATTGGACACATTAGAGGCAGATAACATGTTCCCAATGTTGGGGGAGTCCAGAACAAGGGGCCACAGTTTGAGAATAAGGGGTAGGCCATTTCGAACGGAGATGAGGAAGAACTTTTTCAGTCAGAGGGTGGTGAAGGTGTGGAATTCTCTGCCTCAGAAGGCAGTGGAGGCCAGTTCGTTGGATGCTTTCAAGAGAGAGCTGGATAGAGCTCTTAAGGATAGCGGAGTGAGGGAGTATGGGGAGAAGGCAGGAACGGGGTACTGATTGAGAGTGATCAGCCATGATCGCATTGAATGGCGGTGCTGGCTCGAAGGGCTGAATGGCCTACTCCTGCACCTATTGTCTATTGTCTATTGTCTATTGAGACATCTGATCTGTTTGGAAAGCGTGTAAAACAAAGCTTATCACTGTACTTTTGCAAAGTCTTTTCATTCCAAGGAGGAAGAAAGATTCTTGGGGGAGGCATCAAGCATTCAAACCAGAATAGTGGAGACTATAGGCCAGTTAGTCTGACTTCAGTTGTTAGGAAGATTTTAGGGTCCCTTTATAAAGGATGAGGTTACAGAGTACTTGGAGGTTTATAGTAAAATAGGCCAAAGTCAGCATGGTTTTGTGAAGGACAAAGGAGAGTCAGTGGATGTTGTTTACCTAGATTTTCAGAAAGCCTTTGATAAGGTGACACACGTGAGGCTGCTGAAGATAAGAGCTCATGGCATCAAATGGCAGATACTAGCATGAATAGCAGGTTGGCTAGAAGGCAAAGAGTGGCAATAAAAGGGGCTTTTTCTAGTTGACTGCCAGTGACTAGTGGAGTTCTGCAGGGGTTGATGCTGGGGCCGCTACTTTTCACACTGTACATTAATGCTTTAGATGAGGGGATTGAAGGCTTTGTGGCCAAGTTTGGAGATGATATTAAAATAAGTGGAAGGGCAGGTAGTGTAGAGAAAGCAGGGACTCTGCAGAAGGACTTGGACAGGTTGGGAGAGTGGGCAGAGAAGTGGCAGGTGGAATATAGCGTCGTAGGAATAAAGCCGCAGACTATTTTCTAAATCCAGAAATCTGAAGCGCTAAGGGACTAGGGAGTGCTGGTGCAGGATTCCCAAAAAGTTAATTTGCAAGTCAAATTGGTAATAGGAAAGGCAACACACATTTATTTCAAGAGGGCTACAATGCAAAAATGGGGATGCAATGCCGAGGCTCTATAAGGCACTGGTCAGGCTGCATTTGGAGTGTTGTGAGCAATTTTGTGCACCGTATCTGAGGAAGGATGTGCTGGCTCTAGAGGGTCCTGGGTAGGTTTACATGGATTATTCCAGGAATTTGTGGGTTACACATATGATGTGTGTTTCACAGCACTATACTTGCTGAAGATTAGAGAGGGGACACGCACGCACAAAATTGAAACTTAACAAATAGTGAAAGGCTTGGATAGAGTGGATGTGGAGAGGATGTTTCCACTAGTGGGAGTGTCTAGGACTAGAGGTCATAGACTTGAAAGACGTCCCTTTAGGAAAGAGATGAGAGGAATTTCTTTAGTCAGAGGGTGGTGAATCTGTGGAATTATTTGCTACAGAAGGCTGTGGGGGCCAAGTCAATGGATGGATATTTTAAAGATAGAGATAGATTAGATTCCTGATTAGTACAGGTGTCAGCAATTATAGGGAAATTGGGGTAAGGAGGGAGTGATATCAGGCATGAATGAATGGAAGAATATACTTGATGGACCAAATGGCCTAATTCTGCTCCTATCATTTATGACAGTATGAATAAATGAATGAGTTTATTGGCCAAGCAGGTGCATATACAAGGAATGTGCCTTGGTGCTCCACTCACACATGACAACACAAACATACAGTTAACAATTAAGAATAAAGGACAACCACATCAAAACAATAAGGATACACATTACGGTCTAAACATGTGGGTGAAAATAAACCAGAGCAAAAAAGAGACTACAGACTTTGGTTATTCAGTCAAACTACTACTCGTGGGGAAAAAAAGCTGTTTTTATGTCTGGCTGTGGCTGCTTTGACAGTTCGGAGTCGCCTTCCAGAGGGAAGTGCTTCAAAGATTTTGTGGCCAGGGTGAGAGGGGTCAGAGATGATCTTGCCCGCTCGATTCCTGGCCCTTGCAATTCGTCAATGGGGGGGGAAGGTTGCAGCCAACAACCTTCTCAGCTGAGCGAACAATCCGTTGCAGCCTCCAGATGTCGTGCTTGGTGGCTGAGCCAAACCAAACCATGATGGAGAAGGTGAGGACTGACTCAATGATAACAGTATAGAATTGGACCGTCATTGCCTGTGGCAGATTGTGTTTGATGACATCAGTAAGTGACAATAATATTCCCAAAAAATGCCAATCCTCAAAGTTACAGAAAGTAAATTACATTTATGTGTTTCCTTGATCACTTATCAGTGAAGGGATCTCGGTAGGTTGCTGGTGAAGTGGACGCCTCGAACCTCAGACATCGCCCTGTCCGCCTCTCACGATTTGTGGGGACACAGCCCGTCTAACAGTGAGCGTTCAGATACCAGTGAAAGAACTAGAAGAGGGGGTATCCTCACTTACAACCCACCAGAGAGGAAATTATTCACCCCCCCCCAACCCCCACCACCTTCCAGAACCCTTACATCCACCCTGTCGAGCCACTAAGATTATTTTTTTCCCCAATAAGTTCACTAAACTCAAGAGAAATTCCAATGGTTCATCTGAATCACTGGGTGTTGATTCAGGCACTCCTTTTAACACACCAGAGTCACAAAACCCCAGTTCCATTCAAACTCACTGAAAAATTAGACTACTCTGTAAAAACAATGTGAATTTAAATATTAAGATTAACTGGAATAAAATCCATTAGTCGGGAAAAACCTCTCAGTCCAGCACCAAAGTCCCAAGCAGAGTTTAACTCTTATTCTCCACATCCAAATCATTGACATGGGCTGCGAAGCAGTAATCAACCAGAACCAGTAATCAACCAGAACAGCTGGAGCCCCCTCAATATACAACACTGAAACATCACACGAATCATACCAGTCTGAAGAAGGGTCTCGACCCGAAACGTCACCCATTCCTTCTCTCCCGAGATGCTGCCTGACCTGCTGAGTTACTCCAGCATTTTGTGAATAAATACCTTCGATTTGTACCAGCATCTGCAGTTATTTTCTTACACTAATCACACCAGTCTCATAAACAGAAAATGGACAATCCGTGTAGGAAGGAACTGCAGGGGCTGGGTTACACCGAACATAGTCACAAAATGTTGGAGTAACTCAGCGGGACAGGCAGCATCTCAGGAGAGAAGGAATGGGCGACATCTCGGGTCGAGACCCTTCTCAAGAAAGACCACCTCACAAGGCCTAAGCCCAACATTTCGTAAATTGTTTTTAAGATAAACGCGGCAGTGACAGTGTCGCCCGCGACCCACACCGCACCGACCCCGACTAATCCGCACAGCCGTTGCATTGAACACCGTTGCTTTCATTACCTGAACGCTGGACGTCCAACAACAGAAACAACAACAACAACAGCAGGAGGAGCAGCGGCGGCACCGCTCACCAGGGGCCCGCGTTTCTTCACGGACAGAATTTAAATTCAACCGCCGTTGGTCGCGCATGCGGGCTGAGACTCACTCACCAGGCATTCGGGGTAATGCCGGCATCCTGCACATTCGGAGTAGTAGTTCTACTCACACATGCGCATTCGGGGTATCGCCGGCATCCTACACATGCGTGGTCGGGGGGAATGCCGGCAGCCGGTTGCCTGCGCCTGCGCTGACCGAGGTTCTCGCCGTTTGCTTGGCCAGATCTGTCAAACTGGATTTTTCCAGCCCCTTGCTTTTATTTTTTTTTAAATTAAAAATTGTGACAATTCCCCTCCCCCCCCCCCCCATAATTTAAAAGGGGAAAATATCTCGGATCGGGTAAGGATTTTCGAAGGAGGGTTAATTGCAGAGCTCGAAGGGGAAGTGAGGTCGCGGCGAGGAGGGCGGGTCTGTGCTTGAATCGTAAGGCGGCAGTTTCCAGAAGGGGTTTTGAAGGCAAGTGATGGCTGGCGCTGGAGCGGCGGCGGCGGCGGTGATGGCGACAGCGGGGTGTGAGGGGCTACTCCCCAAGGGGGGTCGTTAACATGGGTGGAAGGTTTGGTCCATATATAGTCGAGAGGGTTTTCGCCGCACGGCTGTTGGTGGGATGGGGGCGGGGGGGGGGGAATTGGTCCCTGGGTAGGGGCGTTAACGGGCTTGTGGATAAGAAGGCAAGTTGGTTTGCCACCTAAGCTGCCTGCTTTACCCCGAATGATGACGTATTCTTATCATAAAACTGCGCTCTCACGAATTCAGAATATTTAATCATATTTTGGCAAAGACAATGTTTTCCAGAGTACTTTTGAAAGGGCACACAAAAGTGTTTTCAACGGGTGTAAACGTTTGTGTTTTTGATGGAGTTATTATCTTTCCAATATTCGACTAAACCATTGAGAAAATGTCCGCAGATCTAAATTGAGATGGCACAGAAGGTGTGCTTAATTTCAGCGTGAAAAAGAAAATCAGTGCAGCACTGACCCTCTGGTTGAATTGAATTTATATTTTTGTCTGCACTCCTGTCTATCCTCTTCCTTCTGTATGTCGTTTTATAGTAGAGGCACAAGACTGTAGATGCGGGAATCTGGAGCAACAAACAGTATGTTGGAGGAACTCTGTATCTGTGATGGGGAAAGGAATCGATGACATTTTGAGTCAATCCTGAATCAGGATTTCGAACTGAAATGTTGACAATTTCTTCACTATCATACCTCCGCTCGATATTGCTTGACTGGTTGAGTTCCTCCAGCAAACTATTGGCGTTGTATAGCATTGTCCATGTGGGATGTTTATAAATACATCAAACCCTCGTTTTAACGGACCCTTTTATAATGGATTTCGTTTTTGCGGACGCACCTGCTGACACCAACCCGAATCACTGCCTATCCAGCTTTTCCAATGCCACCCCCTGGCTAGCAAGGTGCAGCAGCGAACCCATCTTCAACCACCGCAAGGTCCATTTGAGGCAGCGGCTGTTGTGGCTCACGTTGTAGCCCTTGGGGACAACACTTTCTGCAGGCCGCTGCCATTGACAGTATGCGTTCGGTCACTGGGGCGCCCTCCCCTCTCACCAACTGTTGCTCCTTTCTGTTGACCATTGCATTGTCCATTCAGACTCTCCTCTTCCCCCCAACCCACCCCCACTGCTAATTCCTCCTTTCCCCATTGTTTTGTTCACTCTGCCTCCTCCCCCTTCACCACCTTATCCTTCTCCGGTTGCTCTGTACACTCTGCCTCCACCGCCTCTTCCTCCCCTGGAGTCACCCACGTACTCCACCTTGGAAGCAGGGAGCGGACAAAGTGGCAACCGACAGGAAGAAGCAGCAGCTGGTGAGAAGAGAGGGAGCACCATTGTGACCGTATGTGTCCAGTCGGTGACAGCTGCCTCAACCTAATCATGCAGCATCTGATAAAGAAAGGCTCACTGGTTTGGTCCACCAGCACCGACACCTAGTTCTAAGGTGAAACAGCACAAAGTGCAGGGGTAACTCAGCAGACTGAATCATCTGAAGAAGGCTCCCAAAGTCACCTATCCATGTTCTCCAGCGATGCTGTCTGACATGCTGAGTTCTTCCAGCACTTTGTGTCCGTTTGTGTAATAACTGCAGTACCGACGTCATCTGCAGTTCTTTGTTTCAACTACATACAATGATAATACCATACTTGGTTATAGTGGATAATTGGCAATATTGGACCCAGCCTCATGGTTCATTTTTAGGAGGGTTTACTGTACATAAACGTGTCAGTTGCAAGAGAACTTATGATTTAATTGTGATATTTAAAACAGAAAATGCTGGAAACTCAGTAGGTTAGGAAACATTTGCAGAAAGAGAACAAAATTAATGTTGCAGATCCTCTGCCAGAATGGGACTGGTGAAGGGACTTCGATCTGCAAAGTTAATTGTTTGCCTTTCTCCTGATGTTGCTTAACCTGCTGAATGTTTCTGGCATTTTTTGTTTTTACTTCAGATTTGCAGCATCTGCAGTGTTTCAAATTTAATTTATGAGTGCAATGTTTAAGGAGCATTTAGACAAGCATTTAAAAAGGCAGGGAATGGAGAGGGATGGACACATTCAGGCAGATGTGCCATTCAAAATGGTGTCCTGGTTGGCATAGACGTTGTGGCCAAAGGGCTTGTTCCTATGCTGAAGTATTCCATGTATTTAATATCATTCATTGTAAAATAAGCATATTATTTGTTTGCAATAAAATGTTTTTTTATGCTCCCAGTGTCAACTAGGCGTTGCTAAAGACGTGCAATACGTCTGATTTTGCAGGCAAATTCACAGCAGAATATCTGCAATTGCCAATTCAACTTGGAAAAATGAGGAGATCTAAATTACCTGTTTACCAACCAAAACACACACATGCTGCCATCGCTCCATCGGTGGTTTCAACTGCCAGGGGGCTGAAAACAGGTAAACTGATTGCAAGTGTAGAATTCATAAGATAAATTCAAATATAACATGGTTTGATGCACCCATACACTTTTTGGTATGTAAAGTCCAGTTCCATCCAGGAATCGGTTAACTTCAATCCTTTCTGTCTTGAGGAATTCCTCTCATCTGTGGCACTTCTATCTCAATGATACTTTATTGTCACATGTACCTATGTACAGTGAAATGCTTTGATTTGCATACAACCCAGTAAAATCATTACTGAGGCATAATCTCACCGAGGCAGCACACAGGTTTCGCCACATTTGTGGCACCAACCAAGTTACCAAAGTTCACCGAATATTATTACACTGCATTTTGTAAACGACACTTAACAAATTGTTCTGAAGTACATATTTTCGAATCACTATATATGGTGTCTTGCATTTATATGGTTTCTTCAATTAGAAGCATAATTACAGAAGGTATGACTGAAAAACAACAACATCTACCTAGACAATACATATTTCTGCCCTATCTGCAATTGCCAATTTATTTTCTATCTCTTCTTCTGATCCACCCCTGGTTCTTCCATTTTTGCTCCCTTCATCCCCCCCCCCCCCCCCTTGGTTCTGTCCACCTCCTGCCCACACATATATATCACTGGTTCCCCTCACCCTTAATTCTATCTCCCTTTCATCTCTCCCCTCATAGTTTCCCTAATTCCTAGCACCACCCTCCATCAGCTATCTCCACTTTCACCCTCTTGTGCCTCTGCCTTATTCCATCTGCCCTTTTGTTTTTCACATCTCCTTCCATCCATCATTGGCCTGTGTAAAATTCCCAACTCCAGTTGTTCCCTGGTTGTTTCTGTTTGCCGCCATCTCACCTTTCTTCAGTCCACCAATCATGTAATGGCCTCTCCTTTTTCTACTGGCTCTCTTCACTCTCCACTCTGTCCTAATGCAGATCATTAACCTAAGATGGAAACAATTCCTTCCCTCCCACCTTCCCAGTTGTAGCCCAAATCCTCTAATGTTTTTTTTCTGATCCATAGACCAGTGACCACTTAAGCTTATCTACTTATCTGAGGGGTATATATTTAGATAGACGGGGCTGATTTGGGATAGACATCATGGTTTTGTACTTGAGCGATGGTATCTTACAAATCTGGTTTTTTTTGTGAAAAATTAACCAAAAGAGTTGAGTCAAAGCCATAGATGTTGTCTACCTGGACTTAAGCAAGGCATTTGACAACATTCCGCAGGATAGGCTGCTCTGGAAGATTAGATCGCATGGGATCCGGAGAGTCAGCCGACTGGATAGAGAATTGGTTTTGTGGAAGGAAGCCAAGGGTGAATGTGGAAGGTTGTTTATCAGACTAGAAACCTGTGACAAGTGGTGTGCCTCGGGGGTCCGTCCTGGGCCCCATTGCTGTTTGTGGTTTATATCAACGATTTGGAATGAGAATGTACATGGCATGATTAGTGAGTTTGCAGATGACACTAAAGTGGGTGGTATCATTGATAGCGACGATGGTTTCCAAAAATGACAGTAGGCTCTTGATCAGCTGGCCCAGTGGCTGAGGAATGGTTCATCGTGCTTAATGCAGGTATGTGCAAGGTGTTACATTTTGGGAAGTCAAACCAGGGCGGGACCTTCACAGTGAATTGCAGGGCCCTGGGAAGTGGTAGAGGGATCTAGGAGTGCACGCATATAGTTTCCTGAAAGTTCCATCACAGGTTCATAGGATGGTCAAGAAGGTTTTCACTACTTTGGCCTTCATCAGTCACGATATTGACTATTGACGTTAAGTGCTATGTTACAGGTGTACAATATGTTAGTGAGGCCACATTTTGAATATTGTGTTCAGTTTTGGTCACCCTGCTTTAGGAAGGATGGTAACCTGGAAAGAGTGCAGAGAAGATTTTTGAGGGCATTGCCAGGGCTGAAGGCCTGAGCTATAGGGAGAGGCTGAGCAGGCAAGGACTTTATTCCTTGGAGTGTAGGGGGATGAGGGGTAATCTTATAGAGGTGTATAAAATCATGAGGGGACTAGATAATGTGAAAGCACCGTGTCTTTTATCCAGAAGAGGTGAATCAAGAAACTGAGGACATAGGTTTAATATTACAGGGCAAAGATTTAATAGGAATTGAGGGGCATCTTTTTCACATAGAGTGGAGGGTGAATGAAATGAGCTGCCAGAGGAGGCAGTTGAGGCAGGTACTGTAACAACATTTTAAAAGATATTTGGACATGTACATGGATAATAAAGGTTTAGAGGGATGTGGACAAACGCAGCTAGATTTGACACCGAGAGGGAGCATCTTGGTTGGTATAAGCAAGTTGGGCCGAAAGACCAGTTTTCGTGCTGTATGACACTGACGTGGGGGGGGGGGGGGGGGGTCGTGATGGTTGGCATGTGGAGTAGGTGAGCACGTGATTTTAATATGATTTGGGTACAGTTTGTGTATTGGACAACATTTTAATTTGTTTTGTCAGGTGAACTCGATAGCTTGCTGCATATTTATTAATAATAACATATTTCGCCTTGCCATATCTCTATCCTAGAAAGTGATCATTTACAGCCTTCGGCAAAACGTTGCCATGTGACTCCAATTCTGGCAGAATTGGAGAAAAATTTACCTAAAAACTTCAACTTTTCACGTAAAATCTCAAGTGCAGTCACTTTCGAGGCAACGTCTAAACAGCGGAATGTGGCATTAAATAAAAGGTAAGGATTACCCTGTCATTTGAGTCAGCAACGAGAATTGCAAGTCTGAATACACGAACCATCCATGTATGTACTTTCAACTATAGATTTTTTTAAATCTATAGTTTTTTTAAAAACCTGTCCAAAGTTAACTCGCTATTTGCTAATTATGTCCAAAAAGGAAAAACATGAAGATTATTGGGTGAAACAATTCTGCTAGGATATAACTTTGGGGCAAAGTGGATGGATGCTTGCTAAAATTTATGCTGACGTGAATTTATATAAATCCAATATTGCCTTTTCACTTTGGCTATACTGCTTAATACAGTATAGTTATGGTTTCATCAAGTTTTGATCACTTGAAAGACGTCAAAATGTTGTGCCATTTTTGAACTTGAGATTGAAATAAATCATACTTAGTGCAATTAATAATTAGCTGGAGTAAATGGTACTTTTCATTTGGCATTTCCATAGAGAGAACTGTTTAGAAACATAGAAAATAGGTGCAGGAGTAGGCCATTTGGCCCTTCGAGTCTGCACCGCCGTTCAATATGATCATGGCTGATCATCCAACTCAGTATCCTGTACCTGCCTTCTCTCCATACCCCCTGATCCCTTTAGACACAAGGGCCACATCTAACTCCCTCTTAAATATAGCGAATGAACTGGCCTCAACTACCCTCTGTGGCAGAGAATTCCACAGATTCACCACTCTGTGTGAAAAATAACTTTCTCATCTCGGTCCTAAAAGATTTCCCCCTTATCCTTAAACTGTGACTCCTTGTTCTGGACTTCCCCAACATCGGGAACAATCTTCCTGCATCTAGCCTGTCCAAACCTTAAGAATTTTGTAAGTTTCTATAGGATCCCCCCTCAATCTTCTAAATTCCAGCGAGTACAAGCCGAGTCTATCCAGTCTTTCTTCAAATGAAAGTCCTGCCATCCCAGAAATCAATTTGGTGAACCTTCTCTGTACTCCCTCTATGGCAAGAATGTCTTTCCTCAGATTATGAGACCAAAACTGTACGCAATATTCCAGGTGTGGTCTCACCAATGCCCTGTACAACTGCAGCAGAACCTCCCTGCTCCTATACTCAAATCCCCTCGCTATGAATGCCAACATACCATTTGCTTTCTTCACTGCCTGCTGCACCTGCATGCCTACTTTCAATGACTGGTGTACCACGACACCCAGGTCTCGTTGCATCTCCCCTTTTCCTAATCGGCCACCATTCAGATAATAGTCTGCTTTCCTGTTCTTGCCACCAAAGTGGATAACCTCACATTTATCCACATTATACTGCATCTGCCATGCATTTGCCCACTCACCTAACCTATCCAAGTCACGTTGCAGCCTCTTAGCATCCTCCTCACAGCTAACACTGCCCCCCAGCTTCATGTCATCCGCAAACTTGGAGATGTTGCATTCAATTCCCTCGTCCAAATCATTAATATATATTGTAAATAGCTGGGGTCCCAGCACTGAGCCTTGCGGTACCCCACGAGTCACTGCCTGCCATTCTGAAAAGGACCCGTTTATTCCTACTCTTTGCTTCCTGTCTGCCAGCCAGTTCTCTATTCACATCAATACTGAACCCACAATACCGTGTGCTTTAAGTTTGTCCCTGACTCTTGTGCACTGTGACGAAGGTCTCGGGATAAGGCTAGAAGTCAGGTGCAACCTCCTCTCAAGCTGCAGCTTTATGCCAGCGAAGGTCTATGTAGCAGAAAACATCATGCATTAAAATAAAAGACACAAAGTGTTGGATTGTCAGTAACACAGCAGGTCAGGTAACAAGTTAGGTGTCAAGTTAGGAAAAGGGGAAGTACAAAGAGATCTGGGTGTTGTAGTTCATCAGTCACTGAAAGGAAGCATGCAGGTACAGCAGACAATGAAGAAAGCCAATGGAATGTTGGCCTTCTTAACAAGAGGAGTTGAGTATAGGAGCAAAGAGGTCCTTCTGCAGTTGTACAGGGCCCTAGTGAAACCACACCTGGAGGATTGTGTGCAGTTTTGGTCTCCAAACTTGAGGAAGGACATTCTTGCTATTGAGGGAGTGCAGTGTAGGTTCATGAGGTTAATTCCTGGAATGGCGGGACTGTCGTATGTTGAAAGACTGGGGCGACTGGGCTTGTATACTCTGGAATTTAGAAGGATGAGAGGGGATTTTATTGAAACATATAAGATTATTAAGGGATTGGACATGCTAGAGGCAGGAAACATGTTCCCGATGTTGGGGGAGTCCCAAACCAGGGGCCACAGTTTAAGAATAAGGGGTAGGCCATTTAGAACGGAGACGAGGAAAAACATTTTCACTCAGAGTTGTGAAGCTGTGGCATTCTCTGCCTCAGATCATTCCGAGTCAGCATGGATTTACGAAGGGGAAATCATGCTTGACAAATCTACTGGAATTTTTTGAGGATGTAACTAGGAAAATTGACAGAGGAGAGTCAGTGGATGTGGTGTACCTCGACTTTCAGAAAGCCTTCGACAAGGTCCCACATAGGAGATTAGTGGGCAAAATTAGGGCACATGGTATTGGGGGTAGGGTACTGACATGGATAGAAAATTGGTTGACAGACAGAAAGCAAAGAGTGGGGATAAATGGGTCCCTTTCGGAATGGCAGGCAGTGACCAGTGGGGTACCGCAAGGTTCGGTGCTGGGACCCCAGCTATTTACGATATACATTAATGACTTAGACGAAGGGATTAAAAGTACCATTAGCAAATTTGCAGATGATACTAAGCTGGGGGGTAGTGTGAATTGTGAGGAAGATGCAATAAGGCTGCAGGGTGACTTGGACAGGTTGTGTGAGTGGGCGGATACATGGCAGATGCAGTTTCATGTAGATAAGTGTGAGGTTATTCACTTTGGAAGTAAGAATAGAAAGGCAGATTATTATCTGAATGGTGTCAAGTTAGGAGGAGGGGGAGTTCAACGAGATCTGGGTGTCCTAGTGCATCAGTCAATGAAAGGAAGCATGCAGGTACAGCAGGCAGTGAAGAAAGCCAATGGAATGTTGGCCTTCGTAACAAGAGGAGTTGAGTATAGGAGCAAAGAGGTCCTTCTACAGTTGTACCGGGCCCTGGTGAGACCGCACCTGGAGTACTGTGTGCAGTTTTGGTCTCCAAATTTGAGGAAGGATATTCTTGCTATGGAGGGCGTGCAGCGTAGGTTCACTAGGTTAATTCCCGGAATGGCGGGACTGTCGTATGTTGAAAGGCTGGAGCGATTGGGCTTGTATACACTGGAATTTAGAAGGATGAGGGGGGATCTTATTGAAACATATAAGATAATTAGGGGATTGGACACATTAGAGGCAGGAAACATGTTCCCAATGTTGGGGGAGTCCAGAACAAGGGGCCACAGTTTAAGAATAAGGGGTAGGCTATTTAGAACGGAGATGAGGAAGAACTTTTTCAGTCAGAGAGTGGTGAAGGTGTGGAATTCTCTGCCTCAGAAGGCAGTGGAGGCCAGTTCGTTGGATGCTTTCAAGAGAGAGCTGGATAGAGCTCTTAAGGATAGCGGAGTGAGTGGGTATGGGGAGAAGGCAGGAACGGGGTACTGATTGAGAGTGATCAGCCATGATCGCATTGAATGGCAGTGCTGGCTCGAAGGGCTGAATGGCCTACTCCTGCACCTATTGTCTATTGTCTAGAAGGCAGTGGAGGCCAATTCTCTGGATGCTTTCAAGGGAGAGTTGGATAGAGCTCTTAATGTTAGCAGAGTCAAGGGATATGGGGAGAAGGCAGGATCGGGGTACTGATTGTGCATGATCAGCCATGATCACAGTGAACGGCGGTGCTGGCTCGAAGGGCCGAATGGCCTCCTGCACCTATTGCCTATTGTCCATCACTGGCATAACATAATAACATAGGTGGCGTTTCAGGTCACGATCCTCCTTCAAACTGATTGGGATGGCGGAGGGGGAGGAAGGAAAGCTTGACGTAAGGAGAGGCAGGATGTAGCCTGGCAAGTAATAGGTGGATGCAGATGGGGGGAGTTTTGGTAGGCAGATGGTTGGGCAAAGGCCACAGAGGAAAAGACAGAATGAGTGAAGCAGAAGGATTAATTCATTCCTAATTTGTGAGTTAACTAACTAAAAAGAGTTGCAAATTATGACGCTAGAGGAAGGAATATAGGTGGAAAGAGAAGGGATGGAGAAAAAAGGTGAGAGTCTAGATGGGACACGGGGGGGGGGGGGGGGGGGGAGAAAGGCAGAGAATAGAAGAAGAAGGAGGTAGGGGGGTTGGTAGTTACTAAAATTGGAGAATTCGATGTTGGACCTTGGGATCTGCTACCTGAGGTCTAATTGTGCTTGCTGAAGAATCCATGTTGTGAAAGTCATTGTAGCCAACTCTTCAGCTCAGATGGACTGGCAGGAACGCATTAAAAAAAATCACATTGGTGATGTGAGCTGTGGAGGTTTCTTTAAGTGCCTGTCTTTTTTTTAGAAAGAAAATTCCCCCGTTATCAAGGATGACTCGTGCCGACATGGAGAAGTAAGTTTTTGACTGTGGATTACTTTGAACAGCATGTTCCATTTGCTGGATTTTACCGTGATATATATGTAAAAGTTATAGAATTGGAGGGTTTAGTTTTGTATGTATGACTTTTGGAAGTGCTTTTTGGTCTGAGAATTTCCTGCAACTGTCCATACTCTGGATTAGAAATAAAATCAAATCCCTTTATTCCAACTTTTTTTCTATCGCTCGTGGACTTTTCTTCCCTCAGATGGGTACAATTACTGTTTAAAAGGTATTTGGGCAGGTAAATGGAGAGAAATGGATTAAAGATTATTATTATTATTATTGTTGCCATGTGTATTGATTGGACTAGCTCAGATAGACATCTTGGTCGACATGGTCATGTTGACCCAAGGTGCCGGTTTCAGTACTGTATGACTGACTCAATTAACTAGGTGTTCGAACTGTAGATATACATCACTTTTTCTATTACTGTCTCAGATTTTGTTTTGCACAAATGGCTTGGACCTTTAAGTACGATTTCCTAATTGTTTCATAAAAAGTAGCTGAAAGAGGAAGATAAGGAAGTGGGCATTATTAAACAAATTAATTTGTATATAACTATCAACATCATGAATCATGATCATTGCAATTTGAATATAAATCTTTGGTCTTGCTTCCTCATTGAACTCCTCACGAAAAAAATGCTGTGTTGCTTTTCTTCAGGTATATGGCCCTGAAAGTGGTCGAAGCAGAATTAAGGGACCAAAAGCAGTTATTGGAAGTTGCCCAGCAGCAATTAAAGCAGGAACTGAAAGTATCCAAGGTGAGATTGCCTGCCAGTTTGCAATGTTTACTCCTGCTTCAATCTTGAAACATTTTGAAGGTGTGAATTTTTATTTTCCACTGGTTATTGAATTGATGGTGTTTTGGGTTAGATTGCTTTTTGAAACTGTCAAAGTTCTAGAGATATTAAAAAAGCTTTGTCTTTCTGTGTCGTGTTTTCAAAAAACAATCCCTTTATTCACACTTTACTTTCTGCCATTCAGCCGACCATCTATCCGTACTAGTATCTTCCCCATAATACCATGGTCTCTCATCTTATTTGGCACCTTATGGTCTCGCATGCGGCACCTTATACAAGGCCTTTTGAAAAATCAAAGTAAACTTCCACTGACTCTCCTTTGTCTATCCTGTTATTTACTTCGCCAAAGTATTCTAACAGATTTGTCAGGCAAGATCTCCCCTTCAGATGAGTGTGGGAATAGCCCAGTTAGAAAGGAAAAAGTGGTGTTGATGAAGATTCTAGCTGCAGGTGCGGAAAATAAATTGTTGTGTGATTGCAAGGTTATGAGTTGACTCGGAGACGGAGTCGAAATGAGGCTGAATTGGTCAGAGGTGGGGGAGGTGAGATGTGCCTGTGAAGTAAACGACAAGATTAGTTTTTGACAAGCACCAAAAATGGTGAATGACGTTAGGACCAAGGTTGAGACAAGGAGGACGGTATACTTAATAATAATAATAATAATAATAATATTCATTTATTGTCATTGCAACGAGTACAACGAAATTAAAAAATAGCCAATCCTGACGGTGCGTACAAACATATATGCAATAAATGCAAAAACAAATAAATACAATTATATTAAGTACAAAGATTTTTTACAGTTGCCTAGTGCAGAAGGTCGTGTTCAGTTCTCGTATGGCCCTGGGGTAAAAACTGTTCTTAAGTCTGTTTGTTCGGGATTTGATCGACCTGAAACGTCGACCAGAGGGCAGATGAACAAACAGACGGTGGCCGGGGTGGGATGGATCTTTTATTATTTTGCCTGCTCTACTGAGGCAGCGTAGGCTGAACAGGTGCTCCAGGGAGGGCAGTGAGCAGCCGATGATCTTCTGGGCCGTTGTGATGACCCTCTGAAGGGCCTTCCTGTCCTTTTCTGAGCAGCTGGCATACCATGTGGTTATACAGTATGCCAGCACACAGAAATGGGATATCTTTTGTGACTGATCATAGCCTGAGCAACAGAAACCTCTGGTTTCAAATGGGATAAATTAGGAAATTGACTGTTCAAGAACATAATGGAAGATATTTGTGAGCATTCTTTGTGACGGTACTGTGGCAAATAGTTCTGTTTCAAATAGTTAATTTTTAATAATTAAAACTTTCATTGATCAGACTATTATCTCCATTAATAACTATCTTCTGTCCCTGACAGTACGAATACTATTTGACTTTTTTTCATTTATTATTAACAGGATGAATTAAGTGATTACATGATTAAGAACAAGAATTTGCAATCTGGAAATGAAGCATTGAGCAAGAGGTTACAGGATTGTACAGTGTTACTGGAGAATAACATGATTGACCCTGGTAAGACTTGCCAGATATGCAATTGCTATTACAATTGTATTCTAGGTTTACTTATACAGTAGGAAGCCATTAGGCTAGTGCTGTCTTCCAACAGAAAAAAATGTACGAATCTTGTTTTCCCCCTACTAATATCTCTCATTTATTTTCTCTTTTGTACACATCAATTGCTTTATTTTAGTTTGAATCATTTGCTCATCTATACCAAAGGGCAATTTACATCACCATATAAGCTTTCAACCTATCTTTGGCAATGAAAGAAAACGTGTGCACCCTGGAGGAGGCCAAATGTGTTTCAGGAAATGTTTACCAATTTCTCATAGGCAATACCCGAGTATCCAAGGTGGAATCCAATCCACTGGAATCAAATGTGGATCCCCGGAGCAGTGAAGCTCTGCCACCCATCAAGATATAATTAACTTTGAAATAAGTGCATAGAAAAACTGTTTGCTGTTTCAGCTGGGGTAAAATGCAACTACTGTAAAAACATCTTCATATGTTGTAATCCCACATAACCACAATTTTACAGGGTCAGTACATATAGACCAGTTAAGCTTTCCTGGATGATGTGTAAGAAAGCGTTCTGATTTCATTCTTAAATTTCAGATTTTGCAAGCATTTATTATCTTATTATCTTATCTTATCTTATTTATTATATTAGCTTATTTATTATATTATATTATCTTATATTATATTATCTTAGTTTTGTGTCTCAGATTACCTTGTTCCGGATCAAATACAGTGTTAAAATTAAGACCGTAATATCTGGTTAGGTCTACTTGCCTCATTCAATATAAAATGTTCTTTGGGGGTGGGTTGCTAATTCATTTGAACTCTTGATATTTTCCTTGATAAATGAGCATAGAGAGAAATATCAAGTTTTGCCTCCTTTTTCCAAATGTGCTCATAGTGGATTTATATAATGCTGACTGCCGCACTGTAGCATTTTACCTTCTCTGGTGTCACATTCAGACAAAACACTGAGTGAAATCTCTTCAACTACGCATTCAATTGATTGTCTCATTCCTCTTCAGGATGACTTGTTCTTTCCAATATTTCTTTCTCCTGAACTCTTCATGAGCGTGGTCAACTTCTTTAACAAGAACCTGAAAATTAAAAATTGTAAATTGTATTCTGTGTACCATACATCCTATTTCAACTTGCGCACTCTCGCAGTTTCAGCTGATAAAATGATTGAAGACCAAGAGCAAACAAGGGCAAGTCGAAGGGACACGATGGTAAGAGACATTTTGTGTTCAGTTGGTGTGCAGCGAAAAAATAAAAAGTATTCTCGGCATGAGGTTGCATAATTAGGTCTTTTTTTTGGTGATCAGCAGAGTAGAAGAATTAATTTAGATTAATTTACAAGGTGTGTGTCTGAATTTTTCACTCATCCATAATTGTCACTGAGAACCTAGTGATGATGGTCCATTAACGTAAGCTGCACAGGTGCTATCCCTGTACCATTTGATAGGTAGTTCAAGATTTAGACCCAATGGCAGTGAGGGAACAGCAATTATATTTCCAAGTCAAAATAGTGCGGAATTAGAAAGCAACATCTGGGAAGGGGTTTCCATCCGCTGATGTGATAGAAGTCACAGGTTTGAGACATGCTGTTGGCAAAGCCTGGGCCATTTGTAAATGGAGCACACTGCAGCCATGGTATGCTGTGATAGGAGCAAAGGTTTAGGCTGGTGGATAGGTTGTCAAATACTTTGAACGTTTGAGATGGCAGTAAATTTAAGACTTGTGGATGTTGTGGTTTAAACGGTTCGGGTCAGAACAAAATACATGAATGTTTTTGGCAATATTAATGTTCATATTCAAGTATGGCGTACAGCTTTTGGTTAAATTCTATTTGTCAGCTGTCCCACGAGTCAGTTCACTGATGTGTCCCTAATCAGGGATAAATCTGGCATAGAGACTAGGGGATGTTTTAATGTGCCTTTCAGATTTTTAGTCAATAAACCAATGACTCGCCAATAAGAGAGGCCTATTTGTATCTACAATAAAAAAGAACATGTTGGAAATACTCAAGAACCTGTAAGGGGGGAGAATCAGTCAAAGGATGAAGACCTGCATCTCCACCTAAAACATTATTAGTCTGATCGCTGTTCACAAACGGGAGTTATGTCTGATTCTCCGTGGGATCCATCCTTTTCAATGATTTTGGGATGAAGTGATGTACATCCAGTGAGCATCTTTTTTAGAATTGTGTAGTGATTATTGGGCAATACATTGGATCTGAGGATGAGTTGCTTACATCCTGCTTGAGGTGATCAGGAGCAGTGTGGGAATTACAGACATTCAATGATGGGGCAGGTGATGCCGGGGGGGGGGGGTAGTGTGTGAGGTGATGCTATCTTTCTGCCATTTATGAAGGGCTTCTGTGTGCTCTGGATCCCTTGACTTGGTTCTCAATCCCATCATTTGAGTGGTCATAGGCCAGGAACTGCCAAGAATTGGGACAGATGCTTGGTAGAAACATCATTTTACAAAGGAAAAAAACATCCTGTTACAAGGGAAATAACACAAAATGTTGGAATAACTCTGACATTATCCCTGAAGAACACAAATGGGTGACAATTCGGGTTGGGACCCTTTCAGACTGAATGGAGGAGTGGAGGGAATGAAAGCTAGAAGAGTGGCGGGGCATGACAAACCATGGCAAGTCACAGGTGAACACAGGCAAAGTGGGGGATGAGGGTACGGGGTGGTATTTGATAGGCAGATAGTTGGACAAAGGCCAGAGAGGAATACACGCAAATGTGAGGCAAAGGGATTAGAAGGTTGGGGCGCCACAGTAGAGCAGCGAAAGAGTTGCTGTCTTACAGCGCCAGAGACCCGAGTTAAATCCTGACCATGGGTGCTGTCAGTCTGCAGTTTGTACGTTCTCTCCATACCCACATAGGTTTTCCCCAGGTGCTTCAGTTTCCTTCCACATTCCAAAGATGTACAGGTTTGTAGGTTAATTGGGTCCAGTAAAATTACAACGTTGTCCCTAGTGTATAGGACCTTGCTGGTATACGGGGAGTACTGATTGGTGCAGTCTCCGTGGACCGAAGGCCCTGTTTCCGATCTGTATCTCTAAACTTCAGTTGCAAATTGTGAAGATAGAGGATTGATGAGATGCGAATTGTACCGCTTGCGGAAGGAATGTAGGGGAGAGATAAGTGCAAGGTTAGCCAGGGCTCAGGGAGTGGGGGGGGGGGGATTTATAGGGGGGTGTTTTGCAGAGGTTACCTAAAGTTGTATAATTCAACGTTCAACTATTGGGTTCGAAGCTACCCAAGCGCAATATGAGGTGCTGTTCATTCAGTTTGTATTTGGCCTCCCTCTGACAAGAAAGGTCAGTATGGGAAGGGGAGTAAAAAATTGTTGGCATCGGGAGTTTCTTCGGGCCTCAGCGGACCGAGAGCAAATGCCCAGCAAAACGGTCGCCAAGTCTGCACTTGGTCCTGTTGATGTACAGGAGGCCACATCAAGAACACTGGATGTTGTTTCCGAGGTTGGCGGTGGTGCACCTCTGTCTCACTTGGAAGGATGGAGGCAAGGGAGGAGGTATCGGGACATGTGTTGCAAGGTAAAGTACCCGGAGAGGGGGTGGTTTGGGTGGGAGTGAACCAAGGTGTTGCAGAGGGAGCGGTCTTTGCGGAAGGTGGATATGGGTGGAGATGGTAAGATGTGAATAGTAGTGGGATTATGTTCAAGGTGCTGGAAATATCGGAGGATTATGTGTTGGATGTGGAGAGTGATGACATGAATGGCAAAGACCAAGGGGAACTCCATCTGTCTTGTGCTGGTGCTGGGGAGGTGGGTAGCACGAGCAGAGGTACAGGACACAGAGGATATCCATTTATTGCCAGGAGAGGGGAAAGCATCTATATATATATTATATATTACTAATAATCTCATCTTGTATATTTGTGGGTGTGTTTGTTAGTAGGTTTGTGGATATATTTGTTTTTGAAATACAGCCAAAAAGATACACGATAGCACAACAATTTTAGGCCCACCTTACTCACCGTTGTCCCGGGGTTCAAATATTTGTTATATTTTAACATGTTTTCATTTTTTAAACTTTAAAAATCACTTTTTAAATGAAGTTTTTTAAAAATCACCTCTCCATTTACCCTGGCCGTCAGCCGCACCTGCCTCCATTATCGACGTCACAATGGCGCGTGCACAGTTGGGAGCTCGGAGGGGGGAGGGACCCGCCCGATTAACAAGACTGGCGGCCAATCGGGGTTAGGAGAGCTCTCCTGCTGCTTCCCGCCCGGGGAGGGTGAGTGGCTCCCTCTCCCCCCTCGCCTGCCCCCGGCCATGGGGGAGTTTTAAAGGGGGGATGATGTGGGTGAGGGGGGAGGGGGGAAGAGAGGAACTGCGGGGCGGTAATGGCAATCAGGAGAGGTTTGGACCCAATGTGCAGTTGTGAGCTCGGAGGGGGGCGGGACCCACCCAAGTGATGGGAGTGGCGGCCAACTGGGGGGGAGCGGTGTGTGAGGAGCTGCCTGCCGGGAGGTGTAGTCCACGCTCTCACCTGGCCCTAGCGCCCCGGACCATGACCGCACTACAACCCCCAGCGGACATACACACACACACACACACCCCTCCAGGGTAATAATAAAAATACTAATGGTATTATTATAATAATACTTAAAATATTATAATGTAAGAATATATAATGTTATATTGTATATCTATTAATATATATTAATCTCTTGCAGGGGTGGAGGATGTGGGGGGTCTGACTGATGCCCGGGTTGAGGGGGGATGGGGTGGGGGGAGGGGGGGGGATAAGGGGGGATGAGGGGACATGGAGTGGGTGAGTCGGGGAATGGGGGGGTTGGGGAGGGGAGGGTGCTAGACCAATGCAGGAGAGCTTTGGGCCCCACCCTGTTCTAGTGTTTACTAAAGAGGGGATCATGGTTGTCCTTGAATGGAAGGATATATTTACCCAAGCCATGTATAGATATTACTTTTTTCAAGAGGTTTATGTACAGCTAAACACCAATATTCGAAGGGGCGAACTGCTTGTACTGTTTGATCTTAAAAACTCTGTAATCTGTTGGATTCAGGCACTTGTGGAGAATCTCCAAACGGAATTAGAAAAATGGGGAAGTAACTTAATGGAGAAGAGGGAGATGTTCCAGGTAAGAATCCTATGATATCTCTACAGTAAAGTTGAATGTTATCCTTTATATATTACTTCACAAAGTTTAACTGTGCTGAAAATCTGATGTATATTACACAAAAATCCAGAGACATCAGCATTTTGTGAATTGTGGGGAAATCTGTACTGATGAATCAGTTCATGGAGGCATAAGCGGAGAAACGCGCCCTTCGGTCCAACTTGTCTATGCTGTCACAGACACCCCATCTACACTAGTTTTATCTGCCCACGTTTGTCTCGTATCCGTCTAACCCTTTGTCTTTTAAATGTCGTTGCAGTGCTTGCCTCAACTAGCTTCTCTGGCAGTTTGTTCTGTACCCACCATCCTCTGTGTGAATTTGAAAGTTTTACCAAGTCTGAAAGATTCAGAGAATTATAGGCTACAATGGAGTGTATATCTGGTAAAAAACTGAAAGTCTACTATTCTGAAATCCCAATAATTTGGCTTCTCGCTTCCCTGGTAATATTTGTTGCACTCCTCTTCAAATCGCCACGGATGCAATCGGTCAAAGTCCCGAAAACACCAAAATGAAAATGTCAGCCCACTATTACACGTCCACTGGATATTAATCATTGGTTAATTAGACCATATCTTTCCCAAGTCCCAAAATGTGCTGCAATCTGTCAAAGTCCCGAAAACACCAAATCATGCTCGTGTTATTCTAGTTACTCGCAAAGTTGTTTGAGGAGTGAATTCCGAAGGAGTGTGCCAAAATTGTTTTAACAAGTTTAGCTTTTAAAGCTATGCTACAGAGTATTGACCTGAATTTTCACTTAACAGAGAACTTAAGGGCCTGTCCCACTTAGGCGATTTTTTAGGCGACTGCCGGCGACTGTCAAAGTCATAGCAGATCGCCGAAATTTTCTTTTACCCGACGATCCTGATCTGATAAGGGGACTAGAGGTAAAAGAGCCATTAGGAGGCAGTGATCACGACATGATAAGTTTTACTCTGCAAATGGAAAGGCAGAAGGGAAAATCGGAAGTGTCAGTATTACAGTATAGCAAAGGGGATTACAGAGGCATGAGGCAGGAGCTGGCCAAAATTGACTGGAAGGAGGCCCTATCAGGGAAGACGGTAGAACAGCAATGGCAGGTATTCCTGGGAATAATGCAGAGGTTGCAGGATCAATTTATCCCAAAGAGGCGGAAGGACTCTAAGGGGAGTAAGAGACACCTGTGGCTGACAAGGGATGTCAAGGACAGCATAAATATTAAGGAGAGGAAGTATAACATAGCAAAGAAGAGTGGGAAGACAGAGGATTGGGACTCTTTTAAAGAGCAACAAAAGTTAACTAAAAAGGCAATACGGGGAGAAAAGATGAGGTATGAGGGTAAACTAGCCAATAATATAAAGGAGGATAGAAAAAGTTTTTTTAGGTACGTGAAGAGGAAAAAAATAGTCAAGGCAAATGTGGGTCCCTTGAAGACAGAAGCAGGGGAATTTATTATGGGGAGCAAAGAAATGGCAGACGAGTTAAACCGTTACTTTGGATCTGTCTTCACTGAGGAAGATGCACACAATCTCCCAAATGTTCTAGGGGCCGGAGAACCTAGGGTGATGGAGGAACTGAAGGAAATCCACATTAGGCAGGAAATGGCTTTGGGTAGACTGATGGGACTGAAGGCTGATAAATCCCCAGGGCCTGATGGTCTGCATCCCAGGATACTTAAAGGAGGTGGCTCTAGAAATAGTGGAAGCATTGGAGATCATTTTTCAATGTTCTATAGATTCAGGATCAGTTCCTGTGGATTGGAGGATAGCAAATGTTATCCCACTTTTTAAGAAAGGAGGGAGAGAGAAAACGGGTAATTATAGACCAGTTAGTCTGACATCAGTGGTGGGGAAGATGCTGGAGTCAATTATAAAAGACGAAATTGCTGAGCATTTGGATAGCAGTAACAGGATCATTCCGAGTCAGCATGGATTTACGAAGGGGAAATCATGCTTTTCAAATCTACTGGAATTTTTTGAGGATGTAACTAGGAAAATTGACAGGGGAGAGTCAGTGGATGTGGTGTACCTTGGCTTTCAGAAAGCCTTTGACAAGGTCCCACATAGGAGATTAGTGGGCAAAATTAGAGCACATGGTATTGGGGGTAGGGTACTGACATGGATAGAAAATTGGTTGACAGACAGAAAGCAAAGAGTGGGGATAAATGGGTCCCTTTCGGAATGGCAGGCAGTGACCAGTGGGGTACCGCAAGGTTCGGTGCTGGGACCCCAGCTATTTACGATATACATTAATGACTTAGATGAAGGGATTAAAAGTACCATTAGCAAATTTGCAGATGATACTAAGCTGGGGGGTAGTGTGAATTGTGAGGAAGATGCAATAAGGCTGCAGGGTGACGAGGACAGGTTGTGTGAGTGGGCGGATACATGGCAGATGCAGTTTAATGTAGATAAGTGTGAGGTTATTCACTTTGGAAGTAAGAATAGAAAGGCAGATTATTATCTGAATGGTGTCAAGTTAGGAAGAGGGGATGTTCAACGAGATCTGGGTGTCCTAGTGCATCAGTCACTGAAAGGAAGCATGCAGGTAGAGCAGGCAGTAAAGAAAGCCAATGGAATGTTGGCCTTCATAACAAGAGGAGTTGAGTATAGGAGCAAAGAGGTCCTTCTACAGTTGTACCGGGCTCTGGTGAGACCGCACCTGGTGTACTGTGTGCAGTTTTGGTCTCCAAATTTGAGGAAGGATATTCTTGCTATTGAGGGCGTGCAGCGTAGGTTCACTAGGTTAATTCCCGGAATGGCGGGACTGTCGTATGTTGAAAGGCTGGAGCAATTAGGCTTGTATACACTGGAATTTAGAAGGATGAGGGGGGATCTTATTGAAACATATAAGATAATTAGGGGATTGGACACATTAGAGGCAGGAAACATGTTCCCAATGTTGAGGGAGTCCAGAACAAGGGGCCACAGTTTAAGAATAAGGGGTAGGCCATTTAGAACGGAGATGAGGAAGAACTTTTTCAGTCAGAGAGTGGTGAAGGTGTGGAATTCTCTGCCTCAGAAGGCAGTGGAGGCCAGTTCGTTGGATGCTTTCAAGAGAGAGCTGGATAGAGCTCTTAAGGATAGCAGAGTGAGGGGGTATGGGGAGAAGGCAGGAACGGGGTACTGATTGAGAGTGATCAGCCATGATCGCATTGAATGGCGGTGCTGGCTCGAAGGGCTGAATGGCCTACTCCTGCACCTATTGTCTATTGACAATGACCACGACAATGCCGAGTCAGGTCGAGATTACACCGTCTTCGGAAACATCGTGAAATTCCCACACTGTCAATGCTTCTCCGGCGTCCTAATTTTCGCAGGAATCACTGACAAGTCGGTAAGTGCTTGAGAGTTTTGAAATATAACATCTTGCCCGGGTTACTTGAAAACCAAGCTTCACGGTAACAAGGCATAAACTGGATTGACTTCCAGTTTACTAATAGCAGTATTAAGAAATTTAATTTTAAAAGTGGTTAAATGGATTTTTGTGAATAGTGTGTGGGCATTCTTTGAAAATGTACGGGAGATGCATGTCTGGTTTCTGGGTTGCATATCTGGGTTGGGAGCCTACTTTAAATGTAATGGCTGATGGCCATAAACATCGCAAAAATTCCCCCACTTACCTGACCCTCAAACTGTCGCCTCAATCTACCTGTCAAATGTCCTGACGGTAAATAAATTGGTTAAACACAAGTATTTTATGGTATCTTGAAATGACTTTACTTATTTTAATATTATGTGCTTCTAAATGCATCTAAGAGAACCCAGCAAACCTGGGGACAGCATTAGACAGCGCCCGCAATAAACAACGATACCTGGCGACAAGCCAACTGTCGCCGAGAAATTTCACTCCAGTTGATTTCTCAGCGACGTGCTGAGATCCACTATGATTCTTGGAAGACTCCTCAAAAACATGCCCACGACACCCAGGCGAACTGTCGGCGATAGCCTAGTCACCGGCAGTTGCCTTAAAATCGCCTAAGTGGGATAGGCCCTATAATTTGATCTCAGCGCTTCAAGATTTATTACAGCAATGATAAAATTGAACTGCACTAATGTCTTAAATTGTATTGAAAAGGAGGTGCCTTTGGTGCACAACAGTGTTAAGTGCTTGGGTTGGGCAAACTGGAAGGGTCTCATTTTAGGACTTGGGAGAGATGTAGTCTAATTAACCAATGATTAATATCCAGTGTGTAATAGTGGGCTGACATTTCATTTCGGAATGATCTTAAATGGCCAATTACAAAATAATTTTACACCTGTGAACTGCGAGCATCCTTGACTTTTCTTTCACCAGTACGTGACTTGGCATGCACACGGATTAAAGGGACAGTTACTTTGTTCCTTCATTGTGCCATCATATAATAGTGGAAGAAAGTAACAATATTCCCTTCTATTAGCAGAGAATCGTCATAATTGTAACCATACGAGTAATTTTTGACATCCTGTGTTTGATTCCAGCTGAGCAATTGTTTTCCGATGTTGACAATCATCAGGGCTCACTGGAGAATTATAATGGAAGCTAAGTGTTTGCCTATTGTCAATGTTGTCAATCGCACTGTGGTACTGCTGAGATTTTGAGGAGTTCTCTGCTGTTCATTTGGGAAACTGAAGAAACAACAATTAAATCGCTTTTAGAAATCAGCCGTAATTCAAAAACATTCACAGCTGTGCATAATTTATATTGACTTTGTTTTGAAATGGATTCTGAATTTGAAATGTTTACTTTATTCTATTTTTCTTGTCAATAGGAGATGAGGCTGAAGTTGCAGATTGCCAAGGAAGAGAGTAATAAAATTGTAGAAGAAATGGACTTGTTCAAGCAAGAGGTGGAGGAGTGGAGACTCACTTTAGGTCAATTTAAACTTATTTTAGATCAGGATGTTGAATGATCTGAACATCACGATTACAATGAACAATTTTAAATGTGTTTTGAAAATGTATATGCTTGAAAGAACGGTACAGAAGGCAAAGAATGAAGATGATGGAGAACTAGGTACTTATGGATCAAAATGTTTTCTCTTCGATCTGAATCCGCGCAAGCAACTCTGCTTTCTTTGGTTGTGTTTTAAACGTTGTTTTGTGGAAGTTGTACCTATTTGACATGCCGATTGATAATGGACACAAAATGCTGGAGTAACTCTGGGTCAGGCAGCATCTTTTGAAAAAAGAAGAGGGTGACGCTTCAGGTCGAGACCCTTCTTCAGGCTGAGATTCACGGGAGAGAGAAAAACAAGAGGTATGAAAAGGTACAGAACAAATCTGAGCTGGCAACGATGACCCAGGAAAAGTGGATGAGGTGATAACAAAGCATGACGACTAGGGTGGGGGAGGGACAGAGAGAGGGAGGGAATGCAAGGGTTACTTGAAATTAGAGAAATTAATATTTATATTGCTGGATTGTATGCTGCCCAAGTGCTGGAATGTCACCTGTGCCTTTTTTCCAAAGATGCTGCCTGACTTGCTGAGTGATTCCAGCAATTTGGGACTATCTTGGGTGTAAACCAGCATCTGCAGTTCCTTCCCACACACTGATATTGAATTCAGATATTAATGAATTTATGTACTGTGGATTGCTTGAAGTAGAATTTCGGAGTTTTCCATCCACAAATCATCCTTTGCTTCAATTAGTCATATTAAGTTAGATAAACCAATTTGCATCACCTACCTGATTGAAAGTCCTTTTCCTCCATGAGGTTTGCCTTCTTTTTAATGTGAGATGCAGGTGTGAGTTTTATCCCTTGGGTTTTTCAGCTTAACTTCCTTGGGAGCATGTTTATTCACACAAGGTGTAGATAATTCGCAAGCTCCTGGATCAAATTAAAAATTCAATGCAATGCCTGAAGAAGCTTCAGTTGACTAAAGTCAGGAAGAACAAGTCCAATATATATTTGGAGCCATGGTTTAACCATGACAAGTGTTCTATGCAGTTCAAATGCTGGTATCATTGCAGTGTGTGTTCAAATTCTACGCCAGAGGCACAAGTCAAATACAATATTGGAAATCTTCAGCTGAAGCTACTGCAAACTTCAGCTGAATTATTGGATTTAATTTGTCTTGGTTGATGTCAAAAAGTTTTTAGGAAAGCAGACGATATATCCCAATGACTTGGGCAATATTTGTAGCTCCATGAACATAACCAAATAGATTGACTGGTTGTTGTTACATTGCTGTTTGTGTAAGCTTGCTTGTGAAAATTGGGTTTGGTTTCATAGTTTGCACAGGTGCAAATGTCAATATTGTGTCAAAATAGTTAAATTTAATCTGATTCCGGTGGCCATTTAATCACAGATTCCCACCCTGAAACTTTTCCTGGTGTTAAAGACAGCATGGAAACAGGCCCTTTGGCTCTCAAAGTCTTTGCTCACCTCCAACCACCATTTACACAAATCTTATGTAATCCATTTTGGTCTAACCCCCCACCCAATTCCCACCAACTTCCTCCAGATTCTACCAGTGACCATTTAACCTAGTTTAATTCTCCTTGATTTCAAATTGCAAAGAAGCTCCCCAAGATGACCTGGGAATCTGCCAAAATTACACATATTCATTTCTGTGTACAAATTCACCAAAGGACCAGACTCGAATGACTAGTGCGTGTCAAAAACATTTTTGTACCCTTGAGACAAAATAAGCAGTTAAAAAATGCAATTTGAAAGGGCCTGCAGCAATGGAGTTCACTGCCAGACTGTCATGTATCAGTCTTTTCCTTTAGGATTTAAAAACAGTTTGCTGAATGAAAATATATAGAATTGCAGAACTCTCTTTCTGTTGTACTGAATGTTACCTGGAATTCATATTGAGCTTATCAGAGATTTGCCTGTTTAGCTAGACTTTGCAACTTGAAACTTTCATATAAAATCTGAATGCACGATCATGCAATGTTCAGTCAAATACAAGAAAATTCCTGGATGTCATTATGAGACTAGATTGTGAAACGAACTGATTGTTTTCTAACAGCGAGCTACTCATCTGATGTACGTTTTTAAACCTTAACAAACTTTGCATCTGAAATAAAATGTGATCTAAATTCCAATTCAAGATAGAGAAGGAACATTCAAACTTGTATTTTATAGCAAAAAAAACAAAATGAGGCAATCATGCATGTGAGGGTCTTATTTGATTAAGAACTGGCCAATAAAGGGTGTGTGTGGGAGGGTTATATATTTTTTTAAATGTTAGAATATTTCAGTTTGAGCAATATTACTTTCAATTCTTACTCAAAATGTTGATCTTAATACTAGGAAACCATCCACTAAGTTTTTTTTACCAGATAACAAGCTCAATTGTTTAAACGCTTGGAGCTTTTCCATTGTTATTGTAGATTAAGGTCCATCTGTACTTGAACCCAACCCCTGCTTTAAAATGGTTATCCAAGGAATATCATTTCTGCTAACAAGAAATCTCTACTTTTAAAACTTCTATTGTCCTAGCATTCACATTTGGGGGAACAAGTTATAAATATTTACTATCCTTTGTGGGAAAATAAGAAATAATCTAGTGACGTTTCAGATTAAAACAGTAATTTAGTTTAAAGAGAGTCAAGAGTGTTTTATTGTCACATGTCCCAGATAGAACAATGAAATTCTTACTTGCTGCAGCACAACAGAATATGTAAACATAGTACACAGTAAACAATATGATAAATGAAATACCCAAAAAACAAACAGTAGTGGAATAATAATAGTCTATTGTAGTTCAGAGCTTATTTGAGGTTGTAGTGTTTAATAGCCTGATGGCTCTAGGGAAGAAGATGTTCCCGATCCTGGATATTACAGTTTTCAGGCTCCTGTACCTTCCCGATGGCAGTAGTGAAATGAGTGTGTGGCCAGGATGGTGTGGGTCTCTGATGATGCTGGCTGCCTTTTTGAGGCAGCGACTCCAATAAATCCCTTCGATAGTGGGGAGGTCAGAGCCGGTGATGGACTGGGCAGTGTTCTACAACTTTTTGTAGTCTTTTCCGCTTCTGGACGTTCAAGTTGCCGAACCAGGACATGATGCAACCAGTCAATGTGCTCTCTACTGTACACCTATAGAAGTTCAAGAGAATCCTCTTTGACATACTGAATCTCCTTTATTTTCTCAGGAAGTAGAGGAGTTGATGTGCTTTATTTATAATTGTATCAGTGTGCTGAGTCCAGGAAAGATCTTCGGAAATATGCACGCCCAGGAATTAAAAAACATTTTTACTCTCTCCACCATCGTCCTTTTGATATAAACAGGATTGTGGGTCCTCATCCTTCCTCTTCCAAAGTCCACAATCAGTCCATTGGTTTTCCTGATATTGAGAGCCAGGTTGTTGTGCTGGCACCATTTGGTCAATCGGTCCATCTCGCTTCTATACTCTGACGCATCACCATCTGAAATTCGTCCAACAATGGTGGTGTCTTCGGCGAAATTGAAGGTAGAGTTTGTACTGTGCCCGGCTACTCAGTCGTGAGTATAGAGTGAGTAGAGCAGAGGGCTGAGCACGCAGCTTTGTGGTGCTCCGGAACTGATTGTTAATGAGGAAGAAGTATTTTTGCCAATTCGACCAGACTGTGGTCTGGATGAGGAAGTCGAAGATCGAAATTGCAGAGGGGTGCGCAGAGACCCAGTTCCGTGAGCTTGGTAACCAGCTAGGAGGGGATGATGGGATTGAACACTGAGCTGTAGTCTATAAACAACAGCCTGACGAAAGTGTCTTTATTGTCCAAGTGGTCCAGTGGAGAGTCAGTGAGATTGCATCCTCCGTTGACCTTGAAGGTGGACACAAAATACTGGAGTAACTCAGCGGGACAGGCAACATCTCTGGAGAGAAGGAATGGGTGACTTTTCTGGTCGTGACCCTTCTTCAGACTGATGTCAGGGGAATGGGCGGGACAAAGATAGAATGTAGTCGGAGACAGTCAGACTGGTGGGAGAACTGGGATGGAGGAGGGATAGAGAGGGAAAGCAAGGGGTATTTGAAGTTAGAGAAGTCAATATACATACCGCTGGGATGTAAGCTACCCAAGCGAAATATGAGGTGCTGTTCCTCCAATTCGTGCTGGGCCTCACTGACAATGGAGGAGGCCCAGGATAGAATGGTCAGATTGGGAATAGGAGGGGAGTTAGTGGAGGTGTTCAGCGAAACAATCGCCGAGCCTGCGCTTGGTCTCACCGAAACAGGTCCTTCGTTGACCTGTTGTGACGGTAGGCAAACTGTTGTGGGTTGAGGTTGGAGTTGATATCCACCATAACCAACCTCTTACAGGTTAAAACAGTAATTTAGTTTAAAGGATGACTGGGCGTGTTTTGAACGGTTGTACATAAAATATTTCTTATAACGGTGTAACATAATAGACAACATTTACTTGAGTCAACAAACACTTTCCTTTCTTCCAATCCAAAACTCTGTCGACTAAAATTACTGCCATTTATTTTGAGTGAAGCTTTCAAAGTGCTAGACTTGACAACTTAACTATTAACTCATTAACTATTAACAACTTAACTCATTTCAGATTTAATTTTAATCACGTTTTAGAATCTGACTTTTATACTGCCAGCTTATGGATCTTCATAACATGATTTTCTTCCTCCTTCCCCCCAAAGATTTTGCAATTAAAATGTATTATTGTATGTGTTCAAGCTAGCCGAAATTCACACTAAATGATCAAATCCTCTTCAGCTGAATAGCAATTTCTGTCTCCTCCCCATGCCAGAATGATCAGAGCTGCTCAACAAAAAGTCTTGCACTTACCAAAGGCAGTATATTTTTAGGTCAAAAACTTTATATCACATTGGACTCCTGATAAGTTCTGATCTAATCTATATCACCCTGTCCATCTCATCTCATGCACATACATGGCCTGGTCTTAGGATTCTTAGGCCCCCTCAGTCATGGCTGACCGTGGGTGATGCATCCTAGTTGGCTGTTTGCTCCACACCTCGGCTAGAGCAGCCTCGCTTGTGGCTGAAGAGACCAATGCGGGAGTGACGGTCTCTGTCGCAAAGGTTACATTTGTGTGTGGTCTCTGGTTTGTTGAAGTTGCTGCGCTCATCACACTATTGGATCATATATGGTTCTTGTAATAGAAAGCTAACCATGTTAATGGAAAAAAGTTTAAAGTATCTAACTGTTTTTCATTGAAATGCAAAATTGAAAATATTTTAAATCTCATAAGCCTTTTCTATTTGTAAGCATGTGGTGGTCCAAAAGGGGCACTTTTCTGTAAGAATTATCTACTTAGTAAAATGATTTTAACATGAATAAATATATATTTTAATGGCATGGGCGTTGTTATGAAATCTGGAGAAGTGTACTTCTGGATAGCACCTTCCTTAAGTAAATGAAACAAGCAGAGTGCTAACTTCATGCTGTTTCACCTTGTTCGAGTTGTGTACCACATATGATATGGTGTAAAAGTTTTAAAAAATGCTGGAAACACTCAGCAGGTCAGTTGGCATTTGTTGACGTTTCATCTCAATAACATTTGGTCACAACACATTTTAAAAGGTATTCCATCCGAACACTGGCTGTTTCTTATTTCACAGATGGTGTATCCAGTGCTAATTTTCCATTCAGAAATGACACTGTTTGCCTCCATCCTGTGAAAAATGATGTACAATACCTTGTTAAATATGCATTTTGGTGTGCATTTTAGGATGGGAATTCAAGCAAAGGATCATAAAAGTCATAAAATACAAGGCAAATACATATGCCAGCCAGATAAGGGCGTAGTAATGAAGAGGAAAAAATTGAGTCAATGTTACAGATTGATAATTTGTAGCAGAAACAACCAGTTCTGATGCAGAGAAACCAAGTTAGCTGAGGTTGTAGAATTCTTTATTGAGTTCCAAAGGCTGCAATTTGGCCAAAGGGAAGATGAAATGCTGTTCACAAACCTTTTGCTGGGCCTTATTATAACTTTGCAGGAGGTCATAGATAGATAGGCCAAATTGGTAGCGCACGGAACAATTAAAGTAGAAGAAATGACACTGGCAGCACCGGAGACTCAGGTTCGATCCTGACTACGGGTGCTGCACTGTAAGGAGTTTGTTCGTTCTCCCCGTGACCTGCGTGGGTTTTCTCCGAGATCTTCGGTTTCCTCCCACACTCCAAAGACGTACAGGTATGTAGGTTAATTGGCTGGGTAAATGTAAAAATTGTCCCTAGTGGGTGTAGGATAGTGTTAATGTACGGGGATCGCTGGGCGGCATGGACTTGGTGGGTCGAAAAGGCCTGTTTCCGGTTGTATATATATGATATGATATGATATGAAAACAGAAAATATTTGAAATACTCAGCAGATCAAGCTGCGACATTGTTAATGATTTAGAACTGCTGTACTCCACAGAGCAGAAATCTAAACTTTAATTGTAACATGTGGCCAGTTTTCACATCCGAGGATTAATATGGTCATATTAAATCCTGAATTGCAGTTGCAGCAGTTCTTTTTTCTCTCCTGCAACTCGTGCATTTTCAAGAATAGGGCAGGGATGGTGGCGGTAGAGTTGCTGCCTTACAAACAGAGTTTGTACGTTCTCTCTGTGACCGCATGGGTTTTCTCCGGGTGCTCCAGTTTCCTCAAATACCAAAGATGTTCAGGTTTATAGGTTAATTGGCTTCTGCAAATTGCCCCTATAGGATGCAAAATTTGGATAACATGGAACTAATGTATGGGTAATCGTTGGTCGGCGTGGACTTGGTGGGCCAAAGAGCCTGTTTCCATGCTCTATCTCTAAATTATACTAAAACGAAAAATAGAGTTTGCAGGTGATCTGTCTTGTTTAATGGGAAATCTCAGTTTCAGCTTCTCAGACCAGATGGTGATTAATGGTTGGAGGCAAAAGAGGTGACTCAACTAGACCAGGTTAATTACTATATAACTACGGGTAGCTGTTTAGTAGAGGTGGGTAAGAAGAGTCAACATTTAAAGTTGAATCTGAATAAAAACCTTCAAGAATGAGCAAATGTAAGACTAAGATAAATCTGTAATGCCAAATGCAAATGATGAAGAATGATAATTTCCAGATTATTAGACGACAAACAGCAGTATGGTATGGACTGTCTCACAAGTACATGTACTGAGGATATGGTGAATGGAGGAAGCCCCAAAGGAATTTCCTCCTGTCTGTACATTTTAACATCTATTGAATGGGAAATTTAAAGTTTCATCACCTGGAATCCTTCACTGATCACATTCAGAACTTTATTACATAAAATATTTTCATGTATACAATCAAGTCTTCAAACAAAAATCAAAACAACTGCAGATGCTGGAAATCTGAGATAAAAACAGAAGATGCTGGGAAGACTCAACAGGCCAGGCAGCAGTTGTGGTGAATGCAGATTGGGTGACTGCTGTGTAGAGTAGTGGCGTCCGTCCACAGGGATGATTACTTCCTGCTGCCTGCCATTTTAATTCTCCATTACACTGCTAATCTGACCAATTTATGGCCTGCACTGTTATAAAAAGGCTCAAGGAAAGGTTTATGAACAGCAATTTATCTGCTCACATTGCAGCCTTTGTGACTCAATAAAGAGCTCCACCACTTCAGATAACTTGCTTTTGTGTCTGTATAAGAACTGGCTGTTTCTGCTGCAAGTCATCAATCTGGAATATTTCCTCTTCATTAACATATCCTAATCTGCTGAACAAATATTTTAGGCCTGTATTTTGTGACTTGTCTTCCTTTGCTTATATTCTCACACTCTAACACCCCTTATTTTATGACTTTTGTCCACTCCCTTTCTCTCTCACTATATGCATTAATTCAGTGACCAGATAACCTCTGCAATTTATCCCTTTGCAATCAAAACTTCCCCCTATCCTTTGTCCTGCCCATCATTCCGTCTCCTTCTCTGCAACTTAAAACGAAATTATTTTCTCTTTTTCCGATTTCCAATAAAGAATTTTAGGCCTAAAATGTTCCTCTATCTCCAGATCCTGTCTGACCTGTTCTGTGTTTTCAGTATTTTCTGTTAAATCATTCATTCTTATTAATCAAAACTATTCATAAGAACCCACTCAGACCATATTTTTATTTTTATTTTGAAATGGTGTTGATGGGATTGCATAAAGTCACCTGCACATCAATCATTTTCCCCAGATCTTGGTTTGCACTGCAGTGGGCAATGAACACTTTCAGCAGTCCTTTAATTTCTTGGCCAACCGTGAGTCTTTGCGAATCTTTTCCTCCAGAGCCAGGTACTTGGTTGGTGCTATCTCTTTGTGTCTGCAAACACACAGCATTAACCTCAGTATTTGAAGGTGAAGGAAACAAATTAACATTTTGTGTGGGCATAAGGAACTGCAGATGCTGCTTTGCAAGAAAAGACACAGTGCTGAAATAACTCAATGGGTCAGGCAGCATCTCAGGGAAACATGGATAGATTAGGTTTTCGGTAGGGACCCTTCCTCAGGATGATTATAGTGGGGGCAGGACAAACTCTGGCAAGTGATAGGTGGATAAATTAGAGGAGGCTTTTGATCGACAGATAGTTGGGCAAAGGCCAGAAATTAAAAAGATATGAGCTAAGGCGATCAGGATAGAGGAGTGTGAGTTGTGAAGCCAGAGGAAAGAATATAGGTGGAAAGGGATGGGGGAAGGGATAAATGAGTGTGCATCCAGGAGAGGCACAGGGGAGAGGGAAGTGGGGGAGGGGGTTGTTTATAGGTCAGTTACCTAAAATTGGAGAACTCGATGTTCATTCCTTAAGCTGTAAACTAAACGAACAAGAGGTGCTGTTCCTCCGGTTTGCATGTGGCTTCATTCTGCCAATGGAGGAGGCCCAGGACTGAAAGGTCAGTATGAGGATGGGTTGGGAAGGGGAGTTAAATGGTTAGCAACAGGGAGACCCAGCAAACCTTGGCAGACCAAACGCAAGTGTTCGGCGAAACGGTCACATATAGTATACGAAATGTGTAGGAAGGAACTGCAGAAGCTGGTTTATACCGAAGGCAGACATAAAATGCTGGATTAACTCAGCGGGACAGGCAGCATCCCTGGAGAGAAGGAATGGTGACGTTCTGGGTCGAGACACTTCTTCAGATTGAGACTCAGTGGAGAAGGAGTCTAGAGATATGGAAGGGTAAGGTGTGAAAACGATAGATCAAACCAGGAAATGAAGGAAATGTACAATGGATCATTGTTACTTGAGGGGAGGGTGATGAGGAGGCATACAATCAGTAAAATTAATTGGGACAGTGAAACTAGATGGAGAACTATGGAGGGGAAAGGATGGAGAGAGAGGGAAAGCAAGGGTTACTTGAAGTTAGAGAAATCGCTTCATACCACTGCGTTTATAGTTTAGTTTACAGATACAGCACGGAAACAGGCCCTTCGGCCCACCGGGTCCGCGCCGACCAGCGATCCCCGCATATTAATACTATCCTACACACACTAGAGACATTTTTTACATTTAAAAAGCCAATTAACCTACATACCTGTACGTCTTTGGAGTGTGGGAGGAAACCGAAGATCTTGGAGAAAACCCACGCAGATCAAAGGGAGAACGTATAAACTCCATACAGACAGCACCCACAGTCAGGATCGAACCTGGGTCTCTGGTGCTGCATTCGCTGTAAGGCAGCAACTCTACCGCTGCACCACCGGGCCGCCAGTGGGTTGTAAGCTGTCCAAGTGAAATATGAGGTGCTGTTCCTCCAATTTGCATTGGGCCTCACTGACAGTGGAGGAGGCCCAGGACAGAAAGGTCAGTATGGAAATGGGAGGGGGAGTTAAGGTGTTGAGCAACCAGGAGATCGCATAGGCCTAGGCAAACAGAGCGGAGGTGTCCAGGGAAACAATCGCCAAGTCTGCACTTGGTCTCGCCGATATATAGGAATCTATACCTGGAACAGCGGATACAGTATATGAAATTGGAGGAGGTGCAAGTGAATCTCTGCCACATCTGAAAGGACTGTCCGAATCCTTGGACATTCAGGGAGGAGGTATAGGGACAGGTGCTGCATCTCCTGCGGTTGCAGGGGAAAGTACCTGGGGAAGGGGTGGTTTGGGTGGGGAGTTGCGGAGGGAACAGTCTCTGTGGAAAGCGGAAAGGGGTGATGGGACGATGTAGCTAGAATCCCATTTGAGGTGAAAATGTCGGAGGATTATGTGTTGTATGCGATCGCTCAAGTAGAACTTTGGAACAGTGCCTCAAGGGTTATGGGTTTGGACAGACAAATGGAGGTGAGACAGCACACAGATCAGGTGTCATTTTGTCACTTGCCTCCAAGACTGAAGAGAACATAAACTCTGCTGGACCATATGGACAACTGTTCACAAATCCTGTCCCCATAGATGTGGTTAAACCAACAATTTAGTGCATGCATAACACAAACCTCCAGAATCCTTCAAATACATTTATAGTATGGTGCTCAGTAAGTCATTGTATAACTTGGTTAGATCACACTTGATTATGACCCTTCTTCAGACATGTAAAATTGAATCTCCTATTTAAAGTATTAAAGCATCATTAGTCATATCTATTAGAGCAGTCCGGATCCTTAGTTAGGCTCCTCCACATAAATCAAGCAATATAATTTAAAATATATATATTGAAGGCGGAATGGTGGCACAGCGGTAGAGTTGCTGCCTTACAGCGTTGCAACACCGGAGACCCGGGTCCCGACTACGGGTGCTGTCTGGAGTTTGTCCGTTCTCCCTGCGTGGGTTTTCGCCGAGATCTTCGGTTTTCTCCCACACTCCAAAATCGTACAGGTTTGTAGGTAAATTGGCTTGGAAAATGTAAAAAATGTTCCTAGTATGTGGAAGGCAGTGTTAATATGCGGGGATCACTGGTCGGGCGGACCCGGTGGGCCGAAGGGCCTGTTTCCGTGCTGTGTCTCTAAATGAAGCTAAACTAAATAGGATTTAAACTAAACCGGGGCTCAATGTACCAAGTAGGTGGGAAGGTTAGGCTCTGGGATATCAGAGAAATACAATTACAAACATCTCAGAATATACATAGTTGGAAAACATAGATTAGGCCAGGTCTGGTGCTGTAAAATGAGCCATTTTTTTGGAATTTATTTTCCAATAATATTAATGATTTAAATTAATATTCATGAATAATAATATTAACGAATAAATTAATGGCTAAATTATCAAAATTAAATTGGTATTAAATCGGCAAAAATCATTTTCTTCGATGTTTGTAGGACACCTGAATAATGACACTTTCATGTTGAGTTTATTTTAGTTTAGGTTAGTACAGCGTGAAAGCAGATCCTTCAGCCCACCAAATCCATCAATCAATCTCCCGTTCACACTAGTTCTATGTTATCCCACTTTCTCATCCACTCCTTACACACTAGGGGCAATTTTACAGAGGTTGAATAACCTACAAACCTGCGCATCTTAGGGACGTGGGAGGAAACTGGACCGCCTCGAGGAAACTCATACGGTCACAGGGAGAATTTGCAAACTGCACACATACTGGTCACGCCTGAGGTCAGGATCGAACACGGCTTTCTGCTGCTGTGGTGAGACTGATGATCATTGGCTCTTAATTAAGATGTAAAGCAGTTTAACCTGCCTGCAGAAAGGGGTGATAACCAGTTGATCAAAGGTTCCCAGATTGCTCCCCAGAGGCAATGTGAGTCACAGGCTCATCATGCACTGTGAAATTTGTTGATCAGAGCAGGTTCATTGCAGAAGCTCCAGACAAACTAGCAGTTCAGACAGAGCTGCAGCATTTGGTCATCATCCTGGTCCCCAGCTAGAGAGAGCACAGGATGATCTGAATGGCAGGGAACAGGTTTAGCTGAATGGCAGGGAACAGGTTTAGCTGATGTGCCTGGGGGCTTATTCACAAAATGCTGGAGTAACTCAGCAGGTCAGGCAGCATCTCAGGAGAGAAGGAATGGGCGACGTTTCGGTCCAGACCCTTCTTCAGGCTGATGTCAGGGGGGCGGGACAAAGGAAGGATATAGGTGGACTTCATACACTTCACCTCCAATTTCCATCCTGCCCTTAAATATACCTGGACTATCTCTGACATTTCCCTCCCGTTTCTGGACCTCACCATCTCCATCACAGGAGACAGACTAGTGACGGACATTTACTATAAACCCACCGACTCGCACAGCTATCTGGACTACACTTCTTCCCACCCGGTCCCCTGCAAAAAGTCTATCCCCTACTCCCAATTCCTCCGTCTACGCCATATCTGCGCCCGGGATGAGGTGTTTCACACTAGGGCTTCCGAGATGTCCTCGTTCTTCAGAAAACGGGGCTTCCCCTCCTCCATTATAGATGAGGCTCTCACTAGGGTCTCTTCTACATCCCGCAGCTCCGCTCTTGCTCCCCCTCCCCCCACTCGCAACAAGGACAGGATCCCCCTCGTTCTCACCTTCCACCCCACCAGCCAGCGGATCCAACATATCATCCACCAACATTTCCGTCACCTACAACGGGACCCCACCACTGGCCATATCTTCCCATCCCCTCCCCTCTCTGTGTTCCGCAGAGACCGTTCCCTCCGTAACTCCCTGGTCCACTCGTCCCTTCCTACCCAAACCACCCCAACCCCGGGCACTTTCCTCTGCAACCGCATGAGATGCAACACCTGTCCCTTTACCTCCCCCCTCAACTCCATCAAAGGACCCAAACAGTCTTTCCAGGTGAGACAGAGGTTCACCTGCACCTCCTCCAACCTCATCTATTGCATCCGCTGCTCTAGATGTCAACTTATTTATATCGGCGAAACCAAGCGCAGGCTCGGCGATCGCTTCGCTGAACACCTGCGCTCGGTCCGCATTAACAAAACTGATCTCCCGGTGGCCCAGCACTTTAACTCCCCTTCCCATTCCCAGTCTGACCTCTCTGTCATGGGCCTCCTCCAGTGCCATAGTGAGGCCCGCCGGAAATTGGAGGAGCAGCACCTCATATTTCGCCTGGGCAGTTTGCAGCCCGGTGGTATGAACGTCGACTTCTCCAACTTCAGATAGCTCCTCTGTCCCTCCCTTCCCCTCCTCCTTCCCATATCTCCCTCTATCTTCCTGTCTCCACCCTTATCCTTCCTTTGTCCCGCCCCCCTGACATCAGTCTGAAGAAGGGTCTCGACCCGAAACGTCACCCATTCCTTCTCTCCCGAGATGCTGCCTGACCTGCTGAGTTACTCCAGCATTTTGTGAATAAAAGGATATAGGTGGAGACAGGAAGCCTGGGGGCTTGCTCCACATCGATAATGGGGATTCTTACAGCACAGGTCAGCATTGTCATGAGGGGAGTGTGGGAAAAGGCACTAAAGATGATATTATAATTATGGAGACAAGGCACCAAACACAGATCAGTAGCACTGAATATTTTGTTTCTATAATAAAAACAGACAATGCTGGTGGCATAAGTGGCAAAAGAAATAGATGTAACATTTCAAGTGTCTTTGTCAGAATGACTCTTCGTCCGAATGAGGTTTCAAGTTGATCTCCTTAAAAATCATCAACCTGAAACGATGACTCTGCGTCTACCCGACCTGATAAGTATCTCTCACATTTCCTGTTTTATTTCAGATTTCCAATATCTGTCGCTTTAATCTCTGATTTTTCAATGTTGGCCTAATTAATTACTGTGCATTAAAAGTGAAACAAGAATTCTTACTTGTTGAGGCGCAGTTCAAGGATGTGAATTCGGAACATGGCCTCAGAGCAGTAGGACAAGTAGGCCTGTTCATCTTCCTTGGTCATGGATATTTGGTTCTGCTGGTACCATTGCTGTTTATTCTGGAGCTCTAAAGCCTCCTAGAAAGAAAGCGCAAGAAACAGTGAGTAAGCATATATACCTTTACTGAGGAATTAAATGCCATTTGGACTGTTCTATTACTTATTTGATGAAACTGTAAATTGGACAGAAAAATATTCATTGGACTTTTAAAGAAAATTCAAATTGATACAATAGTGCACTGACTCGCCGTCAAAGTCCTGACCTATTGATCCTGTGGCATGGGCTTCAATCACACCGAGGTAGCTGGAGAATTCAAGTAATTAAATAAATCTGGACTTTAAAAAACAAAAGATAGCTGATTGTGATAATGACTGAATAGGGAACAAAGAGTAGGTGAGGTTTAGTACCTTCTCAAAGCGACCTTGAATAAGATTGGCTTTGTCGATCAGCCTCTGCTTCATGTCTGCCAGGCAGTCACCGCGAAGCGTCATGGCTACCCTCTTGGTGATCTTCTTGGGTTGACCAAGCCGAGCAAGGAAAGGTGCGAGATAATCCACCTCCTCCTCAGCACGCCGCAACCGCTGCTCCTCCTCTATACGCATCTGAGAAACAAAATTGGCAAGTTCATAAATGGCTGGCATCATTGGTAAACTACAGGGGATCATAAGTGTTTGGAGTAGAATTAGGCCATTCGGCCCATCAAGTCCACTCCGCCATTCAATCATGGCTGATCTATCTCTCCCTCCTAACCCCATTTTCCTGCCTTCTCCCCATCACCTCTGACACCTGTACTAATCAAGAATTAAGGCAATCTATGCCTTAAAAATATCCACTGACTTGGCCTCCACAGCCTTCTGTGGCAAAGATCATATTCAACTTGGCAGATCATGCAGGAAGCCAATCTGTCTTTGAAACTGACACATATTTAATGCCATTAAATTTAATGAAATAAAGTTTGGATGAAAATCCACTCCAACAGGTTACCCACTAACATTACAATTTTGCAATTACCCCATAGTTCAAGATCAATCAGAGTCGTATTTTTGCTATCATCTTTATCCTGAAACTAAAAGGAGGTAAAGAAAATACCAATAAGGGACAAATACCGTGATTGAAGGACAGCGTGAATCAGAAAATTAGTGATGAATAGGTGTGGATTTTAAGAGGGAATGCAAAGACAAATGGAAGCAAGGAAGTTCCAGTAGGGATATGACACGATTAGCCATGACATAGATGCATGACACATCAGACACGGTATGAAGATTATGCAAGAAGAGTGCATCTTCATTGCCTGAAAGAGGAGCAAATAAATGGAGAGAATGGCTGGGACCTCTAGTTCATCTTTTCCTGCTCTGTAGTTGGAAAAATAAGGTTCAACAGATATTCTACCATTTTTTGCACGGGCTGGATCAGCCAATTGGCAGATTTTATTTTCATCCGTCTAGAAGATCTGAAGTTTCCAGGAATTCTGTAATGTTCCAGCTGATCACGTGCTCACAGGTAAGATGACCATCAGTGAATGGACAGGTAATCAGTTGCCAATCTGCTTGATATTCAGGAGATTAGACAGTCAAAGCCCACCGAAGAGCTTCGAGCATTGCATTGTTACAATCTTCCCCAAAAGGCAAGGTCGTACAGAGAAAGCACCCATCAGCAACAAACTAAACTACAAAGGTTTGGAGAGTGCTAGCTCCATCACCAGCGTTAGCTGGAGTCGGCCAGAACCATTGTAGAAATGGAACAATTGATTTCCACGCCTTGGCAAATGTAACACATCATGACTCAATGACTCCTTCTGTAAAATGAACACTGGATAAGGATGAGGTCAGGCCTGATTGTAAAACATGTTCCAACACTGAATTGTCGGATAACATCTAAGCTAGAAAGTTGTCTGTGCCGTATCAAGAAAATCAATGTCCCACAGACAATAATCGCACTAACAATGTATTAGTGAAAATTAATTAACATAAGCACATAGGAAACAAGAACAGAAGTTAGCCATCCTGCCCTTTCACCATTCATCAAGAAAATGGCTGATTTTCAGCTGCCACGTCAGCATTATTTTCCAGTATAATTTCTATATCCGTAGATTACCTCGATGTCCAGAAATCTCATGAACTGTGTTGAGAATGCTCAAAACTGATCCACCTTCCAGGTAGAGAATTCCAAAAACTCATCACCCCTTGTGTAAAAAAACAAAATTTTAACCTCATTCATAAAAATGTCTTCTTGCAACTATAATCTTTGGTTCTGGATTCCTAAGCCAGGAGAAATATCGTCTCTGCATCCAGCATGTTAAGCCTGTAAGAACTTTGTGAGTTTCATGAGATTTTCACTCATTTATGTTCACTCTAATGAACACAGTCCCCATCAATTTAACCCGCCATCTGCGGGATCAGTCTCAGAAACCTTCACGAACTAACTGACACTCCAAAGCTTTTCCACCATCTTCAAGCCTCAAATCGGGAATGTGATAAAATACTCTCCACTGGCCTGGACGTGCAGTGCAAACAACTCTTAAGAAGTTTAATACAACGTAACTTCTACAGATGCACTGTAGAAAGCATCCTTTCGGGGCACATCAGAAGTTGGTTGCTCTACCCAAGACCATGAGAAATTGCTTGCAGAGAGCTGTGGATGTGTTCATTACACAAACTAGCTTCTACACTTCATATTGCGTTGGGAAAGCAGCCAACAAAAATCAAGGACCATTTACACCTTGATCATCCCCTCTTCTCCCCTCTCCCATCAGGCAGAAGACACAAAAACTTGAAATAATACACCACCAGATTCAGGAACAACTTCTTTCTGCTCTTTTCAGACTACTGAACAGTCTTCTCATAAGCTAAGGATGCAGACCTGATCTCCCAACTTGCCCCGCTGAAGCCCTTGCACTTTTCAATCTGCACTTTCTCTGTAACTGTAATGCTGTAATACTGTATTATAGACTCTGGTATCTTTGCACTACCTATTTTATATTATGTATAGCTTGGTGATTCAATTATACTTCTATTGTCACATGTACGAAGCGTTAACACAGTAAATTTTATTCCTTACAAACAGTCCAGTAGAGTATTTCCATACCCCAGATCCCCGATTGGCAAGTGTACAGAAACAGTCTACTGATCCCGCTTGCAAGAGGCACCAATTTCCAAAGTTCCGCTCTTGGTCTTTTGAGGGGTGCCTGTCCAGGTAAGTCCCAGGCTGTCGCGGGCCTCAAGCCATCTCCTTCCTTGGACGCCACGCCCCTCTCCTCGCCCATCCACCTTTGTGCCCCGGAGGTGCCTCCCGCAACCGGCCACAAGGGCGCGGAAGGCCCTTTCCCGGTTCCCTTCCCTCTCCAATGGGCATTGCTCCTTGATGTTGGCTCCATCCTCCCAGTCTTGGTCTTTGGGGGATGAGCTAGGGCCGGCACTGTGACCTCCCCCCTTCCAGGCTGGCAGTTCCCCGGGTCCAAGGAGCAGGGGACCAGCTCGGCAAATTCCTCCTGCAGGTCACGATATGCCGAGTCTTCCACTCGGCCATGGGGGACTGGCTTGGAGGGCTCCCCTGAAGCGGCGATCCGCTGGGTCTTCTGTTCCTTCCATTCCATTCAGCCGAGCAAGGTCCGTGGCTTCCTGGGAGTATCCCAGATTGTACTCATGTATAGTATATTTGATTTAAAAACACGCAAACAACGTTTTTCACTGGATCTCAGTACATGTAACAACAATAATCAATATCAATCCAGGGCAAAGCAGCCTGCTTAACTAACCTTTCAACAATCATCCTTGACATTTATTCTCTACCACAGGCAAAATGCGGCAGCAGTTGTTCTCCCCGGCTCGTCTTGGTAGTAGAAGTCGCAGGTTTGTGGGATACCAAGAGGGAGCAGGGGCATAGAGGCACCTCTACCTGAAGGTTCCAATCCAATCTCATACTATCTTGATTTGGAAATATATCGTCCATCCTTCGTCATCATTGGGTCCACATGACGGAACTGCCTACCCAACATCACTGTGGGAAATAACTTCACTGGAAGGACTGCAGCTGTGTCAGGGACTGGCTTGTCTGTGGGTACCACGTGAACAGCAGTCAGCCACCTCGACCACAAGGGACTGCCTCAGAAGAAGAATAGGTCTCTTTACAATGGTTGCGTAGAACAAGTGTTTCAACACTATGTTAAAGATAGGACAAATCCATCATATGATAGTTTCCAAATACACAGGACAAGATGTTAGAAATCCAAAGTACAATTGATCCACAAGGATGGCAAATATTTTTTTTAATTGCATTTTTACTTAGTCTGATAATGCATATGATTTATGAACATTATTTTTTTCAGGTTCCTTAAATAAATTTCATACTTCCTATTTTTCAAATTTCCTTATGACAAAGGAGGCCATTCAGTCCATTGAATCTATGCCGGGTCTCAGAGCAATACCATTTTCCCCACTTATTTCCCTGTACCCTTATTTCACACACATGCCCATTAACTCCACCAGATTCTAACCACCCAGTCAAACCAGGTCCAATAGCCAATTAACCAAACAGCCAGTATGTCTTTGCTACATGCTAGGAAGCAAGAGCACCCAAGGGAAACGCATGCAGGCATGACAAGAATTTGCAAACTCCACATAGACAGGCCAATTTCACAGTCTTCAACTTGCTCGTATCAGAGTTAGCAGCTAGAATATATATTTTTGTGCTGAAAGGTGACTTGCACATCACTGTTGTTAAAGGAATCCTCAAAAGGGTTTCTATTTTTTCATGCACTTTTTTCAGCTGTTCAGTGGAGACCAAGGAATGGAATTGCTTTCTTACATGTTAATAGCCTTAAAATAGCGTCATGAGTCATGAGAAAATGGCAGCACAAGTAGATAGGGTGGTAAGGAAGACATATAACAGTTTGCTGTCAATGGCCGACGCAAATTAACACAAAAGTTAGGAAGTCATGTTGCAGCTATATAAAAACTGACTGAGGCCACTTTTGGAGTATTGAGTGCAGTTCAGGTAGCCACACAGTAGGAAGGATGTGGAGGCTTTGGAGAGGTGCAGAAGAGGTTTACCCGGACATTAGCTGGAAATAGCGTTATTAGCTATAAAGCGAGATTGCCGACCTGAAATATTGACTTGGTGGCTCTTCCCACAGAATAACATCTGACATGTAAACTCCAGAATATTGGGAAATGCATGGATTTTCTGAGCGGCAGCTGCTTTGAGAGTCTTTGAGACTGCCACACTCACCTGAGTTCTTCTGTGTTCTTTAGCTTTCTCATTTCTTTCTGTGTCATACACTGAGATGCTCAGTTCATTCGCCCTACGTTCTGCTGCCCTGTCCTTGAGAATTTCACGTATCTGAAATAAAGTACGTTATGTGTCAACTGGATGTTTTTAAAATTTAATAAATATTTCAGGGCAGAACTTCACAGCAAACACTCGTTAGGCTGATCCTATTCTATGTGCATTGGTTTTACTAAGTTCATTTATTATAAATCAGTTGTTGATTTGCTTATAAATTGAAACACATACATTATGTGAAACATGTGATTTAAGTGAGTTTGCAGGCAGATTTTTTCCCAATATGTGTCTAAAGTGTCAGCCATCACTATCACAGTCAATAGGTTGTAGCTTTAAATCCTACTCCAGAGAAGTGCAGAGTAGCACATGTCAAATTTTGGACAGTAAATTAAACTTAGGCCTCAGCTGCCTTCTCTGCTATGTTCTCAACCTAGGTGTCCCAGGATTTGGTTGCAAAGTCTAATATGAATGTCGCTTGGCAATTTTGAAGTGGAGCAGAGATATCCTTCCCAATATCCAGGACACTTTCCTTTAGGCCCATTGTGGCCTTTAAATTAACAGGAAGTAAATTTAACATGCACAAGGAAGATGGCATTCAGTGTTGTCTGGAAGGGTTGTCTGTCTGATTAGCATAATATCTTACAAACAAGCACAGATCAATGGTTTATTGAGTCCATCAGGTCTTGAACACTTCACAGCACTAACCACAACCCTACCTCAGCAAATATGATCTCTACTTTGTTTTGGCTGCATTACATACTTTAGATTTGCACTATTATGGCCATATTACTAGTATTACCGATTATTAATTTATTGTATTATTATTTATTGTATATTTATGTGTTATTGCATTAAAAGACCTTTAAAGCTGCAGCAATAAAGAATCTAATTGTTTTGTTGCCAGTGTATATGACAAACACTCTTGATTTGAGGCTTAACCATCCGAATCATCAACAAACCCAAATCTTCACCCAATAGATAATGAATCTCCAAGGTGAGGAAAGAAAAATAAATAAATTCTTGGTCAATTTATTTTAAAATAACGTTTGTATCCCATTTCTATTGCATACAGCTGAACAAGATCTTGAAAATTGTGGTACTAATTCTTCCACTCCAACTAATGGGTTTTGAAGGAGCATTGGAAGGCTGTCAGCCTGTTATTTATAATATGGACAAGAAGTAAGAATGATAACTGTTGTGCACTTTTTCTGCATGCTTTTGGGAATATAAATAACAAATCAACTTGTGTTTGTATGGCACCTTAATCTTGGCAAAATACTCCAAGTTATTTCAGAAGACCATTACAAAACAAAATTTGACAAGGACCATAATGGTGGAGCACAGAAAGTAGAAATGAATAGAAAGCCAGACTTGGAGGTGCACCGAGATCTTGGACTGTTACAAAGCACTGGAAGAGGCTACAAAGGAAGGGTAGGCCACAGAGAGATATGAGCACAAGGAAAGGAATTTTAAATTTGAAGCAGTTGGAACGAGGAATGATGTGAGTTAACAAGTACAGAAGTGATAAACATACAGTAAGAGCTAGTGTGAATTTATTTGTACACTGGCACCAGAATTTTAAAATAGCTAAAGTTAACAGGGAATGAAAGTCCAGCCACAGAAGCATCGGAAGAGTTAAGGCCAAAGGTAACACAGCAATTTCCAAATAATATTTTTGCAGTTGCTTGACAAGGCAGAGGTAGAAATGATAGACCATATAAAGGTAAAGTGAAAGATTTAACCATTGTAGCATTTTGCTTTTCCATTTTATTTACTTTTATCATTCATTTTATTACCTTGGGTATTTTTTAGCGAAGGTGTTCCCATCTGGGTTTAACATACATTGGCTATTCATATTTCCTTTGCTGTCAGTTTTTCAAAACAATTATGAAGAAATAAAGTCAAAGACCCACCATAGAACATTAGAAGAGCAATAAGATTTCCTTCATCATCTGTCAGAAGTGCTAGTGACCATTAAGAAACATTGCTAATTATGTTTCTCGAGGATTTTCGCTGATCTTTTATTGCATTAAATAACTATCACTAAGCTGGTACGTTAATCCCATTTTTGTTCTCCCCATATTTTTTTCAACCTCCCTCACCCCCAGTTTCTACCACTCACCCACACACTAATGCCTAATTAATCTGCCCAACCCACACATCTCTAAGACTTTGGGGTGGGGGTTTGGAACTGGAGCACTTGGGGGAAATACACATAGTCAAAGGAAGGCAAACAAACTCCACACAAACAGAATCTGTTGGCAGGACTGAACCCAGGTGTCTGGTACTGTTAAAACAGCAGTTTACCAGCTGCACCACAGTGCCACCCTCAAATTGTACACATTTGATACCACTTCTTCCGACATAACAATTATACTTCAAAAGTACTTCGTTATCACTGAGGATAAGAAAGACGGTGCATGTAAATTCAATTTTCTTTCCCGTGCTGTAACATGAGTAATGGCACGCAAAACAAATGTTTGCTTCATTGAAAATCAACAAGACAAATAGCAAACACTACCTCATGCTCAGAATCTCTAACAGCTTGCATTGATGTAGTTTGTGCCTTCATTAGTGCTATCATCGTCTGATACAGAACCACGTTTTTACATGGCTTCACCAGAGGGTCAACCTGCAGGGGACAAGAATGGTAAATGGGTTTCTTTAACAGCAGAATCTCATTTCTCTGGCTATATCTCATGAGAAAATTAAAAAAAACAATCACCTGATAAAATACCATGGAATGCAGACTTGTGCCCAGAGAATGATTTTTTATTGTAAATTTGGGGTTTTGGTTAAAAATTTCAAAAACATTTAAATACAGAACATGAAACCTGCCCATGACATGCATTTCTGGGTTTAATCGAGGCAGATGAATGAAGGGTCAGTGAAGACTACTAGGAAAGCACCTATGGTACTCTGCATGGATCATAAATTGGACTTGCCTGCACCCATAGATAGCTCTTGGTTTCTCTTTCACAAGTCTGTGAGCTTAATCTGTAAACCAACATGGTTTATGGATGTAGAGTTTCCAAGGTATAAAGACTGACAATGTGGGGTCATATCTCCACAGTATGTGAAGAAGACTGGGAGTTCTAGGATTTCCATTCAAGCTTATAAAATCGTGCCTCGCTTTTTGCACATATTACAACTCCTCTGCTCCTTCTTTCATCCATCCTCACATTGCCCACCTGCCCCTGTCTGGTTTTATTCTGTCCACCTGGGATCACATTCACTGATACATTTATCCCACAAATATCTATAGACCAAGTGAATATTTCAATACATGAAATATCCAACACCTGTGGAGGAACTTCCATCTTTTCAATATCGTTTGTGTGGATAAATCCTGCCGCATTGTTAATTCGGAATAACCAATAACTGGGCAGAGAGAATGTTACTCTACCTCAAATGTCATAACAATCTGGTCCATGTTAATCTCCTGGTCATCTTTTTGCATCAGGTTTGGTGGGAGGATGAACTCTCTCTTCACTGCTGTGATCCTGTCATCCTCACGATGATACGTCAGTTGAATATGCTCTGAAGTGATCAGGAATATTTGCTCTGCCACATTCTGGTGGGCTGGCTCCGTTCTGTTTCTGGCAAAGCGTTCTATTATTTTCTATAATAAAAAAATAAAATGAAAAATCAGAAACTGCAGAGAATATTCAATTCACCGCACAGCCTCGGTGGGGAGACACCTTGTGGTTAATTGGGCTGATGACCTTTATCAAATCTAGGAAAAGTCAGAAATGAGACAGGTGTTGCAAAGAAACTGGGAAGAGGTAAAGAGAACAGAGTAGGCGGGGTGGAGGAGAGGAGGTTTCATCCTGGGTGGAGTGGAAGGGAAATACTGGAAGTGGTGGCAGTGCTGGCGAAAGTATGTCTGGTGGAACAGCAAACGTTAAGGGATACTCAGCAGGTCAGACCATATCTAAGGAGAGAGAAACATGTGCTTTAATTTGCAGAGAGGAGGAAGAGACTTTTCCCTCTGCAGAGGGAAATGTCTAAGTTCAAAAACAAAGGCTGGCTGGATGACACAATTGCTTTCAGTGATATCTATGGCAGGGAAATGAATGTCTGTAATTTGTAGCTCGTCCTGTAGAGGACTGTAAATAGAGGAAGATGAATGAGGGCAGTAAAGTGAGAAAGATGTCTAGGACTTGCTCAATTGAGCAACTGCAAAATGAACTGGAATTGCCTGAAGTTGGTGTTGAGTCCCAAAGGCTGTTATTTGGCCTGATGCTGCCCTTGGTTGGAACAGTGTAGGAGGTCAGATTGGGAACGGGTGATGAATTAAAGTAACAGGCTACTGGAACTTCACAGTCACCCATGCAGATTGAAAGGCGGTGTCCTGTAAAGTGGTCAACCAATCCTAATTTGGTTTTCCCAAAGTAGAGGAGGCCATATTGAGAGTACCCAATTAAAAGAAGTCCAAGTAAATCATTGCTTTGCCTCAAAGGAATGTTTGGGTCCCAGGAGAGCAAAAAGGGAAAAGGTTAAAAAGAATTTGTCGTATCTCTTGTGGTTGCACGGGAATTTTTTGCAAGAAGAGGAGTGAGTAATGGTGATCAAGCTTCAGTATTCTTTGGAAAATATGTTTTATATTTCTTTGCCAAACCATTTCAAAACATTTTAACTCACCTAAATGGTAATCTTACACTGTGTTAAGAGGGCTATGCAACCAAGAAAGAGTGATTTACATCATGGTCATGTCCAACTCTGTTCCTAGATAGGGCCAGGACTGATTTCCTCAGCAGACAATCCACTGAGATGCTTCTTCGGTGTTTGGGAATTACACCAAAGCCAAAAAAATGTAATTCATTAGGGTAAGCCAATTCCTACTGCAGATGCTCCACAGCTAACATGTGCCAAACGGCTCTCAGCAAGTGAATTATGGGCTGTTTCTTGCCTCGTGGGAAGTTGAGGTGTAATCATGGCATATGTTCCGTGATGCAGGCACAAGAACAGTTGCTTCACCCCATCTAACATGGTATGTGAAAGTCTAAAGATTTTGAAAATGCAACCTAGCTCCCATAGTCTGCTCCCAATCAACATTATCCGTATGTCAAAGCACCACGTAGAAAGTTAGAAACATAGAAAATAGGTGCAGGAGTAGGCCATTCGGCCCTTTGAGCCAGCATGGCTATTCAATATGATCATTGCTGATCATCCTAAATCAGTACCCCGTTCAAGATTCATGCTCACATTGAGAATCCCAATGAGTATTCCCTGATCAGCTGATATAGTGTTGCGGCCACTGAAGGCGTGGTTCCCTTCTCCTGATCACTATGCAGTGACCCTTTGCTGTGCACCAGTCTCAATGGTCAATTATGATGCCCAATTAGCTTAAATATTTGTTGCCATTCACTTTGTTTGTAGGCACAATTTTGGAGCAGTTACTACTTGGAAAAGGACTGGAGAAGAAGAGGCAGGTACAATTTTCAAAGGTGAAGAAAATCAGAAGAGACAGAGGATAAAGAAGAGCCAGAGGTGGCAGGTATAATAACACCATTCAAAAGGCATTTGGACAGGTACATGGACAGGAAAGGGATATGGGCCAAACGTGAGTAAATAAGACATTTTTAAATGGGCATTTTAGTCAACTTGGACGAGTTGGGCCAAAGGGCTTTTTTTCTATTCTATTTGACTCAAAATGAAGTACTTACTAGAATGGTGCGGTAGTTTGTGTGACTAATTCCGGGGAGCTTCACTTTCTTTAGTCGTTTGGCAAAGACTGCGTGTCTGTAAATGAGGAAGTCTGGCCTTTCCCTGAACTTCTCCACCATATCTGTAGGAGTTTCCACTCTGCTTATCAGCCCATCCACACGAAGCTTTCCATTGAATTTCATTGTCCTGTCGGTCTCTGGCTCGGATGATCGAAAGACGTGCTCTGTAACACCGGGGCAGTCATGGAAGAGTCATGGAGACCAGTCTGACACATCAGTAACAACATTTCATTACCTTTTTTAACTGCTGCTATTTCTCTCTCTTTTTCATAGAAGTATCCACTCTCATTTGAAGATGGTTATTTAACCATACTCCTCACCCCAACCATCTCTCCCCAAATTACATTTGTTGTGTGAAAAAGGCAGGGCATTGCAATTGTAGCTTGGACCTTTCCATTTCCTTGATAAGTCTCTGGAGTTAATGAAAAGTTGATTCTCATATTTAGTGGCCTTAACACATGCAGTTTTGCGATGTCGTTTCCCCATAAAATAAGCAAGATTATCATTGTTTAGCGGGGAAGATGCTCAGCTCTTTGGTGTATGTTACATTAGCAGGTCTCAGGCAGAGCAGAGATAAGACTGCAGTCCTGAATGTTAGATTGCCACTTACATCTGCTGCAGCAAAAACAAATATGACATTATTGCATGTCTGCTTGGTGCACCAAAGCCCAACCTGTTGCCCTTCCATTGAAATTATATAACCTCCAGACAGATGCAACTAAATTCTGAGTGCTTGACTGACTTACTGCAATGTAACACATGCCCAATGAACACGATGGGCCAAAATAGTACTTTGTAATTCAATAGACCAAGGGGAAAGGAATTGCTTTAAAACTGATGGTCAGATTAACAAGCCAAATCACTTTTGAGGGCAACCCAGAGAAAATAAAAGTCTGAAATTTATCAAGAAGTTATCACTATTGTCATTCTGCAATTTCCAAGCAGTTAAATGAGGAAATATTAGAACTGGCACAGCCTGGCTTGGACTTGGCATGGGTTCAGTGACTCCATCTATTTTGATGGAGAATAACTCTGAGGGAGATAAATATACTTAATTTGTTTTGAAGAGCACATGTGTTCGGTCAGTGGGGATGACCCCAAGCTTCCGGTTGCTCACTACTTTAAATCTGCATCCTGTGCCCAGTCTGTCCCATTTGTCTATGGTCTCCTGCACTCTTACAATGAGACCGAACACAAGCTTGAGGAACAGCTCGATGACTCAACGTTAAGTACTAATCTTCAGGTGACTTGATTTTTCTGTACCAGTTGTCCATCTGTGACTTTGACTCAGCTCGTTTGTTTTATTTACTTTTTCGAATCTCTTTGTGAGTGAAGGCCATGCCTACCCTGCCTTGTCAGGCAGACGGATTCTAAACAGAATGCTTCCCATTTCAATTTGAAACCAGTGTACACAGCCGGATATGTAACATCCCTGATCGCTCTGGTTATTGCAGTCGTAATCTTTACAGTCTTCAGGTAAGTGATGTGAAACGTTTCAGTTTTGTCCAGTTGTTTATTCAATGTGTCTGGATTATGGGGTGTTAGCTGCAAAGGGAAGTTGGGACAAACTTGGATTGTTTTCTCTGGACAATTGGAGGTTGACGGGAGACCTGAAAGAAGTATACAAAATTATGAGAGGCATAGTGAGCATAGACAGTCACAACCTTTTTTCCAGGGTGTGGGGGGCATAGCTTCAAGTTGAGAGGGGCAAAGTTTAAAGGAGGGATATGGGGAAAAAGCTGGAACAGGGTACTGATCTTAGAAGATCAGCCATGCTCATATTGAATGGCAGTGCAGGCTCAAAGGGCCGAATGGCCTACTCCTGCACCTATTTTTCTGTTTTCTATGTTTTTCTATCTCTTCCCACCCTTCATTCCACAACTCTTATACTCTTTTATCCAGGTTCTTTTGTTCATGCTCTCTCCCTCATTCACTAGATAACCTTGTTTATAGCTTATTCCCATCATTACCTCAGTTTCACTCTATCATGGACAATCACCAAACCCAATCGTTCATCTCCCACCCACCCTGCACCTGAGCAATTTTTTTGGCCTCCTTCCCAGTTCCAATGGTGTCTTCAACTTGAAATATTATCTTTATTTCGGTTCCCACAGAGCATTATCAATTTTTATTTTAGCTCTGTTTAAGACAATCTTCATATTTTAATTGAGTTTAATGTATTTATATATTGTTAAATCTATAACACTGTTCAAGTGTTCTAATTATTTTTATAAACTGACAGACATATCTGAAATCCTTTAACAGTTCTAAGAACTAGCAAGAAAGGAGGTGCCGCTGAAATAGCTGTCGAAAAATTTCTGGAGATAGGGTGTGTAAGAATGGACTGCAGATGCTGGTTTAAACCGAAGATAGATACAAAAAGCTGGAGTAACTCAGCGGGACAGGCAGCATTGGAGAGAAGGAATGGGTGACGTTTCGGGTCGAGACCCTTCTTCAGATAGGATACTATTTCTAGCTAAGACCCAGCATGTCAGCAGCCAACATTGGGGACCCAGTGGCTGCAGGTAAGTTCTGCTGTGGAGCAATGAGCATAGAGGCTTGGCACTCAGTGAGGCTTACGGGCAGAACCCGTCCATTGAGCACGATGTGGTCCATGGGCACTTGTTGCAACATTTAACGTGGCAACAGAAGACAATGTGAAGAGTCCTGATTTCCAAAAAGTGAAGCCGCAGCAGCTTCAGTTACTAAATGTCCCACCTACTTTTTCCTCAAAAGTATTTTGGCAAAATTCTAAAATTATTCAGGTAAAAGATGTTCTTGCTTGGAAAATGAATACAGGTATTTTACTATCAATACTGGTTGCAGGTCAGCAATTGTATTGTGTGCTCTAGAGTGCAGGTCCCTCTATTTCAGTCTAATGAAGTACAGATTGAAACTACTGTGTTAGTGCGATCCTTTGTTTTTCCACACCAGACATTCTCATGGTTTGCCATTTTAAGGACTATTGAGTCTTGTGCTGAGAACTTATTTCTGATGGATCCGAGGTCAGAATCTCAAATTAATTTAATGTGGATCATGTGGTCATAGAAACATAGAAAATAGGTGCAGGAGTAGGCCATTTGGCCCTTCGAGCCTGCATCGCCATTCAATATGATCATGGCTGATCATCCAGCTCAGTAACCTGTACCTGCCTTCTCTCCATACCCCCTGATCCCTTTAGCCATAAGGGCCACATCTAACTCCCTCTTAAATATAGCCAATGAACTGGCCTCAACTACCTTCTGTGGCAGAGAATTCCACAGACTCACCACTCTCTGTGTGAAGAAATGTTTTCTCATCTCGGTCCTAAAAGACTTCCCCCTTATCCTTAAGCTGTGACCCCTGGTTCTGGACTTCCCCAACATCGGGAACAATCTTCCCGCATCTAGCCTCTCCAACCCCTTAAGAATTTTATATGTTTCAATAAGATCCCCCTCAGTCTTCTAAATTCCAGCGAGTATAAGCCTAGTCTATCCAGTCTTTCTTCATATGAAAGTCCTGCCATCCCAGGGATCAATCCGGGTCACTTCCACTCCATTGATCCGGGATGGATTAAAACACGTTTCTTCAAAGTGACCAAAACATTTTGCACACTTCCCACCCACAGCCCAATGCGCCCATTTTAATGGGCAGGTACTGGAGGCAAACCTGTCAATTCATTAAGTATTGAGGTGCATTGGTACCTAATGAGGATAGCATCCAACATACAAGCCAATGTTGCTGCCTTACAATATCTTACACTTTTTTTGGCAATAAAGCCATGGAATAGCCCCTAAAATTCTTCCAGCGGAGGAAAGGACTCCAGCTTCTATCTCTCCATTTGAGCTGCAAAGCATCGCCTTTTTTAGGCTATAAAGAAATTCTTGAAATAATTTTGGGGCTCTTTTGCTCTGGGTTTCAATCGCTTGAAATATTGAGAATTTAAAAAAGTTCCGAGGAGAATGGTTCTGGGATCACAGCAGTATCAAACCATCTGCAATGAACAGGTTATAGCAAATGAGAGCATAGATTAATACTATAGCCATGCACTGCTAACCAGCTTGAATAATTTTTACAAAACAGAAGACACCAGCAACACCGCAAGGACTCACTGTTTTCTAATTCCTGCATGAAACACTACTGTCTCTCACTTATACTTTTTGTATGCTTTTTGTGTTGTCCTCACTTCTGAGTGCCAGATGTCGGCCGTTTCTAAAGTACTCCGTAATGGACCGAGTTTTCATGTTACGTTCAATTTTCTCCAGATTGTCCTTTCTGTTTGCATACCACTCTGTCACCTTCAGAAAAGAACTACCTGTGGATGACAAAGAGAAATGCTTTGAATTTAGTTTTCATTCTACCACGTCTTCTATCCTTCAACTTCTCACTTTCACTGATGAGATTAACAATGCAGACTTATATTAACACTTTCACATCAATAGATTTTGGTTCTAATTCTGCTCTCTTCATGGAATTTTATTATTTTCAGTAAAAAGGAAAAGAAGAATGAAAATTACATATTGAAGAATGAATCATTTCTTATCGCAGTTTTGTGATATTCTCACTGCTGAAGTAAGGAATTCTACTCGAGGTGGATTTTGCTTATTTCATTCATGTACTTGAGTGTCTCAACCACATGAGGAAAACTCAAGCACAAACCTTTTATCAGTCAATTTTTGATCATGTTTAAAGTGAAATTGTTGTGGCTATTACGGAGGTATCCATTGTTCAGTTGGTTTATTATATGGTATCCAAATTAGAGAGATAATGTTTTACATCCAAAATTATCGGACAGCAATATGCCCTCACTTTTCCAAACCCACCAGCACTGCCTTGCTGGAAAATGCATATGTGGAAAATGCATAACTGCTGGAATTGAGTTCTATCGACAAAAAGTTCCCACTTTCCATCATTGGCTTGATGTTGATCTCCAGCCAACCCACTACAACCTGTTTGGCAGTGCATGATCCCATGAACAATGGATGTGGATGAATGGATTCAGGCGTGATGTCCTCACATAATTAGAACTACTCTTTACCACATGTTCACATGGTCAAATTGGATTGCTGGCACAAGCCACTCACACATCCTTGCACCTTAGGGAGGATAAAAGATGGATGAAAACATACAAAAACAATTAAAACTTACATTCAATATCTTCATATTCGATTAATCGCTTCACCATCCCATCTATGTTCAAGTAAGGCGCATACTTCTCCAAGTTTGCCTTCTTATACTGAATTATCTTTTCACCTTTTGGACAGCGTGTTTCAATGTCTGCAAGAATGAAAAGATCACATTACTTTTACATTTGTTCCCAATTTATAGGCAAATTTTGTATGACAATGCTCCTCAAGTGAGAATACTCAGAATCATTGAATCTTACGCCACAGGAACAGGTAACTTGGCCTAGCATACCTATGTCAGATGAGCTGCACAAACACAGCCTTACCACCACTCCCCTGTGTACGTATTCACTTTTAATTATTATTCAATTCTTTTTCTGAAGATTATTGCTAATTCTGTCCCACTAACCATTCTGGCAATGTATTCACGATCATAATAATTTGTAACATTAAAAAGGCCTCCTCAACTGCCTTCATTTCCTTTGTAAAATTAACTTAAACCTGTGTACGTGCTAACTGACCTTCCAAATGTAAAGCTCCACCAAATTCACATTACAACTCCTCGTTACTTTGAACACCTCTATTATATCTCCCACTGAACATTTATTGCTGCAAGGAGAATAAACATTAGTCTTTCCATTGAACTGAAGTCCTTCGTTGTTCATACCATTCCCATTTATCTAACCTGTTACCTTGCCAAGGCCTTGTCACCCTTTCAATCGTTGTGCCAGTCAGCATTGAATGCACTAGGTCACCTGAGGTCACCTTTTGAACCTTCCTTGCTATTGTACTTAGCGCCTGGTAAGATATAGAAACATAGAAAATAGGTGCAGGAGTAGGCCATTCGGCCCTTCGAGCCTGCACCGCCATTCAATATGATCATGGCTGATCATCCAGCTCAGTAACCTGTACCTGCCTTCTCTCCATACCCCCTGATCCCTTTAGCCACAAGGGCCACATCTAACTCCCTCTTAAATATAGCCAATGAACTGGACTCAACTACCTTCTGTGGCAGAGAATTCCACAGACTCACGACTCTCTGTGTGAAGAAACGTTTTCTCATCTCGGTCCTAAAAGACTTCCCCCTTATCCTTAAGCTGTGACCCCTAGTTCTGGACTTCCCCAATATCGGGAACAATCTTCCCGCATCTAGCCTCTCCAACCCCTTAAGAATTTTATATGTTTCTATAAGATCCCCCCTCAGTCTTCTAAATTCCAGCGAGTACAAGCCGAGTCTATCCAGTCTTTCTTCATATGAAAGTCCTGCCATCCCAGGGATCAATCTGGTGAACCTTCTCTGTACTCCCTCTGTATCCCCAAGATAATGGCAAGCATTAATTAAAAAAAGAAAGGTTGTGGTTTAAAAACTGAAGAAGGGTCCTGACCCAGAACATCACCTATCCATTTTCTCCAGAGTTGCTATCTGACCCATTGAGTTACTCCAGCATTTTTTAATCTATCTTTGGCAATTTCCATAACTATTGTGGTGGTGCCCCTGCATTCCATTTTTCAGATAATTAATGATTTGCTCTTTCGCATATATTGCCAGACCATCTTTTACATGTTGCAAGAGTGTAGCAAGCTTGCAGCCATAGATATGACAACAGCATACTTGCTTGATAAAATCAACATGCTTTTCCTGCAATGGTATAACATCTGCAGTATTGTTTCTTAGCAATTTTTTCAGATGGATGCATAAAAACCTGCAACATTCAATTGACAGGTCTATGTTCAAAGCTCTAATCTCATGGTGCACAGTCTTGAAAGGACTGTTGTGATTGTACTAATTTTCACTCCGACAACTGGGATGCCAAAAATGAGCACAAAGCTGTCTTTTTGATGATTGGGCGCCAATTTTAACAGAGTAAACCACAAGAAAGCCACCATCCTCCACCCCTTGAGTTCAAGAGACCTTTGATTATTTGGAGAAGACTGCATTTGGGGGCTGGATACACAGTTTTCTGAAAAGATACGCCACACAATAGATCACCCAATATGGGTCCCAATAAACAGGGCTCTTATCTCTGTGCAATTTTAAGAGGCCATTCTTGGTATTTTGTCATTACACGTGGGATTTTTTGGAAGGACTCATTGATGAAACAGATCTGTTCCAAAAGCTCCATTCTGATTGTGGCGACAGGAAAATGGTGTCTGCTGCAACATCATATTTTCAGGTGAAGTAGTGAACTCTGTGTTAATATTATTCAAGCTGAGCTGGAGGCAAGTTGTAGCCTGTGGTACCGCCGCTGTGCATTAACTGTATTATTACATTTTCATTTAGCACAAATTCCACTGAATGAGGTTGTATTGGGGTTTGAAGCACAAGCTACCAATGTTAGAATCTGAGGTAGACACAAAATGCTGGAGTAACTCAGCGGGTCAGGCTGCATCTCTGGAGAGAAAGAATAGGTGACTTTTCGGATCAAGACCCTTCTTCTGACTGATGTCAGGGGAGGGGGCAGGACAAGGATAGAATGCAGTCGGAGACAGTAAGACTAGTCGGAGAACTGGAACGGGGAGGGGATGGAGAGAGAAAGCAAGGGCTATCTGAAGTTAAAGAAGTCAATGTTCATACCGCTGGGTTGTAAACTACCCAAGCGAAATATGAGGTGCTGTTCCTCCAATTTGCGCTGGGTCTCACTCTGACAATGGAGGAGGCCCAGGACAGAAAGGTCAGATTGGAAATGGGAGGGGGAGTTGAAGTGCTGAGCCACCGGGAGATCAGGTAGGTTAAGACAGACTGAGCGGAGGTGTTCAGCGAAACGATAGCCGAGCCTGTGCTTGGCCTCGCTGATATAGAGAAGTTGACACCTGGAACAGTGGACACAGTAGATGAGGTTGGAGGAGGTGCAAGTGAACCTCTGGCTCACCTGGAAAGACTGTGTGAGTCCTTGGATGAAGTCGAGAGGGGAGGTAAAGGGACAGGTGTTGCATCTCCTGCGGTTGCAGGGGAAAGTGCCTGGTGAGGGGGTGGTTTGGGTGGGAAGGGACGAGTGGACCAGGGAGTTTCGGAGGGAATAGTCTCTGCGGAAAGCAGAAAGGGGTGGCGATGGGAGGATGTGGCCAGTAGTGGGATCCCGTTTGAGGTGGCGTAAATGTTGGAAGATTATATGGTGAATCTGAATCTGAGGAGTGAACTCTGATCGTGTATTATCAGGTTTTGGCCTTTGAGGTGAATGAAAGTGAGCAGAACCCATAGTATCTGTCTCCAAGAATAATAAATAAATAAATAAACATTATATGACATTTATAAGTTTATGGTGGGACCAAGGAAAGAGCATTCACGTTGCAGCCCTGTTTCCACCAATCTTTCCACCACTACGCACAAAAAGTGTAAAAAGTACAAACGCCTTTGTATGCAGATGCTGAGAAGTGTGTTCAGCTCTGGCGGAACAATTTCTAATCTTGTGATGTGGGCTCGATAAGAAGAAGACTTAAGTTATATGTGATAATGTCATGGAATATCCCGAAGCACTGCCTGCCATATGCAATACTTTTACAATTCTTGCTATTGAGGGCGTGCAGCGTAGGTTCACTAGGTTAATTCCCGGAATGGCGGGACTGTCGTATGTTGAAAGGCTGGAGCAATTAGGCTTGTATACACTGGAATTTAGAAGGATGAGGGGGGATCTTATTGAAACATATAAGATAATTAGGGGATTGGACACATTAGAGGCAGGAAACATGTTCCCAATGTTGGGGGAGTCCAGAACAAGGGGCCACAGTTTAAGAATAAGGGGTAGGCCATTTAGAACGGAGATGAGCAAGAACTTTTTCAGTCAGAGACTGGTGAAGGTGTGGAATTCTCTGCCTCAGAAGGCAGTGGAGGCCAGTTCGTTGGATGCTTTCAAGAGAGAGCTGGATAGAGCTCTAAAGGATAGCGGAGTGAATCGGGGTACTGATTGAGAGTGATCAGCCATGATCGCATTGAATGGCGGTGCTGGCTCGAAGGGCTGAATGGCCTACTCCTGCACCTATTGTCTATTGTCTATAATACGATAGTAATTTGCATGAATCAAGAGAATACTTTGCTTTACCTCAAATGGAGGCATGAGATTTTTTAATGTCTACTTGAATACTACTGCACTCATATTGATCTGTCTTAAGGTACATCACTACCCACTGAGTCAAGCTAACATGGCTCTGTGTTAGAGTTTGCCCAGAATAGATGCTAATGGCTACTTTTTCAGGCTGTTGTTCTAATATACAGGGTCATACTGTTGTCTCAACTAGTTCCATCAAACAAAAAAAGATCTAGCTTGCAGAGATTAGCAACTACGTTTGACTATAAAGCACAATGACCTTGATGCACTTGAGAAGCAGTTTATTGACAATGGCATGCATTGATAAGGTGCTATATGGATCTAAGTTCTTACATTGGTTTCTCGATTGATGTGACCTTTAGTCTTAAAAACATCGAGAAATACACGATCAGATTAATTGCAATTAAATAAGTAAATCATGAAATTAGCCTTGAATTAAACTTGACTGATTTATTTCAAATAATATTATCCTTGCTTTTGGAAACAGCTGATATCCCTAGTATTTAAGGCAGATTCAATTACCTTTAGCAGGAATAACAATCTGCTTAGCCCATGATGGAGGCATGTCAAAAATCTTTTCCACCTCTTTTTCATCCTGGAACAGAGAGTGAATGATATAATAGCATAGTGGTTTTAATCCTTATGCCTACATTTTCCAAATTCTCTCTTTGGTTGTCAACTATGCGTTATGCTACACACAAATAAAGATTATTTGAATATACCAGAAATGCAGGATTACATCTCTGTCAGAATGCCTGGCTTCAGGAGGGCAAGGGAAGGGGAAAAACTTTTTAAGACAATAAAACCTAAGAATGAATACCAAGAGAACGCAAACAATCAGAAAACAGCAGGCAATTGATTTACTTTCTTCCAACTGTAGATTGCACTGACTCACAGAAGGCATTTGAACAGGTCAGGTTCTTGCCTTGCTGTGAGCTTATTAAGTCAATGCTTCTAGAATCAGTGAACACTGTAAATGTGAAGATAGACACAAATAGCTACAATAACTCAGTGGGTCAGACAGCATCGCTGGAGAAAAGGAATGGGTGACGTTTCGGGTGGAGACCCTTCTTTGGACCCGAAACATCACCTATTCCTTTTCTCCAGAGATGCTGCCTGACCCGCTGACTTTCTCCAGCTGTTTTGTGCCTATTTTTGGTTTTATCCAGCATCTGCAGTTCCTTCCTACATAACACTGTAAATGTGCCAGGGGAGCTCATAAATCAAAAGATTTTGGGAATCAAATCGCATCCTCAAAACATTGGTCAGTAAACACCAGGTCTGTCTGATCTTTGAATGATCACCCCAGCATCTAGTCTGTTCATGCGATAGGCATTGTAAGTCAGGCGAATAATCCATTCACCTAATGGAAACTATCTGGTGCAAAGACAGCAGCTAAGAAATAGAAGAAATGGTTGTTTCATGTGCCGCCAGACATATTTAGGATTAAGAGAAGATACCGAGCTCCGAGTCAGGTAAAAATTCAAGATAATGCAATTAAATGGTACCCATTAACTTCCTTATTTTAATTAATAATCATTTTTCATGCATTTTAGGTTTATCTGTTGTTTTAACGTTATTCCATCATGCATTGTTGTCTATAACAATCAAACTAACAAAAACATTGGTGGCTGATTGGGAGAACCTCGTGCAGAGCTATTTCACAATGGCTGATGAGCCCTGTGCTCTGTTTAAGATGTTTTGCACATGATACATTTTAAAACAAATAAAAATAAATCCTGCATCATTTCGAGAGTTCTAAAATCTTGGCATGTCTCTCAGTTCTTCTATCATAAAACAGCAATATACTTAACTTTCAGGATGCCGTTATATGAACTTCTCAACCTCTAATACTGCCTCCAACATTGCATAAAATACTTGAGTTTTCATTCAACATATGTTTCCTCATACTTGTGACATTTTTTGGTGGTTACCCCAAGTTAGGAGTGCTGCAGAATCATTGAATTGGGCTTTCTGTTACACCTACTGAGTTCCTCACTTCATGAGACATCCCAGTTGCTCCTTCTCTATTTTGATCTCCATATGTCAGAGTATTCCCAGAAATCAATGAGGATCTTACACATTTTCAAGGAGGCTTTGAGAACATCTTGGGAATGTTTATTTTGTCAAAGACCTTGCTAAAATTCACATAGATAATGTCCGCTGCCCTACTCTCATCAATCCTCTTGGTGACTGCTTCAGAAAACTCTACTAGATTTGTGAGACACGATTTCCCAAGCACAAAGACATGCTAACCATCCCTAATCAGTCTGTGCCTATCCAAATACTGGTAGCTCCTTGTCCCTGAGGATTCCCTCCAAAGATTTACTCACCATTAGCGTCCGGCTCACCAGCCTGTAGTTCCTTGGCTTGCCCTTGCTGCCCTTCTTCATGTATGTACAAAATTAGCTACCCTCTACTTTTCCAGATCTTCACCTGCAGTTGATGTCTGGGCAAGAGCCTCTGCAATTTCCTCCCCAGCTTCCCACAAGGTCCTTGGATGTACTTATCAGGCCCCGGGGATTTATCCACCTTAATGCGCTTTAGAACTGCTCTTTAGTAATTCATATATGATCACAACTCATATGCTTTAATTCCTTAGCTGTCATGACCTTCTCCTCAGTAAAAACAGATGAGAAGTATTCATTTATTATCCCCTCCATCTCTTGTGGTTTTACACAAAGACAGACAAGCTGATCTTTAAGGAGATCTTTTCTTTCCCAAGAATCTCTTAGGATTTTCCTTTAATTTGTCTGTCAGCTCCATTTCATGAGTTCTTTTTGACCTTCTAATTGCTTTCTTAAGTATACTCCTGCATTTCTTATACACACCGAGGGATTCACTTGACTCTGACTGTCTAGGTCTGAACTGTGCCTCTTTTTTTTCCAGACCAAAGCCTTAACATCTCTTGTCAACCAAGGTTCTGTAAACTTGTCAGCCTTGTCGTTCACCCCAACAGGAACATGCTGCCCCTCTTGCTATCTCAGTTTGCTGATACCACTACTGTTGGCCAGGTCAACTTTAACAAGAAGACGAATTAGAGGAAAAAAATCAAGAACCTTGTGCCATGATCTCAACAACAAACCAGCATGTTATGTCAGCAAGAAGAAAGTTAGTTGTTGACCGAAGAAAGTGAGGGGGTGAACACAACCATACCGTCAGTCTCGACCCAAAACGTCACCCATTCCTTCTCTCCTGAGATGCTGCCTGACCTGCAGAGTTACTCCAGCATTTTGTGAAAACATACCGTCATCAATGTAGTTGCTATAGAAATGGTCAATCGCTTGAATATCCTTGGCACCCATATCAGCAGTAACCTAATCAGGTCCCTTCACACAGATTTGGTGATAAGAAAGCACATTAACGTGTTTAATTTCTGAGGTGTCTGAGAAGATTCAGCTGTCTGCAAGAATTATCTCGAACTTCTACAGACACACGATGCAAGGTATTCTGACAGGAATGCCTGGTATGGCAAACACTCTCCGCTTAACTGTCTGAACCTGCAGATGGTGAACACAACCCAGTTCAGCAAAGGCTAATCACTTCCTTCCATGCCCTTCATCCTCATGGTGCATTGCCTTGTCAAGAATGCCTGCTATCCAGGCCATTCCCTTCTAGCTTCTGGGGGAAGATCCAGGCGCTTGAAAGAACAGACATCAAAACTTAAGAACAGCCTTTTCCCCACTGTGTCAGACTCGTGAACCAATCACCTTTTGTTCACAGCCCCTTCCCAGAAGAGCTGCCACAGGGTCTTAGAGTAAGAAAATAACTGCAGATGCTGGTACAAATCGAAGGTATTTATTCACAAAATGCTGGAGTAACTCAGCAGGTCAGGCAGCATCTCAGGAGAGAAGGAATGGGCGACGTTTCGGGTCGAGACCCTTTGGGTCAGTCTGAAGAAGGGTCTCAACCCGAAATGTCACCCATTCCTTCTCTCCTGAGATGCTGCCTGACCTACTGAGTTACTCCAGTATTTTGTGAATAAATGCCACATGGTCTTGCTCTCAACTGTACCTGATTCAGATATTACGCTTTGAACTTTAATTTTTTTAGTACTACTCTGGAAATGTTTGGTTGTACTACTTCGGATGGCAGTACAATGTTGAATTATTCTGCTGTTTCATATTGCCTTGAATTTAATGTTGTATTTATCATTACTGTACATACATTCTTTACTTTGTGAGCTCCGTGGGAATCAGGGATTTCATTCCACCTTGATGCACTGTATGTAAGAATAAACTAATTTGAAACTTAATTTCTCTGAATCATGCAGGAGGACAGAGTTCATTGCTTCCAGGTAAACTGTGAGTTGTGTTTTGGGCTTGACATCTTGATCTTCAACACTCTTTCGTCAGTCAGTCAAAGGCTATGTTGCCGCACCAGTTGAAAATTTCATAATTGTTGATTACTTTTGCTGAGAGGTGACTGCTGAGATATGGAAAGTGGCCCATATTTTCCAGGGTGTTGTTGTGCAGCAGGATACATTGTTGTAGTGCATCATTTATGGAAACAACCAAAGCCCAATACAATACAATACAATACAATATACAATATATTTTTATTGTCATTGTACAGGGGTACAACGAGATTGGGAATGTGACTTCCATATGATGCAATAAATGAATTAGCTAATCAGTATAAATTTAGACAACCTAATGAAACAAAATTAGAAACAGTTTTAAAACAGAATAAAGTGCAAGTAGCCGGTTCGCTGTGCGATGTGACCATCCGACTCAGCAGGACCGGTTCATAGCAGCTATGGCCCTGGGGATGAAGCTGTTCCTGAGTCTGAAGGTGTGGGCGTAGAAGGCCTTGTAGCGTCTGCCAGATGGTAGAAGTTCGAACAGACTATTGCAGAGGTGTGAGGAGTCTTTGTGAATGCTGATGGCTTTTCTGAGGCATCGTGTGTTGTAGATACCCTCCAAGGCAGGTAGCTGTGCTCCGACAGTCTTCTGAGCTCTATAGACTACCCGCTGAAGAGCTCTCCTCTCTGCCTCCATGCAGCTGAGATACCACACAGGGATGCCATGCGTTAGGATGCTCTCTATGGTGCAGCGGTAGAAGGTCGTCAGCAGCTGTTGGGGCAGACCAGACTTTTTTCAGTGTTCTCAGGTAGAACAGTCGTTGCTGCGCCTTCTTGACCAGCGCAGCGGTGTTAGTGGACCATGTGAGATCCTCCGAAATGTGAGTGCCCAGAAACTTGAAGCTGGACACTCTCTCCACACTGTCCCCGTTGATAAAGATCGGAGCGTATTCCCCGTTGTGTGACCTACGGAAGTTGATGATCCTTGGTCTCCTTGGTCTTGGAGGTGTTTAGGGACAGGTTGTTATCTGAGCACCAGTCCACCAGGTTCTGCACCTCCGCTCTGTAGTTTGTTTCATCACCGTTGGTGATCAGCCCGATCACCGTTGTGTCGTCTGCAAACTTGACAATGGTGTTGGTGTCGAATGCAGGAACACAGTCGTGTGTGAATAGGGAGTAGAGCATGGGGCTCAAAACACAGCCCTGTGGTGTGCCGGTACTCAGGGTGATAGTGGAGGACAGGTGCGGGCCCATTCTCACTGCCTGCGGTCGCTCCATCAAGAAGTTCAGGATCCAATCGCATAATGACGAGCTGAGGCCTAGCTGGTGGAGTTTGGTGATGAGCTTGGTGGGGATGACCGTGTTGAAGGCAGAACTATAGTCAACGAATAGCATCCTCACGTACGTGCCCTGTCTCTCCAGGTGAGTCAGGACAGTGTGAAGAGCCAGAGAGATGGCGTCCTCTGTGGATCTGTTTGCCCTGTATGCAAATTGATGCGAGTCCAGTGAGGCAGGGATGCTGGATTTGATGTTTGAGAGGACCAGCCTTTCAAAGCACTTCATGACTATAGGAGTTAGGGCAACAGGACGGTAGTCGTTCAGGTTGGAGATCTTTGCTTTTTTCGGCACCGGCACTATGGTAGCCGACTTCAGGCACTTGGGGATCGTAGCCAGAGATAACGACAGGTTAAAGATCCTGGTGAATACCTCAGCCAGCTGTTCAGCACAGTCCCTAAGTACCCTTCCTTGAACTCCTTGCATGGGTTGACCCTTCGCAGAGCGCGCTGTACTTCCTATGTGCTCAATGTTAAGACCCGTCCCTCCGCCTTGGCTGGGGTTCTTCCACTCATAGTGGTGTTGCCAGTTTCGAAGCGGGCAAAAAAGGTGTTAAGCTCGTTGGTTAGTGTGGCATCGCTGTGGGGGCAGGCAGGGCTGCTCTTGTAGCCAGTGATGTCCCTGACACCCTGCCACATGCTTCTGATGTCCGTGGTATTGAAGTGGTCTTCCACCCATTGCCTGAGGGTGTCTTTGGCCCTTTTTATACCCTTGTTCTGGTTTGACCTGGCAACACTGTATGCTGAAGTGTCACCAGATTTAAAGCCATTGTTGCGTGCCCTAAACAGATTCTGTACCTCCTTATTCATCCATGGTTTCCGGTTTGGGAACATCTTTGTTTCCTTGTCCACTGTGACATTCTCCACACAGCAGTTGATGTAGGAGAGCACAGTGGATGTGTACTCCTCCAAGTCTATCTCTGAACCGCAGGTCATCTGTTGTGCAAACAGGTCCCAGTCGGTGCGATCAAAGCAGTCCTGGAGTTGTAGGGTGGCATCCTCAGGCCATATTTTGACCGTCTTAATTGTAGGTTTGGTCTTGCGGATGAGGGGTTTGTATGCGGGCAGTAGAAGCAGTGGGAGGTGATCGGATTATCCCAGAGGTGGGCAAGGGAGAGCTCTATGTGCAGTGTTGTAAGTTTTTAATCCACAAAGATTCATTGCAAACTGTCTTTGGACACAACATTAGGCCCGTTATCTTTCAAGTCTATACATTCGAAAACAGAAGGGTTGCAAATATGACTCACATGTAAAATACTGTGAATGCTGGAAAGCTGACGGACAGAATCTGGCTCCAATTTTTTAATGCAAGTCAGACTCTCCATATATGCAGCAAATCTCCTGACACATCAAATACTTTCCACTATCTTAAAAACACAGCTCCGAAAACATCCAGGTCAAAGCAACATGGTTGCCGTGTACTTCATCTCTCATACTAAACACCCTTACTAAACACTCCACCACTAGTACACAATGGTTGTATTATGTACCATCCACAAAACAGCAAGGCAGATATCATCTCCTGCATCTCGAACATCGCAATGGACTGGGGCTGTTAGTAAATGGGAGCACCATTCCCTGCAATTCTTTTACGCGTCACAAACCATCCTGACTTGGAAAAATACCACGCTGTCATTTCTGTGTAAATCCTGGAACTACCTCTGCAACAGCATTGTGGGAGGACCTTCACCAGAAAGATTGCAATGACTCAAGAAGTCTCATCTTCACTTTGATCATTCTGTTCTCCTCTAATTGCTTTCCTCTGCCAAGTAATTCATAAGAAGGATTGGCTTTGCCTGATTCTACTCAACGCGTTTGAAAATAGCCACGTGCACGCATTTGATGAAAGTAGGATCTGATTTTCTGGATAAGCAACCTGCCAACACTCACTATCTGGACTTACATGCGAATAATGGCTTATTCTGATGAGGACTAGTGTGCACTTATCACGTTGAATTAAATCCCCAGAGTCAGCACCTTCAGGACATCAGAAAGGGAATATCTTAGTTTAGACTAAAATCATTTTTGAATAAAATTAACTAATGTTATCTATTATAAAATTATTATGCAATCTTACGTCATCTTCACCCTCATCCAGAAGGTACTTATACGAATCAGTAATGACAATGTCTTGATCCTCAGATGGTAGCATATACTCCCATTTAACAGGGTCACCAAGGTCAAAACGTACATTCTGAAACAAAAGGCATGACAGCATCAGTTATTATTCAGACAAAGAAGGCCTGAATAATTTGCCAGGACTCTCCTTCGGACCACTCATGCTCTGCTGCTGTAACTGTGACTCATTACCACTCTTCTAGGAATACCATTCTTCACAAGGGTATGTTTTCTAAACAGGTAATCGGTTTAAGCAGAATGATCGGAAGGTGGATTATTGGGCAGAGGAGAATGACAGGCTGGTTCTTGAGTGATCATTGGTGGGTGGCAGGATGGTCCTGATACTGAGCAAGTGCATGCCATCGGTTTGTTGTGTTTGGTGCCAGTGATGTGAGGCATGGTAAGGTAAGTGTCAAGGATGCATCTCCCAGAATCTACGAAAATCTTATGTCTATTTGTTGGCCTTTTTAATGACTGCATCGTTCTCACAAGTGGACATAATTATACTGCCCTGACATCAGTTTATGCAATTTCAGCGATATCTTTCAGCCACTGCGGGTGGTAATCAACTTGCAAATGCATTTCTCTATTTGTTGAGTCGATGGTGGTTCTACACTTTGGGGTAGATTGACCTTCCTAAGCCTCCTATATCATTTGTTCCCCCAGGCTTCTGGGTTTCTGAATGTGCTAGTTAATCCAAATTAGGTTCCTTTGCATACTTTTTAAAAATAATTTTATTCTATTTCTAATGAATGCAATATGAACAATTAATAAATGCACATAAAGAGATAGTTGTCAAACAAAATTTGACATGGGGATATCGGGACAGATGAATAGTTCTTGCTTTTGGTATTGGTAGAAGATGCACCCTTCTTAAAAGCGGGGAGATTGGATTTTAATAACTGGTTTGCTTAAATGAGAATAAATGTAGGTATGTGAGCAAAGAGAAGATGGTTAAGAGTCGGTTGAAGTTAGGAGCGAGATGGCAGAGTTTTGGTCAATATCAAGTTTACCAAAATCGAACTAAAAGTTTCTGGGAATATGTGATGCTGGAGACAACAAACAACAAGACCAATAACAACTTGGATTTCAATAGCATAATTATCACAGCACAATCGATGAAGGCACATCATTCGAGCATTATCAAACAAGAATTGATGCCAAGCCAGAAAATATTTTAGAACAGGCCATCTAAAGCGGCCTCAAAGAGGTAGGTTACAAGGAAAGAGAAGTGAAGGGGTTTAGGAAGGGAATTCCAAAGCATAGGGCTCTGGTAGCTGCAAAGCAGAAGAAGCTAACGTTGAAACGAATTAAATTTGTTAGTAGCACTGATGGCATCGAGTTTACAAAGGGTGCAACGAGACACATGCCATTGGAGTTGTCACGTCTAGAGGTAAAAATAAATGAGTGTTTCAGTAACAGAGGAGCTGGGTAATGTTACCAGTGTTGGAATATGTGATATCAGTGACAAACAGATTAAGTTAAACTCAACTCAAGGTTAAGTGCAACATTACGTTTTTATAAATAATCTACTGCAGCCTCAGAAAGTTGCCAAGTAGAACAATAGAAATTTTGACTACAAAAAGAAGTTATTAACATGGACACGTCAATGATTTTAGTCTTCCCGGGTACCTAGAACATATCTGCACATTGTCTATAATTCTAGATTGTGGGGTAGAAAAGGAATACCTTGAGGCCAAATTTGCAGTCTTGCATGTTCACCCAGTAATTCTTATGGTTCCAGATGCTTTCAATCCCCAAGAATCGTTCATTTGAAGTTTCATAGCTGTTTCCTGAGAAAGGGTCAATGAAGAAGTTCTCTGGGACTTCTCTTTTGCCTGCAAGCACCAGAACCCAACAATGGACCCGCAGACCATACATGACATCGCGTGCACCTTTAATTTTCAGCTAAAACAGGAGAAGATGCACAATTCAGACTTGTCTTTTTGTTAAATGTTGTTTCTCTTTTGCATTCAAGTGTGGTCAATGTCAAACAGCAAAATGTTTTGGATTATCCACAAGTATTTCAAAATTGGATATGAACAAAGTTTAATTGACCTCGTGTTCCCTAGGTGCGATATACATATTGCAGAATCGACCATCTGCTCCTTTCCAACACCAAGAAACTCTCTGGTTAGAGTTGGTGGAAAATGCTCAGACTATCCCTAAAATTCTATTGGCATCTTTCAGATTTCTTTCCACAGATGATCAAAATTAAAGCGACAAAATTTACAGGGTAACTATTAACATCTCACAAGAATAATCAATTGTTGGGGAAGTCCAGGACAAGGGGTCACAGTTTAAGGATAAGGGGGAAGTCTTTTAGGACTGAGATGAGAAAGTTTTTTTTCACACAGCGTGGTGAATCTGTGGAATTCTCTGCCACAGAAGGTAGTTGAAGCCAGTTCATTGGCTATATTTAAGAGGGAGTTAGATGTGGCCCTTGTGGCTAAAGGGATCAGGGGGTATGGAGAGAAGGCAGGTACGGGATACTGAGTTGGATGATCAGCCATGATCATATTGAATGGCGGTGCAGGCTCGAAGGGCCGAATGGCCTACTCCTGCACCTATTTTCTATGTTTCTATGACCACATGATTCAGTTTCATCAGGAGTTGAAACTCCAACCAATTCCCTGGGAAAGGGCTCCAGGGAATGTGTTGGCGCTTATATTTGGAAACCCTACAGATATGACACATAATATCCATTAATTAAAAAAATTGGAAAGGCTTTGGAAATTTCCAGATGAACTCTGGGTCCTCCCTTTAATTACTGTTGGTCTTACTGAGAAGGAAAGGCACAGTAGCAGTGTGTGGTGATTGTTGCATTGTCTGCAGGGTGTTCACCACAACTTTTCACCAGGATCCCAGGTATTTAGAAGACAGACATGGAGGAGATCTCCCATGTGATACTCCCCCATACTTCATTTTAGAGCCTTTAGCCCATCGAGTCCATGCTGACCATGCTGACCCATTCACACCAGTTCTATGTTATTTTCTCTTTGCTATTTATCCCATTTTCTCATTAACTACCCACACACTAGTGGCAATTTACAGAGGCCAATTAACCTCCAAACTTTAAGGATGTGAGAGAAAACCAGAGCGCCCAGAGGAAGCCCAGGGAAAATGTGCAAATTCCGAAAGCACGCGGCGTAACGATCAAACCCGGGTCTCTGGCGTGAGAGCCAACAGCTCTGCCAGTTGCATCACAGTGCTATTTTTAATTCAATAATATTTGCATTATGCCTTAGTTACACTTCAACTTTAAAAGCATTTGCTTCAGTAGAACCAAAATTACAAACATGAGTATAATCAGTGGCTAAAACTCTCGCACTTGTTTAGGTCTGACTACCTAGGCTATATTTCTCATGTCTCTTAACTGTAAGATTTTTGTTGCATAGCCAGGTTTGCCATGAGGATGTGCACAGACCAGCAACTATTGTGGAATGTGTGAAATCTCAGTTTCAGGTATGGAAAAACCATTTGTTAGAGAAAGAGCAGCTTCTAAAAAGGTACGTTAAAATGGCATTGAGATGGAATTAGCTGAGGGAGGTTGAACACCAGCTTCTGTGCAAAGCATTCATACCGAAACCACAATGTGCATGAGACCCAAGGCCTTGTGCACTATACGTACACAAATGCATTCCTCCACTGGCTCTGCCTCTTGAGAACAAATGGGACATTGAAATATTACGTGACATGAAAAATGGTAAATACCACTCTTGTGAATTAGAGGATTATTCTGGGGTATGCTGTTGGGACTGATTTTGCTTTCCCTTTAACAGTGCTAATCCTGTCTTCAAGGAGAAAACATCTATTCTTCATTTTGTCAATAACTGATATGCGCAGAAAGAAAAAAAGATAACTGACAATACTCACATTTATCATTTCCTCATAATCCTTCTGTTTCTGTTCATCATCCGCTATCTTTTCTGCTCGCCGACGGGCTTCCTGGTTCAATTCAAATTTGCTCTGTAACTCTCGGACTGGTTTCACCGTGTACTTCTTCACAAGTGGCGTGACTTCTTTCTTCTTATTCTTTTTAAAGAAGTCAAAAACATTTTCCAGGTGAAACGGCTGACATGATGTGCTACCAATAATGTGGATTTGTCATTTTTTGTCGTTATTTTTCCTCCCTCTTTTCCATTTTTTGCTTCTGTTGGCTTAAGGCTCTGTGGATGGCTGCAGCTGTCCAGCAGCTCAACTTTCCGTGAGCTTTAAGGGCCCGTCCCACTTGGGCGATTTTAAGGCGACTGCCGGCGACTAGGCTGTCGCCGAACGTTCGCCGGGGTGTCGCGGGCATGGTCGTGAGGAGTCTTCAATGAATCGTAGCGGATTTCGGCGGGTCGCGGAAAAAATTTCGAGATAGAAATTTCTCGGCGACAGCTGGATTGTCGCCAGGTATCATAGCTTACACATGCTGTCTCCAGGTTTGCTAGGTTGTCGCAGATGCATTTAGAAGCACGTAATATTAAATTAAGAAAAGGCATTTGAAGATACCAGAAGATAGTTTTGTTTAACCAATTTATTTACCGTCAGGACATTTGACAGGTAGATTGGAGGCGACCGTTTGACGGTCAGGTAAGCATAGGAATTTTGCGATGTTTCCGAAGACAGTGTAATCTCTTTGCCAGGTGCTAGTTTCACAAAAAAAGTAACTTGTATCGACCTGACTCGGCATTGTCGTGGTCATTGTCGTAGGGTAAAAGAAAATTTTGGCGATCTGCTACGACTTTGGCAGTCGCCTTAAAAATCGCCTAACTGGGACAGGCCCTTTATGCATTGACAGTCTGCTCAACTACATGATGCACAACAGGTGAATCCATTATCTCATGTCCACATAGACACCTTTTCCAACAAAGATTATTGGACATGCGGTGAAGTTCTGTGTGCTTTATCCCCCCTTAGGAATCAAGAACTACTGCAAACAATTGTATCCCACTGGTTTTCGTTGAGCAGACGTAGGCAAAGCATGAAGGATTGCATTTATTATCTTCATGCTTACTGATGAATGCATTTATTCACACAGTTTTTAGCAGGGCTTCTTTACTCATTTGCAGAATCAAGGCAATGCTGATACAGCCAGGTTTCACAAGAAAAGGACTGTAGGTCAGCTACTTGAGCAAGTACTGTTCATGTGATAAAATGCCATTAGAGGGTTCCAGGATCTTAAGCCAATGAAGATCTTAAGCCTTTTTTAAACCAATCTTAATCCAATCTTGGATCTTAAGGCAATGAAGAAGTGCCAGTCAGGATAGAGTACAAATCATGTGATTAGGCTGAAATTAGCTCTCTTTAAGTGTCATCTTTGTCAATTGTTTCCAATTTACATTGTAAATAATGTACTTTTTTTGTTTGACTTGCACAGCCAGGCAATTTGGTAGCACTGTAATGCATAAAGTTCGCAGAATACATATCAAACTACACAACTAATTTGATACCAGAATTGCTGAACTCGGCTAAGACAATGTAGAGAGTCAAGGAGATAAGAATTAGTTAATTAGGGGGAATTGAAAAAGCAAGGAGGGGACTTTGGTCGGCATGAACTGAAGAGATAATGTTAAGTGAGATCATGCTGACATTTAGATACCTGGTTGTTGTCTTTGTGGGAATGTAGCTGCAGTGGTTTTCCAACTAAGGCAGTTACACAGTACTATGGATACCCCTCTCTCCCATCCCTGACACCAAGAAAAACAGTTTTGAGATACCTTATACCTGAAGCAGTCTGGTAAATTGTACAAGTATAAACTCTATAATCCCAGCTGACTAGGTTTTGTTTTTAGAAAATTCTGAGAATTAAAGTACCATTTACAAAGAAAAAGTCAATTTTCAGTCATATTATTGATTATAGAATCAAAACAATGTCTGGAAGATTCACAAAGAAATGTATGAAAGGTCCATGGAAATGTGAAACACTGAAGGGCACAGCTTTTAGGTGAGAAGGGACAATTTAAAGAAGATGTGCAGGGCAAGTTTTTTGGCACAGTAAGTGCTGGGTACCTAGAACACTGTCAGCGGTGGTAGTGCAAGCAGTTACAATCGTGACTTTTAAGACGCTTTTAGGTAGGCATATGGCTATGCAGAGAATGGAGGGTAAGGATCCCATGCCAGCAGAGGAGATGAGAGCAATATGTTCAGCACAGACAGTGTAGGCTGAGGGCCTGTTCCTGTGCTGTACGATGAACCTGGTGAGTTCATAGGTCATAAGTGATAGGAGCAGAATTTGGCCATTCGGCCCATCAGGTCTACTCCGCCATTCAATCATGGCTGATCTTTCTCTCCCTCCTAACACCATTCTCCTGCCTTCTCCCCATAACCTCTGACACCCGCACAAGAGTTCGGAGAACCCGGACCAGAGTTTGGAGACCAGGAAAACCATGCACACAATTCAGACCACAGCTCCAGCCAAACACCTGCCACATTCTGGACGCCTGGTGTGCTGGTCCTCAACCCTTGCCCAGCTGCATACCTAGCCCACAGACATGACCCCAGCCTCAGCCACTCTAGACACCTCATTGAAACTTACAGAATAGTGAAAGGTTTGGATAGAGTGGATGTGGAGAGGATGTTTCCACAAGTGGGAGAGTCTAGGACCTGTCATGGCTTCAGAATTAATGGATGTTCCTTCAGGAGGGAGATAAGGGGGAATTTCTTTAGTTAGAGGGTAGTGAATCTGTGGAATTAATTGCCGCAGAAGGATGTGGAGGCCATCAGTGGATATTTTTAAGGCAGAAATAGATGGATTCTTGATTAGTATGGGTGTCAAGGGTTATGGGGAGAAGGCAGGAGAATGGCGTTAAGAGGGAAAGATACATCAGCCACGATTGAATGGTTTAGTAGACTTGATGGGTCGAATGGCCTAATTCTGCTCCTATGATTTATGAACTTATGAACCCCCTCCTAATCTGTAAGCTTGCAGTCTGGACTCTGGCTTGTGATCGATGAGCAAGTCAGATGCCAGACTATCAGGATTTAGTTTAGTTTAGTTTAAAGATACAGCATGGATACAGGCCCTTCGGTCCAGTGGGTCCGTGCCAGCCACGCATACGCTAGTTCTATCCAACACATTAGGCACAATTTGTGGAAGTCAATTAACCTACAAACTGCATGACTTTGGAATGTTAGAGGAAACCGGAGCACCCAGAGAAACCCACGCGGTCACTGGTAAAATGTACAAACTCCATACAGACAGCACCTGTCGTCAGGATCAAACCCAGGACTCTGGTGCTGGAAGGCAGCAACTCTACCATGTTTTTGAATAATCTGAAATTTACTGTAGATGGAAAGTAAATGTTTAGAATATTGCAAAAAATAGGTAGGCCTGAATACTGGGAGAAATGAGAAAAGAGTGGATGACTAAAAATATATTATAAAAAGGGGAAAACCAGCTGGAAAAATATATAAAACAAGGTTGTAAGAACATGAGAAAAGAGAATAATGAAAGCAAACATTGGTCCATTGAGGATAGGAAAGTTTACAAGGAGGGAAAATGAGACACGAAACAATATTCAGCATCTGTCTTCATAGTGGAATACCCTACAGATCTCTTAAAAATACAGGAAATGTGGGTCATATGGAAGGAGAAGTGAGAATGAACCTTTTCTGGTGTTCACTCCAGGACAAATGTTGTAGTGGTTAGATGTACAGTAGAATAATCCTTGTCTGAAAGCTCCCATCAAACACTCCTGGTGCAGGTAGAATAGTCCTTTTAGAATATATATGATATGATATGATATGATAATAGATTCCTCTACACCAGTGCATCAAATACACCCAGCACAAATTAGGCACAATTTTGTATTGGTACCGATTAAAGCTCCAATGGTGTAATATGTAAAGCACGGGTGAAGCACATGGTTAAAAACATTCTACACTGTCCCCAAAACAACCCAGAAGAGTAATTTCTGCTATCCCACTGTAATATATCTCTATATTTCTGATGGCCATTCTTTAAAATTCCTGGCCTGCAAGGTCAATGGTAAGAATATTTAACTTGGAAAGATGTTCTCCTTGCCTTATCATCTACTTGCAGTAGTGGGCAGATTTCCTTTGTCTCATCCATCAAGCACATTTCTTTCACAGCATACCCGCTGACACAGTATGCATCGTACCCCACGCCAAGCAGTATTGAGCAGAGCAAGGTGCTGAAATCAAAGCAGTTTCCTTTTTGGCGTTTCAGGACAGTGGTTGAGGAAAACAAATAAGATGGCTGTTAGAGGAGGCAAGAAGAAAAAGATTCAGCAGCTTGTTAAAAGAGAACATCGATACAGATAAATTTAAGTTAAGCTGCAACTTAATTTAAACACAACAAAACCAAACAAAATGACAAAATAAAAGGACACAAAGTGCTGCAGGAACTCCATGGGTCAGGCAGCATCCATGGAGAACATGGATAGGTGGCATTTCAGGTTGAGACACCTTCTTCAGTCTGACTATCCATGTTCTCCAGGGATGCTGCCTGACCCACTAAGTTACTCCAGCACTTTGTGTCCTTTTATGTAATAACCAGCATCTACAGTTCTTTGTTTATACAAACTAAATGCCAAATTCAGATCACCGTGAATCTTTCTATTTTCCCTTTATGATTCACGGCAATTGCCGAATTATAGACCGTTGCCTCAGAAAAGCCACCAGCATCCACAAAGACTCTTCACACCCCTGCAACAGTCTGTTCGAACTTCTACCATCGGGCAGACGATACAAGGCCTTCTACGCCCGTACCTCCAGACTCAGGAACAGCTTTATCCCCAGGGCCATAGCTGCTATGAACCGGTCCTGCTGAGCCGGATAGTCACATCGCACAGTGAACCGGCACAGATCTACTTGCACTCTATTCTGTTTTAAAACTGTTCTAATTTGTTTCATTGGGTTGTTTAAATTAATTCTGACTAGCTAATTAATTTATTGCATCGTATGGGAGGCGCATTCCCAATCTTGTTGTACAATGACAATAAAGATATATTGTATTGTTGTATTGTTACAGATAATATAACACCTTGCCACCAAATATCACCACCTTGTTTATACCTGTGGCATTTAAATGAACACAACTGCATGTTGTTCAAAACTGGCAGACAATCATAAACATGTAAGCTCAAATGAAGTCGCAGAAGATATAGACCATGCAGTAAAGTCACAGCTGATCTGATCAGTGACTTCAACCCCATTTTCCTATTGAACCTCCACTACTCCCAATTTTACATGTCACCCAAAAACTATCTACCTCAACCTTGAATTAACTCAATGACGATATCTGCAGCTCACTGGGGCACAGTATTCCAAATTTGCAGGGATCAGGGAAAATAAATTCCTGCCGAACTTGTCATAAGAACTCAACAAAGCACTTCAGAACTACATTCAATCCTTCACAAAGAGACATTGAATTCAACAGTTTCATACCAGAAGCCTTTCTTGTTTTATCAGAACTGACCAGTTTTTCTCTTTCGAAGATGGACACAAAACTCAGCGGGATGGGCAGTATCTCTGGAGAGAAGGAATGGGTGGCATTTCGAGTCGAGACCCTTCTTCAGACTTGAGTGCCAAAGTGGAAATGTTTGAGAGCTTCCGGTTCCTTGACATTACTATGTCATGGACCAACCACACTGATGCAAAAGCCAAGAATGCCTCCGCTTCCTGAGGAGACTGAGGATATTCAGCATGTCCCTATTGACTCTTACAAACTTCTACAGATGCACCATAGAGAGCATACTGTTGGGTTTGCATCACAGCTCAGTTTGGGAACAGCTCTTCCCTTGACCGCAAGAAATTGCAGAGATGTAGACAGCCCAGTGCATCATACAGGCCAGATTTCCCCCCATTGACTCCATCTACAATTTACACTGCTTCGGAAAAAGCAGACAACATAATGAAAGACATGTCCCACTCAGATTCTTCCTGCTCCTGTCCGGCAGAATGTTCAGAAACGTGAAAGCACCACCAGATTGAGGAACAGCTTCTTCCCTTCTGTTATCAGGTTTCTGAGAGCCATAAGCTTGAGTTCTATTTGATTCACCTCTACCCCATATGGGACCAATGTGCTACAATGCTTAGAACTCTGTTCTGCACTCCAATCCTGAAGCACTTGATAGAAGTTAGGAATTGTTTATTTTCCATTAGTTATTGAATTTATGGTGTTTTGCATTTGATCATTTTTTTAGAAACTGTCAAAGTTCTAAGAAATAAAAAAACCTTTGCCTCTCTGTATGGAGTTTGCTCATTCCTCCTCTAGTTGCATGGGTTTCCCTTGGGTGCTCTACTTACAGTACCTCCCTTCCAGAGATGTGTAATTTGGTAGGCAGCTGTAAATTGCCACGAGTGTGTAGATGAATAGTAGAATCATGGAGATCTTGGCGAAAATGTCAAGAGAATAAAAATAGATGGCTTGAAAGTAAGATTAGTGTAACTGGGTGTTTGATAGTCAGCATAGACTCGGTGGGCTGAAGGGCCTGTTTCTATGCTTGTATCTCTCTCTATGCCACTCTATATCTTCCCCTTTGCTCTAAAATATTTCTTGAGTTTGAAAATTGTATTTATGTATATGAGGAAAGATTGGAAAGACTGGGCTTGTATTCACTGGAATTTAAAAGAATGAGAAGGAAACATATACAATTACAAAAGGACTGGATGCAGGAGAAATGTTCCCAATGTTGGGGGAGTCCAGACCCAGGGTTCACAGTCTAACAATAAAGGGGAAGCCATTTAAAACTGAGATGAGAAAAAAAAAATCACCCAGAGAGTTGTGAATTTGTGGAATTCTCTGCCATAGAAGGCAGTGGAGGCCAATCCATTGGATGAATTTAAAAGAGTTAGATGGAGCTCTAGGGGCTAACGGAATCAAGGGGTATGAGGAGAAGGCAGGCACGGGTTACTGATTGTGGATGATCAGCCATGATCACAATGAATGGCCGTGCTGGCTTGAAGGGCCGAAGGGCCTCCTCCTGCACCTATTTTCTATGTTTCTATGTATATCTGATCTGTTTGGATAGCATGCAAAACAAAGCCTTTACTGTACCCAGGTACGTGACAACAATAAACCTAAACCTTTGCTGCCTTCTCAACCTCATGCATTATTTGACACAATTAGTCTGTTTTGGGCTCCAAATTTAATTTCAACTTTTCCGCATTCTGATAAAAGATCTTCTTTTTCTATCTCCACAGTTGGTGCCTTACCTGATGAGTATTTTCAGATTTTTTGTCTTGTTAGCAACAAAAGAATAGTCAAAATATCTGTTTAAGTGGCAGTTTTGGGCTGGAGATACACCCTGCTCCAAGCTCTGAGATTGTGTCCACTAGGCCTCTTCAATGGAGTACTGATGTTATGAAGGAGATATGAATGATCAATGGTTCAATATTACTGTTGTCACCTGTAACTAGGTACAGTGAAATTCCTTTTTTTGCATTCAATTCAGTAAAAAACTTACGATACATAAGCACAATTATACTTAATTACAAGAGTGTACGAATAGTAGATTGCACTGAGGCAGAACATAAGAGTCAACATGTTTCCAGCACCATCGTGTAACCTTTAAGAATCAAAGTTCTTAAAATATAGACTCTTAACTTGGCCATGAAGGTCCGTTGTCCTGGCAGCGGTACAGGGTTGGAGTTGCAGGGCTTGGCCTCGCCAAGTGATGTTGATATCCTTCACCACTGCTCAGCTGCTCTACGCCACTGCAGGCCACATCTGCTCCAAGAGGTCTACATTGGGCCTCTTGGAGTGGGACCCAATCTAATCGATCCCCAGGCTGATGCAGGGCATCCAGCAGCCCACTCCATTGACACACTGATCCAGATATGTTGACCTGAAAATGCCCCTTCCATCGCCTCCCACAGCCACCGTTCCAACTTTGTGCACTGGGACGCCATTTTAACCTGATCTTGGAAACCCAGGAGTGCCTCCGAGGGTGCGGGAGGTGTCTTCTTCTCCATCCGCCTCTGCCACTGCCATCTACAGCCTATAATCTAGTTTCATAAAAGCACACAACCCCATCCTCTTCAACTCTCCTGGAACATCTGTTGTGTCATTTACCTATCACCAAAATTCTCTGTATTTCATTCATTTGTTTTTTGTAGAATTCACTCACACACCCGGAATTTATTGGTCATCACTACCTACACTTAAACCATGACTTCCTATTTTTGAGGATAGTCTAGAAAAAACCACATTGCTGTATTTCTGGTATAAGATATGGGGAGGATGATAGATGTTTTTCCCTTCAGGGTGTTAGTAAATCTTAAGAGTGAAAGCCTTTCTCCTTGACCATTGCACCATAGATACCAAACCTGTCTACATTTGGCAACACTTTCTTAGCTCATTCTCTTCGATCAGAAATCTCTAAATAATGGTAGAACCAATGAAAAAGGATCAAATCTTACTGTGAGAAACTGTGGAACCGAGATGACGCTTTCAACCAGACAGTGTATTACTGGTGTAATGCACGATCACTCACCACATCGGTGATGGGATCCAATGAATCCACTATTAGAAAGTCAGAAACAAACGCAGCACACCCTTTCCAAGTGTATAGTTCCTTGTGGTTCAGCAAAGTAGGCCGTAGAGTGGTGCTCACAAACTTCTGTTGATGATAAGAAAATTAACATTTTAGCATTTCCATCATCTTCTAATTAGAACAGTGATCATTCACGTTCACACATAGGTGGTATGACTTGCATTGTTTCCACATTACCAGCAATATCTGTGCACCACACTGAAGGATCAAGACTTTGTGTTGCCTTCACAATGGCCCTCTTCCAACAATGTTCTGCAGCCACCACACCAAAGTCAGCTATGCAGCCTGCACATCGCCATATTTTAGTCAGATTGCAGGCACATAGATTTCAGATCAACCATGGCTAAAGAGTTCAGACAATCCATGGCAAAGACTTCATCGTCACAGTACCCTGAAAATGGCGTAACAGGTAGACAGGGTGGTAAAGAAGACTTTTGGTACATTGGCCTTCATCAGTCAGGGTACTGAATATAGAGGTTGCAATGTTATTTTACAGTTGTACAAACATTGGTGAGAGTGCTTTTAGACTATTGTATTCAGTTTTGGTCACCCTGCTATAGGAAGAATATCATAAAGCTGGAAAGAGTGCAGAGATAATTTATGAGGATGTTGCCAGCAAGGGAGTTTTATCCTTTCTATCCTTTAATCAGTAAAATATAGACTTTGGACTGTTCGATATCAGAATGTTACACAACGGCAATGTTCTGATGCATCAATTTATTCACCAAAGAAGATTGTGAAATTGACCTGAAAAATTATTTTAAAAACCATTTGGTTGTAAGGCAAAACTGAAAAGATCTCACAGCCCATAGTTAGGAGATGAGGGATCAGTCTGCTCCGTGGTCCTGAACTCTTGCAATCAAAAGTATGTTGCTCCGGGAACAATCTTCAGCTATTTGGTAATCAGATGAATTGCACTTACATATATCAGAATCAGAATCAGAATAGCCTTTATTGTCCAACAATAAGAAGCAATAAAAATAAAGCAATAACGCACACAATCACAAAACCAACACAAAACAAAAAAAACATCCATCACAGTGAGTCTCCTCCAGTCACCTCCTCACTGTGATGGAAGGTCAGTATGTCTTTCTCTTCCCTGCCGTCTTCTCCCGCGGTCAGGCTGTTGAACTTGCCACGTCGGGGCGGTCGTGGCTCCCGACATTGAAGCCCCCGCCGGGTGGAGAAAATCCCGCGGCCTATTCCAGGCCGCGCCGGATGGTGAAAGGCCCGCAGCGGGCCGACCCAAGCCCTGCGATTTGGGGCGGGCGAAGACGCTGCCGGAGCTCCCGATGTCGGCCCCCACCCAGGGCCTGCGACCTTACGATCTCCATACGGCCCATGGCCCGCCGCCGATGCCTCCGGAACCTCCGAAGGCGAGTCGCAGCCGCACTCGCAGTGCCACCACAGCCTCCGAAGGCAGCCAGCTCCGCAGGTGGTGAGTACAGTCCGGTCCGCAGGCTCTGCGAACCAGAGCCCCAGGTGGTCCCAACTGGAGGCTGTCAGCTCCAGGTGTTTGGCCGATGGTAGGCCGCAGCGGGAACGGAGACACCACCCAGAAAAAAGGCCGCGTCTCCGTACGGAAGAGACAATTTTTACAGATTCCTCCCCACACATAGTACACAACCACAAAAAACACTACATCACATCTAAACACTACAATTAAGACAAAAAACAACAAAAAAACACAAAAGACAAACGGACTGCAGGCGAGCCGCAACTGCTGCGCAGCGCCGCTACTTCCTGTATATGTAAACATGCAATGAAAAATAAATCATCCAAGAAAATATTTTATATAGGAGAGGAATTAAACAATGGATGGATTTTTTAAATGTGCCCTTTCTCCCAGGGCCCAGCTTACTCATCCTACCCAGCTCTCAATTTTTTTGGTGTGCCCCTCTACTGCTAAACTGGTAATTGGCTTGCATGCCATCCAGGATTGACCCAAGAGTGTTTTTAGGTTTTTTTCCTGAATATAACAGTAGATTTGTGTACTGCCTTTAAAAAAATGCCACATGACATTTCACAGAAGTATTGAGTAAATAAAATATGAAACCAATCCATGTGAGGGAAGATGTCCGAAAACATGGTCAAAGAGGCAGATTCTAAGGGATGCCTTAAAGGAAGAATTATGTGGTAGAGGTATAGAGAAGATTACGGATGGAATTTTGGTGCATAAGACTTTAACCATTACTGGTGAGGCAAATAAAATTTTGCATGTTCCAGAATCCAAAATATCACTGAGAGAGGTGTAATACTTTGGGCATTTTGCTGCATTTAAGCTGCTATAAAAATCTAAAGAATTACCGTTGTTCTCCATATACTTTCCTTAATTCACATTCACATATTGGATTAGTCAAGTAGGAAATTCATTTGCCGCTATGTCCACCTTTTGCTTGACCAATCTGTTGAACAGTTCCTCCAATTTGGGCAGCTGTTCCTAATGTAAATCAGGAGGACTTTGCAAGATCAAGAGGGTTGGGAGATATTATGCCATGCCTAAATTCAGTTCATAGTTTTATGCTGAGTAATCCATCAATGTTATTCGTTTCCTGTTTTAACACCAATTTCAATATAACCGAATTGGCAAGAAGGCTTTTGGGAGTCAACTGCATTGATGGGAATCTGGAGTAACATCAAGGCCAACACAGGTAAGGGCATCAGATTTTATTCCCTCAGGGACTTGAGTGAACCAGATCCGTTTTTAAGACATTCTAGTACAGGTAGTTTCAAGGGCATCGTGATTGAGACTAGGTTAAATCAAAATCATTTTTTTTAATGTAATTGAAATTCCACAGCTGAAATTGTGTCATCTGAACATCCAGTAAATGAAGCATGACTCCACTGTTCAACCTGCTGCCAATGAAATGCTTACCCCTATTTACCAATCACAGATCTACATATAGACGGTTGGCCTAAGGCAAATCAGAACACTGGGGTGGCTTTTGGGGTGATTCTGGAATGGGACTCTCAGCAATTTCCCCTGACCCAGAATGGAATGGTTCTCAATAGCGGACATATCAGACATTAGACTAATAAAGACAAATACCACACTCGAACAGATGTGTACTTCAAACTGGCAGCACCCACATGCCATCCTGCTGTGTGTCCTTAGCTTTAAAATGCAAATGATGAAAATGAAACATGTCATAGATAAAAGAATACTCAAAATGGGCAATAATTTAAACTATTCATGGAGTAGTAGAGGAACTTGAATTCAAATCAATTCTTTAAGCACTCTTAATAAGGGCGGCACGGTGGCGTAGCGGTAGAGTTGCTGCCTTACAGCGAATGCAGCGCCGGAGACTCAGGTTCGATCCTGACTACGGGCGCCGTCTGTACAGAGTTTGTACGTTCTCCCCGTGACCTGCGTGGGTTTTCTCCGAGATCTTCGGTTTCCTCCCACACTCCAAAGAGGTGCAGGTATGTAGGTTAATTGGCTGGGCAAATGTTTTTTAAAAATTGTTCCTAGTGTGTGTAGGATAGTGTTAATGTGCGGGGATCGCTGGGCGGCGCGGACCCGGTGGGCCGAAGGGCCTGTTTCCGCGCTGTATCTAAGTACAAAAACAAATAGCACAAAAAAAGGTCATTTGGTTTATCATGTTGGTGCCAACTCTTGGTATCTAACTCGGCCCAATGCACTGCACCTTCACTAGCTACTCAGCATATCCCCCCCCCCCATCAAATTCCACTTTGAAAGCTTATCTTGAATGGGATTCTCCTATTCTTTTTGTCTGATGTCAATAATTCAGTGCAAAACAAAATAATTTTGTGCCCTTCTCAGGTTCTTTTGCCAATTACATCAGAGTCTTCTGCTTAAAGATGTCAGTGGAAACTGTTTATTTCATTAGTTATACCCCTCCATTCTGTCATCAAAATCCCAGGGTATCTAATACACAATATTGTGTTTAGTACATTAATTGTAATTCAATGTAACAATAAGTTCAACAAGAGTTGAAACCATATTGTTACAATAGATTTTGACCAAAAAGTCAATATAGTGATGATACAGCGATGGTTTTCCTTCTCAGCCTTGTCCAGATTTTGCCTATTTCTCAGTCTAATTTTGACTTATGAAAAGCTAGAAGCAGTGGCAGATGATTCTAGTAACATATCCACACATACTATTCCTTTTGAAACTAATGGTCAACACAGCGGGTGAAATGCTGCATCATTTATTAAGCTAGAGTTTGAAAATAATCTCATTCTCCAGACGAATGTTTTTTGCACCCAAATAGATAGTTATCGCAAAAAAAAGACACAAAGTGCTGGAGTAACTCAGTGGGTCAGCCAGCATCCCTGGAGAGCATGGATAGGTGATGTTTCGAATCGGAACCCTTCTTCAGTCTGAAGAATGATAACTCATTCTTGGATAGGACAGGTTTGGAGGGATATGAACCCAACATAGGCATGTGGGACTAGTGTAGCTGGGGCATGTTGACTGGTGTGGGCAAGTTGGGCCGAATGGCCTGTTTCCACACTGTATCACTCTATGGCTCTATGGCTCATTAAGTCTGATAACTCATCTAATAGTGTCTAGATGTAACAGGAAATGGCATGCTCCTCTCCATCCCTCCACCATCCAACATATATTCCAATAACACCCACTGAAAAATGGGGGAGCACCTATGAATTAACTTTCCTGAAGTATGAATATTTTCAAGAGAAAAGATGTTAAAATTGAATAGAAAAGTGTGAATAGAAATAAAACACAAGAACGTCATCATTAACAAAAATAATAATAATAATGCATTACATTTATATAGTGCTTTTCATACACTCAAAGACGCTTTACAGGGATTTATAGAACATAGAGAAGTGAATAAATAGATAAATAAGTAAACGAACAGAGAAAGGAGACAGAAGGTGAAGTGACCTTCAGTGGTTGAAGGCAGTACTGAACAGGTGAAACTTCAGTGATGTTTTGAATGTGGTGAGTGAGGAGGAGTCTCTGACGGTTTGGGGTAGTGAGTTCCATAGGGTGGGAGCAGCGATGGAGAAAGCCCTGTCCCCCCAGGATCTGAGTTTGGTCCGAATGGGGGGGGATAGGAGATTGGCAGCAGCAGAGCGGAGGGTGCAGGTGGGAGTGTGCCTGTGGAGGAGGTCAGTCAGGTAGGATGGGGCCAGGTTATGGAGGACTTTGTAGGTCATGAGGAGGATTTTGTACTGGATTCTCTGGGGGATGGAGAGCCAGTGGAGTTTGTAAAGGACGGGGGTGATATGGTCATGGATCGGGGTGTGGGTGAGTAGACGGGCAGCGGAGTTTTGAATGTATTGAAGTTTACTGATGATTTTTGAGGGTGCGCCATAGAGGAGTAGTCCAGACGGGAGGTGATGAAGGCGTGGATGAGGGTTTCTGCAGCTGTGGAGGAGAGGGATGGACGGAGACGGGCAATGTTTTTGAGGTGGAAGAAGGCTGTCTTTGTGATGTGTTTGATGTGTTTGTCGAAGGAGAGGGTTTGATCAAAGATGATTCCAAGATTCCGGATGTGAGGGGAGGTGGATACTGGGAGACCATCAATATTGAGGATGAAGTTAATGACACATTGATTAATTCTCTGTAATATGGTATTCATGAAACTACATACCTGAATTTGACATTCATTAAGAGGACTCAGAAGCAAAGGTTTTCTGTCTGGATATAGATATTCGTACTGTTGCCTGAAGTTTTCAGCATATTGTAGCATGGTTTGTTCTTTAGCAGTGTTTTGCTGATAAGATAGCGGGTAAATCATATTACCTATATCTACTATCAGAGATTCCCTACATCAAGAAAATATAAAAGACAAAATTAATTTTATTGAGTGTCTTTCATGTCCTCAAAACATCCTAATCCACTTTGCAGAAAATGTATACTGCTTCAAAGATCAAAAACAGCAATGAGATAATAACCAGCTCTAGGCTGTCTATAAGTGCTCTATTCCTTCCTTAAACACCCATCAAATGATTGTGCATCCATCCCCAAACTCCTTTCGTTGCCCGAACTTGTTCTTGTAAGAAACACCAACTTTCTGATTTCACTCACTTCCTCCAGGAAAAAGGGAACCTTTCTAAGTCCTAATCATGGGACGTGTAAGATCTTTGTTACAGTCTGACTCAGATTCTTTCTCTCGTCTCTTTTTCTGCTTTACTAATGACTAGAACAATGCCATTTGTTGTATTCAAGGGAGAGTTAGATATAGTTATTAGGTCTAACAGAATCAAGGATTCTGTTCATATCTAGAGGAGAAAGCAGGAACGGGGTACTGATTTTAGATGATCGGCCAAGATTTTATTGAATGGCAGTGCTGGCTCGAAGGTCCAAATTGCCTTCTCCTGCACCTATGTTTTCTACATCTATGGTTTCTATGTCTATTTCCTACATTTGCCTTGAACTTGAAAATGTCATTAACTTTGCTTTCTATTTCCAACCTAGATCTAAATCTAAATCTAAATTTAAATCTAAATCTTACCTTCCCTTCCTCGATTTACTATCCTTCTTTTCTAGGAAATGGAGGCAAGGCAGCTAATCAACATCAATGATAAGGACACCAATTCCTACATGTTATCTTGACATATATTCTCCCACTTTATTTCTTTTAAAGATTCTATTTTCCCAGATTCTATGTCGGTTTTAACAATGCACTTTCCATACCAGTGCCTCTGGGATGTCTTCTTTTTCCCATAACTGGTGGGTCTACTTCTCACAAATGTCTGATACATTTTTCATAATTCTGCCATTGTCCTTCCCACCCCACGTAGAAACATAATAGGATTTCAACCACTGTCTGACCAGCCTCTGCATTCAACAGTTGCCACTTCGGCCACCTCCTACGTGATACCATGAACAAACAGATTTTTACCATCATGCTTTGGATTCAGCACATTGTTTATTCCCTCCTTGACACCCGGACGAACCACTCCTTCATGACAACTGGACCCATCACTCCTCCTGGGCTGCACAGTAGAGCCACAAAGCTCCAGTGCCTGGGATGACTTCTGATCTCCACTGCTCTCTGTGTAGAGTCAACATGTTCCCTGTGAGTCTATGGACTTTCCCAGTGTTCAAATTTTCATCCATATCCCATCTATTCATAAGTTCATAAATTATAGGAGCAGAATTAAGCCATTCAGCCCATCTACTCTGCCATTCAATCATGGCGGATCTATATTTTCCTCTCAACCCTTGTTGTTCATATTCTGCTATTGCTAGTAATATCTATTGTCAAATCTTTTGTTTCATTATTGTCATACCATTGCCTAGCAGTCAGTCAGGCAGTAGATGAAGAACATTATCCACTACCAACCTCACAAGATCTGTAGGCGGAACTTGTTGGTTCCAAGGTATTTTCTAAGCTAGATCTATCACATGCATATACTCAGCTGAATTTAATCGTAAGCAGTACCTCACAATAAACACACACGTGGGGCTGTATTTCTGCCAAAATTCTCCTATGATGTGACGTCGGCACCAAAAATCTTCCAAGCTACAATGGACATGAATCTGCAAGGAATCCCACATTGTTTGAGCAATCAGGATGACTTTCTGATTGCGACTGCGACTGAGGAGGAGAATCTGGAGATACTCAGTAAAATGTTGAAAAGGCTTGATGATCACAATGTAAAGTTGAAAAGAAGCAAATGTGCATTCTTACAGTCCAAAGTAGTGTATCTTGGTTTGAAAGTGGATCAACATGGACCACAACCAGTGAAGAAGATTGAAGCTATAGCAAATGCCCAAACATCACAGAACGTGTCTCAACTTTGCTTCTTCCTGGGTAATGGGGACAGTATTATCCGCACTTCTTACCTGAGTTAGCAACAAGTTAGCTCCTCTTCACAAGTTGTCGAGATAGGATGAACAATATGAATGGTCCAAAGAGCAACAAAATGCTTATGATGCTTGTAAGAAAAGCTTGAGCAGTGATGCATTAATTGTTCACTACGATACAAAATGGCGAGTTGAAGTTAGCTTGTGATGCATCTAGTTGTGGGGTAGGAGCTGTGATTTAATCTGATGGAACATGGTCAAGGAAAGTCTATAGGGCCGCAATAACCTCTCTGCAGAATGAATACTCCAGATAAAACCCCCACTGATGTTTTAATAAGAGATTTCTGATATGTCCGTCATTATGTTGCCCATCCATTTTACCTTCCATACTTTATATTTATTTTCTTATTTTCTTTTGCGCATTTCCTATGTTGGCCATTTATGTTCTGGGAATTGTGCACTTAAAACATGTACAGAGAATTATTAAGTTGAAGCAGACGTTACTTACAGTTGGTCTGCTTTTCCAGCAAATGATATGGTTCTCCTCGACTTGCTCCCTTCACTTTTGACCCCTTCCTCTTCTTCTGATTCCTCCAGCACCTCCATTATTTTCTAAATAAGAAGTCAACAAATGTTACTGCAATGTTGCCAATGTTGGACAGCTTTTTACAATTTCTTGATTCCAGGTGTAGATTACTTCTATGTCCTGTGGTATAATGCCATTATTAATAAATTGGTTGTGTTCACTTCACAAGAGTAAAGGAGAAATTTTACTTAATGCACAGGCAGTATTCAGTCCCCTTCTATCTTGAAACACCTTGGAGCAAAAAGCAAACTGCTGGACAGATGATGCTACGGGTTGAGACCCTATTCCATCAAAACATTGTTCAATTCCCTCCACAGATGCTGCCTGACTCACTAAGTTCTTCCAGATGTTTGTTTTTGCTCAAGGTTCCAGCATCTGCAGTCTCTTGCTGTCTCTGAAAATCTTTCAAGCCTGACTATCCTATCAAAGGTCTGTCTACACTGCTGTACTGGGAAAAAAAGCCAATTTCCATCTATCAACCGGTCAGAATTGAAAACACTTCCATCATTTTCCACAGCGAAAGCTTTAAAATTTTCAGCAGATTTCACTTTCCCATACCTGGCACAGATTCTCTGGCACATCCCTAATTTCCATTATTCTACCAACAGTGACCATGTCTTCAACCTCACTGGTCAATAATTTTTACTACTCCCTGACTACATTCACCATGCAAAGTATTTCAAACAGAGCACGCACCATCTTAGAATGGGGAATTTCAGCCTGCCTCCAAGGTAGAGCTTCCTTTGATGACTCTCCACACTGTGAAGTAGCTCAGGCATCATCTTTGGCAAAAATGAATAGGTCACGTTTCGGATCTGGGCCCTTCTTCAGACTGAGTGTAGTGGTGGGAAATACAGGACAAATCAGGACCAGCAACAGATGACCACAGGTAAGGAGTTTCCCTGAGAAGCCAGTTGGCTAGATACGGTGTGAACCCACGAGTGATACATCGTTACGAACTATGGAACTGATGAACAAAGTTTTAATGGAGTAGAGGGGGGAAGGGGGAGGGGAAGCGGTAGGGAGATGTTTGTAGATGTTACCTAAATTTGGAGAATTCAACGTTCATACCATTGGGCTGTAAGCTTCCCAAGCGAAATATAAGGCGCAGTTCCTCCAATTTGCATGTGGCCTCACTCTTGCAATGGAGGAATCCCGGGACAGAAAGGTCAGTATAGGAATGGGAAGGGATGTTAAAGTGGTTAGCAAACCGGGAGGTCCAGTAGGCGTTGGTGGGCCAAGGGTAAGTGTGCAGTGAAATGGTCGCCGAGTCTACGCTTTGTCTTACCAATATACAGAAGCCCTCATCGGGAACACCAGATGCAGTAGATGAGGTTAGAGAGCAGGTGAACCTTTGTCACATCGGGAAGGTCTGCAGGGGGCCTTGGATAGAGTCGAGGGAGGAGGTACAAGGACAGATATTGCATCTCCTGTGGTTGCAGGGGAAAGTACTAACTTCCACCTTGCCCTCAAATTCACCAGGACTATCTCTGACATCTCTCTCCCCTTTCTTGATCTCTCTGTCTCCATTACTGGAGAGATTATTGACTGACATCTACTAGAAACCTACCGACTCCTACAGTTATCTTGACCATCCTCCCTCTTGCAAAGATGCTATCCCCTACTCTCATCCGATGCATCTGCTCCCAAGATGCGGCTTTCCATACGAGGACAACTGAGATGTTCTCATTCTTTAGTGAATGTGTTTTCCCTCTGGACGTCATAGATGGATCTCTTACCCACATCTCTTCGGTCCCAGTGTTTTGCTCTCTCTCCCTCTCTCCCCAGACACAACAAGGACAGAGTTCCCCTGGTTTTCACCTTTCACCCCAGCAGCTTCCGCATCCAACACATCATCCCCTGACATTTCCGTCACCTCCAAAGTGATCTCATCACTAATCATATCTTCCCATCTCCACCGCTTTCCAACTTCCGCCGAGCCTGTTCTCTCCACAGTTCCTTGGTTCACTCATCTCTGCCCACCCAAACCATCCCTTACCCAGGTACTTTCCCCGGCAACTGCAGGAAATGCAACACCTGTCCTTATATCTCTTCCCTCGATTCCATCCAGGGACCCCGACAGTCCTTCCAGGTGAGACAGGGGTTCTCATGCACCTCCTCTAATCTTATCTACTTCAACCAGTGCCCCACTGTGGGCTCCTGTACATATGCGCGACAAAGTGTAGACTTGGCGACCGTTTCCCGGAACATTTGCACTCGGTCTGCCAAAGTCCATTGGATCTCCTAATTGCTTACCACTTTCAGTCCACCTCCCATTGCCATACTGACCTTTCTGGCCTGGGCACCTTCATTGACAGAGTGAGGCCACACACAAATTAGAGAAACAATACTTCATATTTTGCTTGGCTAGCTTACAAACCAGCGGTATGAATGCTGAACTTTCCAATTTTAGGTCATGTCCACAAACACCTCCCTCCCCTCTCTCTTCCTCCCCAATTTCCCCCACTAAATGTCTGTAACTAGTTCCACAGTTCGCCACGATGTATCCCTCTTGGGCTCACACCATTTCTAGCCAACAATCGGTCTATCAGGGATCCTCCTTGCATCTGTTGTTCGCCCCAATTTGTCAAGTTTTTTTTCTTTTTTTTTGCACTTCCAGTTCCCAACAACCCCCCCCCCCCCCACTACAATCAGAATGAAGGACCCAATCCAAAACATCACTTTCTTCAGAGATGCTGCCTAACCCACTAAGTTACTCCAGCATTTTATGTCTATCTTTAGCATACGGTGTTATGTGACTGAAAGTGCATTTCATACATTACAATGAATGATACATTACAATGATAATTTCAGTCTTTTTGCATAATTCTGGATATATTTCAGCCAGGCTTTTCCTTCTATGAATCGTACTTAGGAATTCAACCCCATTTCTGTGCTGGACATCAATTACGTGACCTCATTCCCTGTGTCATGGAATCCATGCGCTGGATGTACCATCCCTGGGCACTTCCAAAAGAAGCGTATAGTACTTTGGTTATGCAATATTGTAATACAATTTTACTAAATGAAGCCCATTCTTCAATCCATCAGACCCTCTCCATAGTGGCACCATTATATCCAACACAAGGTCCAGTCTCAAAGACCTGCACTACACCACCACCTTCCGTGATTATTAACCTTGTGAAAAGCACCACCCCCAATCCCCCCACCAACTAATCATTCACGGTGTCAATTCATTGATAACCCCAACTGCCCCATGCCAGGGACATTCCAAACTGTCTTTGGTCATAAGGTCATTAGTGATAGGAGCAGAATTAGGCCATTCAGCCCATCAAGTCTACTCCGCCATTTAATCATGGCTGATCTATCTCTCCCTCCTAACCGCATTCTCCTGCCTTCTCCTCATAACCCCTGACACCCATACTAATCAAGAATCTATCCACGTCTGTCTTAAAAATTTCCATTGACTTGGCCTTGACAGCCTTCTGTGGCAGAACTCCACAGATTCACCACCTTCTCACTTAAGAAATTCCTCCTCATTTCCTTCCTTTAGTCTTTGAGCCAGATGTTCTACTTCACCAACTGCTGCATCTCTAACCCCAAAAATTTGCTAATGGAAGCCCTGATTTCCAGCTTCCACCACACCCAACATGGCACCAATCTCTGGGCAACTGAACTCCAAGACCCACATGCTCCTCTGATGCTTTAACACAGCACATAAGCTCAGAATGGCTTCTGAATCACCCACTGAAACTCTCAACCCAATGCAGAACCCCGCCACCCCAAACTGCCCCATCAAAATCTGATTGCCAGCCCATTCTTCCTCCATCTCACAGATCTGACCCCTACCACGACATCATTTATTTTTCATGAACCCCATGTCATATATGTGCGTGGAGTACAGAGGAGATCAGTTGAACTTGGCATCATGTTCGACACAGACTGTTGGCTAAAGGACTTATTTCTTTGTACTACTATTCTATGTATAAGAAGGAACTGCAGATGCTGGTTTAAACCGAAGAAAGACACAAAAAGCTGGAGTAATTCAGTGGGACAGGCAGCATCTCTGGAGAGATGGAATGGGTAACGTTTCGGGTCAAAACTCTTCTTCAGACTATTCTATGCTCCATGTAATGGCAGTTCATTTGTAGTCGGCCTACAATAAACAAGCCCACTATAATTTCCAGATCATTGTGTCATTACTGGGAGTAAGACCGATACCAAAAGGAGAACTGGGGGAATGCTGCATTGCGTTCTACATCGAATGTTAACCTGTGTCTCTACTGCAACCCACCCTCCCCCATCCGTCTCACCGGTTAGATAAAAATGACCAATCAGCAGAATACACAAACAAGCTGGGGAATTCTCCTTGGGTATTATTGAACAACTTTAATCATTCAAGGAAGGAAATCAATAAAACAGATTGAAAGGTAAAAAAGACTCCTAACACCAGAAATCCGAAATAAAAACAGAAAATGCACTCAAAGAGTCAGGTGGCATCAGTAGAAAAGAAAACAGCTAATGTTTCAGATTGAGGACCTTTCATCAAAAACACTGACTGTTCCCCTCTCACACTCCACAAATGCTGCCTAGCCTGGTGAATGTTTCCAGCATTCTCTAGTTGTTAATTTACAATAAAATTGATTAGTGCTGCCCAATCTTTGTGAAACCTGCCTTTCTATGTTTCAAACGAAATACTATAAAAGCCAGGGTCTCGACCCAAAATGTCACCTATTCCTTTTCTCCAGAGATGCTGTCTGACCCGCTGTTACTCCAGCATTTTGTGTCTGTCTTCGGTTTAAACCAACATCTGCAGTTCCTTCCTACACAATATAAAGGCCAATACCCAACCCAGCAATAAAAACCATCAGCACTTTCAGACTAACGTCCCTATTGAATTACTCGAATTACTTTAAAGCTTATTTCTTGGTTAATAATTTCCAGGAAAGGAATATTCAAGACATTGAAATTATTTAACAATGATCTTTTACCTTTGTGTGTTCCTAAACGATATGAATATTTGGTGGAGAGTTTTCCTGCCTCCTCAGGGCCTGTGGGACTGTCTGGAAGCCTGTGTTTACATGGCAACCATGGGAAGGCAAAGAGTCCCCGGCAACAGCCTGAGCAACGAGCACGGCACTCTGGGAATTGTAGTTCTCTACCCACCTCAGTGGGGGAAAAATAGCCAGGCGTCACCCATTCCTTCTCTCCAGAGATGTTGCCTGGCCCGCTGAGTTACTCCAGCCCTTTGTGTCTCTATTCAGGTTCTAAACAAGACAGAAATCGCAGCTCCATTTTGGACGGTAAAAAAACTGTGAAACATTTTTAATGTGACTGAGAGGTACCATTTGTTTCGTGGCTTTGTAGCTACTTCCTGCTCTTCGTTGCAGCGGGCGAGTAAAATGGAGGCCGAGAGGGTGTGAGTGAGGGGGAGGGAGAGGGAGAGAAAGAGAGAGAAAGGGAGAGAAAGGGAGAGAAAGAGAGAGAAAGAGAGAGAAAGAGAGAGAAAGAGAGAGAAAATGAATGGTGATTGATAATGTTACAGTGCAGAGATGGCTGACTTCTCGACAGGTAAAATGAACTAAGTCGTTGCTATTTCACACTTGTTCATAACTCTTAATCGCAAATTGTATTATCAAAAACATAACTTTGTAGAATTTTATCCAACAACCTCACCTTGGATTTCTAAAACTTGATCCCCTTTAATCTCCTTTTTCTTTCTCAATATTTCTCTTGGATCCCGCCAGCCAAGTACCAGTTAAGCTATTTCTCGCCTATGTCACCACAAATTGACTTTTTTTAACCACAAATGCTCAAAGTTTTGTACCCTGCATAGCCTAGTTATTTTCCCAACCATGAAATTATTCATCGCCTGTTACCCCATTCTCAAATGCTATTATTTCCACCCCATTGCTAAAGATTGGGAGACATATGCTGACAAGTGTCACTGCATACTTGATTGGCCAATGTTGTCATTTCCAGAAATCAGAACATTAACCTTGAATAGGTGAAGAGAAAGTAAAAAAAGAGGGAATGAGAAAAACACAAATACAGAAAAAGGAAAAGCAAGATAAAATGGTACTCAAATTAATCAAGCACATTAGTTGTTAAAGGAACTATGGTATTTGCAAATCAGGATGGTGTGACTTGAAGGGGAACTGCAGTCATGAAAGAGTTATGGGATTGGAACTCTATATCAAATAAGGTGATGCATTTTCAAAGGATCAATAAGGCTAGGTTATACACAATGAATGGCAAGGCCCTAAGAAATATTGAAGAACAGGGGAACCTAGGTCAAAGGATCCCTGAAGGTGGCAGCAGAAGTTGATAAATGGGTAAAGAGGACATAGGAGACGCTTTCCCTCATTAGCTAGGGGATAGAAGATATGAGCAGGGAAGTGGTGGTGCAGCGATATAATATATTAATTTAGCTATAGTAAGAAAACTATGATATTTAGATCACCACACAATCGGTAGGACATGATTGTACTTTTACTTGAGATGGAGAGCTTCATTTATGAGGTGAGCCTGAATAGTCTGGATGTAGAAACAAAAAACTGCAGATGCTGGTTAATACACAAAAGGACACAAAATGCAGGAGTAACTCAGTAGGTTGAGCTCAGTGGATAGGTGATGTTTCAGGTCAAGATCCTTCTTCAGAAGAAGAGTAAGGGTAAAGGATTCCGACCCGAAACATCCATCCTTTTTCTCCAGAGATGCTTCCTGACCTGCTGAGTTTTTCCAGCACGTTGTGTCCTTCTGAATGGTCTGGGTTTGCTTTCCTTGAAGTGAAGGAAGATGAACGGGAACCCAAATAAGGAATACAAATTATGAGAAGCATAGCTGGTGAAAACTGTTTCTCCATTCAGGTCCTTATCAGGTTACGAACGCCTGACTTATGAACACTCCATATATTATATGAGTGAACATTTGGGAGACCAGGTTGATGGATGGGGTTGGACTTGCTGCTTCCTGTGGGCCTGCAGGTATCTTTTGTCACGTGGGAATGAGGCATTTCCCCATGCCTTCTCTTCCCCCAAAGCCACAACAATCAGGGGCTGTGTTGAGCTGAGCAGAGCTGGGAGCACTAAGTAGACTCACTCACTCCCTCACACACTGAATCAGTGAGACTGGCTGATGGCTGCTCTTCTCACTCCTACTCTTCCATCACAGATATTTCTGCGATCCTCTCCCATTCGCTGTTTTTGTTCATTACCAACTTAGGAACAGTTCAGGTTATGAACAGTTTTCAGGAATGGAACTCTGTGAAAATGTGACTTTTTTTACACAGCGAGTGGTGGGTGCCTGGAACACGCTGCCAGGGATGGTGGCAGAGGCAAATATGATAGTGACATTTAAGAGGCTTTTAGATAGGCACTTGCTTTATGAAGGGATTGGTGGGATTAGTTTAAATTGGCTTCATGTTTGGCACAAACTTTGTGGCTTGTTCCTGTGCTGTACTGTTCTATGTTCTATTTCTGTACCACCTTGAGGTAGACACAAAATGCTGGAGTAACTCAGCAGGACATGCAGCTTCTCTGAGAAGGAATGGGTGACATTTTGGGTCGAGACCCTTCTTCAAACGGACCCCATCTTGAGGAGATCATTTTGACCCCGTGAGTCTATCCTGGCTCAAAGATCAGTCCTATTTTCCACAGGTTCTTCCTGTAACCTATTCTCCCCATATTCCCACCTCTCACCTACACACTAATTTAAAGAGGCACATGAACTTACTTGCATGTCTGTGGGATGTGGGAGGAAACTGGAGCATCCAGGGGAAACCCACACGGGTTTAGGGAGAATGTGCAAACTCCACATAGACAGCACCAGAATCCATCAGAATTGAAAGTGGCTCCGTCAGCCGTGCCACGGATGCCACCTTCATTCCTGGGGTGAGTTTCTGCCAACTGTCTGTTTGAGATGTGTAAGTTTTCAGATGACAGTTTTTCTATTTGAAACTTTTAAGCATTTTCTTTCATTGCCTCAGTAGATCAACGTAACTTTAGTTTGGCAGTGGGTCGGGATGATTGAGTGATGTCAACAATTTTAGAAGGGCTGGAATAGTAGCCACAGTGGTATAATCTCTAGCAAAGGACACTGGGATTCTGAGGGACAGTGTGGGTAAACTGGATTAGCACCAGTGGAGATACAGTCAGTAACACTGGGCAGAGGTTTACCGAGTGGCAGTGTGAGGAAGCTGGATTAACACCAGTGGAGATACCTTCAGTAATACTGGGGACTGGGGGAGGTGTGTTCCTGATGGACAGTGTGAGGTAGCTGGATTAATATCAGTGGGGAATAATATCAGAGTGAGATACTAAGGCACAGTTTGAGGGAGCTGGATCAATGTCAGTGGTGATATAATCAGTTACACCAGGTGTTGAGGAAAGCAGTTACTGAACAACCATGTGAGAAAGCTGATTAACATCAGTGAAGATTCAGTTGGCAATACAGGGTGCTGCTGGGGAGAGGGGTTACTGTGACAATTTGAAGGAGCTGGATTACACAAGTGAGGTGAAGGTACACTCAGTAATGCAAGATGCCGGGGGGAGAGGGGTTATGGAGTAACAGTGAGGGAGCTGGATTAACACCAGTGAAGATACAGTCAGTGACACCGGGATATGGATGAGGTTACAATGCCAGTAACTATGTTTTTGCCAATAACTATTCAGCATCTGATTCAAGTGAGGTGATGATGATGATGATGCATTTGCCACATAATAAATTTTAAAAACATATATAAATGCACATTGAATCAACTAAATAGGTCATGATAATTAGATGTAGCCAGCACTACATGCGCTTTTCAAATCAATTATTCGAGTTCTTTAACAAAATGACAAATGGTGGAGATGCAATGAAAGCAGTTGACGAAGTGCCAGTCAGTTAATACTATGTGGTGTGGAAAGAGGAGGGTGGGGAGTGGTGATGGGAGAAACAGGCAGCTGACAAAGAGCAGGACAGTAGCTGAAGGTTTTTCCCCAGGGTTTGGGATTGGGTAGGATTGCCTCTGTTCACAGATTGTTTCAAACATCTGGTCACTGGGTTAGAGGAAGAGTTGTCAAAATTCCCAGACAATGATTGGTGTAATAAATGTGTCAGAAATAAAATATACCTATTGTTATATTCTTATTGAAATATGGATCTTCTTAAGTCTCATATTCTTCAGCATTTTTTAATTAAAACATTTACTAATTATGTGAAAGATAAACTGCAGGAGGAACTCGACACGTAAGGCAGCGTCTGAGGAGGCATTTTGGATTGGGATTCTTCTTTTGACCGAGTTCCTCCAGCAATTTGTTTTCAGACAAGATTTCAGCATCTGCAGTCTCTTGTGCCTCCTTATTAATTATTTAGTGAGCTTCCAAATCTTGCTTCCAAAAGTGCCTGGTCGCAGCCGATGTGGTTGCTAAGCATCCTAATGCCAGGATTCAGGACCCAGCAGGAGAATGACCCTTGACCCAGATATTCCGAGCAGTGCCACGCAATCATTGAACCCAACACAGTGTGCCAGGAAAACCTGGCAAGAGGAGCCCAAGTGCCGAACCGGAACTGCGCATCTTCAAGCGAGGTTTTGGAGGCTTGAACAAATACGGCCATTCACTGAGGATTTTCAAATCCTTCGTAAAAAAGAAGCAGGGGTGGACAGGCCGACTGTGCCTTGTGAGGCTTGGTAGTAAGCTGCATGTACTAATTGAGGACAGACCCCCGATTCAGAGTGAGTGAAAATACGGATATTGAACCTGTGTTGATTGTTAAAGGCATGTGTTGTTCTTCCCTCCTGGGGAAGCCCCCTCATACCAACATTCTGAGCCTGTAGTACGAAACTCCAAGGAATGTGAGAGACAGTTTCCTTTTTAAAGGAAATTGGATGAAGTGAAATGGAACCCTCAATCTTCAATCCAATTGTTTAATATTGCCTAACTGATTGGATTTCACTTACTAGCAACACAGCATGGAATTAACTTCTAAGGTACAAAACAAACTGAATTCTAACTCACTGAGTTAAACAATTTATCTGAGTCACAAGCACAAATCGTCACAGTTTTCATGGTGGCTGCATACAATCAAGGTAGATTTGACCCATTGTCTGAACGTGCCTCCCCACTGCACCCATTTGTCCACACTGATCATTTTCGGACTTGCAGGGCCAAGTGAGCTTATCCCCCCCTCTTGCATCACTAACAGACCAGGGTGGGGTCCGGCAATATGTAGTTAGGCCAACTTAGTAGCAAGTTGGCATCAGGTAATACACCGCTGAGATTGCATATCCTGACAGCCCTTGACAGGAGGCAAGGTTGGGGACTAAGCCTTTGCTCCCACAAAGCCTTGGAACCATTCTGATATTCAGAGATGTTGAGAAGATTAAATTAAAATGCTTTTAATGTATCAAGATGAAATCATTAATTTAAAAAATGTGATTTAAAATATTAATTAAATTACCTACCTTATGATTTCCCATCTAATCTTCAGGGCTAGGAATACTTCTTCCAGACACAAGCACGTGAGATATACACAGGAGTAAGAGTAGGTGGCTGATTTAATATTGGCCTCCACTCCACTTTCCAGCCAGTTCTCCACAACACTTGTCTTCCCTAAAGACTCGAAACACTGTCCATTGTGACCTTTAATATATTCAACATCTCGCCTCCATGGGGTAGAAACATCCAAAGAATAACGACCCTCTTTGAGAAGGGATTCCTCCTCTTCTCTATTTTAAATGGGCAACTCTAGATTCCCCCATGAGCAACTACCCTACCAAGATCCCTCAAGATTTCTTATAAATTTCGATGTCACTCTTCGTTACACTAAACAATGATAACAGAAAGTGCATGTAAGTCTTGCACTTACTTAACTTGGTGTGACTAAACCTCAGTGGCTCTTTCAGGAAGTTCAGCTAACTTCATTCAACCCTTCAATTTATTGCCTTTGAACTCACACCAGCCCATTTAGGACTGATGAAAACTGTCTTTGGACTCCTTGATTTTACCAAGGCTCAATGTAAACTTGAGAAACCAGACCTTATCTTCCACATGGGCAAGTCCAACCTGCTGGTTTCAATATTGAATTCAACAATTACAGATACTTCGCTTGCTCTGTTTCTGTACAGGACTGACTAGTTTGGCCATAGGTTATCCATCTGCAGCATTAACTCAGCTATTCTCTCTCTACTGATACTGCCTGATCTGCAGGACATTTCCTACTGCTTTTATCTACCTTTCACAGTTTATGCATGTCATTTTATGCACCTTATCTATCTCTAACAGTCCTCACCAGTCTATCAACTGGATGGTTTCTACAGTCTATCAGTACAGCAACATTGGTCTCACCCTGTTGGAGTCAGAATCATACAGCTTAGAAACAGGCCCTTCGGCACAACTCATCTAAGCTGACCAACATGCCCCATCTAAGCTGGTCCCATTTGCCCAAATTTGACTGATTTTGCATCCGTGTACCTGTCAAATTTTATTTTAAATGTTGTAATTGTATCTGTCTTATTTACTAGGCTTTTATCCAATCTATCTCTTTCCTACTTTCTGCAACTTAAAACTAGCTTTCTTTCTCTTTCTTTGTTTTGACAATGTATTTGACCGAAAGCATTAATTCTATTTTTCTTTCCACAGTTGCTGCCTAGCCTGCTGAGAGTTTCCAACATTTTTTTTGTTTCATTTCAGATATTCAGCATCTGCAGTTTTTTGGGATTTCTCTCCAAGGCTGTAGCTGTGTTCAGAAATATCAGTCAACTTTTTCATTCCTCGGTGAGACTTTGACGTAAAATGATCATGGAAGGGAAAAATACACATTCTTCCAGTTGGAGCACACAGCATTAAAATGTCCCTGAAGTACAGACACACAATTCAATTACAATCCCTGAAGTTAGACCAAAGAACACAGTTTCAGTTCTGGCAGTATACCACACTAAAAGTACTGCAATAATGCACACAGCCAATAACAATCTTGGAACTGTTACACGCGGCATGTAACTGTTCTAGAGTTATATCACACATCAGATTAACAGAGGTAGAGTTGTATCACATAGAAAGACAGTTAGCAGTATGGTAATTATAAAAGCCAAAATAGAAATCTGCTTGCAACTGAAATATAAATAGAGAATGCTAGAAATACTCAACAGATCAGGCAGCATCTGTGGAGAGTGTTTTCAGGTTAATAGCTTTTATCAGAACAAGAATAATGTCAAAAATCAAACATGTTTTAAGCCACTGAGAAGGGTGAGGGAAGGAGGGGACAAAGGTAATGTTTGTGACATAGTGAAGACCAAGGTAGGCAGAGTCACACTTGTAATGGTGGTATTAACTGAGAGAGCATGGTGAAGATTTGTTAATCACAAGTGATCTGGCTGGAGAAAGTGTAAATAGAAGGAGATGAATGGAAATGAAGGACAGAGAAAGAAAAAAAACACATTGCTGGAACTGACAGCAATGCGGGGCAGCACCATGGCGCAGCAGTAGAGTTGCTGCCTTACAGCGCCAGAGCCCCGGTCTCGATCCTGACCACGGGCGCTGTCTGTACGTAGTTTGTACGTTCTCCCCGTGACCGTGTGGGTTTTCCCCGGATGCTTCGGTTTCCTCTGACATTCCAAAGACGTACAGGTTTGTAGGTTACTTGGCTTTGGTAAAATTGTAAATTGTCCCTGGTGTGCAGGATAGTGTTAGTGTACGGGGAACATTGGTCGGCGTGGGCTGATAGGCCTGTTTCCATGCTGCATCTCTAAACTAAACTAAACTAAATCAGCTATAAAATATTGCAAATATTGGAAACTTGAAATAAAAAAGGGAATGCTAGAAATACTCAGCACATTAGGCAATTTTTGTGGAGTGAGAAACCGAACTAATGTTCAGGTGTGTGCCGTTTCAGCAGGATTGGTCAAGGCTGGTAATCTGAAATTGCTGAAATGAACAATGAGTCCTGAAGTCTGTAATGTGCATAGTTGGTAGATGAGATGGTGCTTTTCACTGGACTTCATTGAAAAGTGTGAGTGCAACAAATGAGATATCAGAGTGAAAGTGGGATGGAGAATTAAAGGCACAAAGTGCCAGAGTAACCAGCGGGCCAAGCAGCATCACTGGGGAACATGGATAGGTGACGTTTTGTGTTGGGACTTGGAGAATTAAAGGAATAGATATTTGGAATCAGACCTTTGCCGACTGAACAGAGGTATTCTGCAATGCTGTCAGCTCATTGTTTTTTTGGTTTGTTGTAATATTAAACTGTCAGAATTGTTGTTTTACCAGGACAGAATAAGTCTCCAGATGGTGGGAAGGCAAGAGGTAAAAGGCATGGTGTTTCTTCTCCTAGAATTTCATGGCAAGGTGCCGTGAGAAGGGAGGAGTGAGCCAGTGAAGATGGAAGAGTGAATAATGAAGGGAACAGTGCGTTCAGAAAACTGAAACAGAAGGGAACGAAAAACGTGTCCAATGCAACAGGGTATGACTTACGGAGGATGACCCATTGAAACTGGAGGCAGGTGGGGTAGAAGGTGAGGACAAGGGGATTAGTCCTTAGTCTGAGTAGGAGGAGAGGGTATATGACCAGAGATGTGGGAAGTGGAACAGACATGGGGAAGACACCGACAATGTGGAAAGGAAACTGTCATTAAGAAAACAGGAAGTTATCTTTATAGTACTATCATGGAAGGTATTTTCATCAGAGCAGACATGAAGGAGACAGAGAAACTAAGCACAGGTAGTTGAGGAGGTCTGTGAACTTGTAATGGATATTGTTTGCTAATTCATCCCCTTAGATGAAATAGAGAAGAGAACGGGAACGGAAGACGAGGAGAAAGACCATGTGAAGTACAGAACAGAATAGAAATTGGCAGCAAAGGCGTTGATGGTCTTGTATCAGAGCAGGAAGCAGCACCAATACAGTTGTAAACAGTACAAGAAAGAGATGAGGGAAGGCATTTGAATAGGTCAGAAAGAAAACTGTCCAATGTATCCCACAAAGAGACAGGTGTGGCATGAACCTATGTGGAACCACCTCTGATACGCAAAAAGTTGGTCAACATGAGAATGAGTTCAGCCAGATAAATGAAGATAGTGGTAGAGGTGGGTTAGATGTGCCTTTATTCAACAAAAAAATGAAGAGCTCTGAGACCATCCTGGTATGAGACAGAGTTTAGGAAGGATTGAACCTATGATTCACTGGTTTTCTCCTTTTCTACCCAGCTAAATAAAAACTCAAAACAGACAGGTTTCTCCAAGATAATATAATATCCAAAAGTACACATTGAATCTGTTTTGATGATGATTTCTAATACCTTGCTATAATGTCTTTAACAATACATTCTAGTTTAGGTTTATTACTGCCATGTGTACCGAAGTAGAGTGAAAAGCTTTGTTTTGCATGCTATTCTTTCAGATCAGATAATACTATACATAAATACAATTATGTTAAACTCAAATACAAATGAACAAAGAGTAAAGGGGAAGATATAGGGTTCAGAAAATAGTTCTCAGCATTGTAGTACATCAGTTCCATGGATTGTCTAATATCTGCAATGCCATAGAGCGAATTGGACAGTACCCGGGCTTATGTAAGCTTCTGTACCCGAGTGTTCAGAAGCCTGGTAATGGAGGGAATGAGTTATTCCTGAGTCTGGAGGTGCATGCTTTCAAGCTTCAGTATCTTCTGCCTGATAGGCATGGGGAGAAGCAGGAATGACCGGGGTGGGACATGTCTTTGATTATGTTGGATGCTTTTCCAAGGCGTCGTGAAGTGTAGACGGAGTCAATGATGGGGTGTCTGGGCTATGTGATGGACTGGGCTGCATCCACAACCCTCTTCAATTTCTTGCAGTTTTGGGCAGAGCTGTTCGGTACGGTACGGTAGCGCAGCGGTAGAGTTGCTGCTTTACAGCGAATGCAGCGCCGGAGACTCAGGTTCGATCCTGACTACGGGTGCTGCACTGTAAAGAGTTTGTACGTTCTCCCCGTGACCTGCGTGGGTTTTCTCCGAGATCTTCGGTTTCCTCCCACACTCCAAAGACGTACAGGTATGTAGGTTAATTGGCTGGGTAAATGTAAAAATTGTCCCTAGTGGGTGTAGGATAGTGTTAATGTACGGGGATCGCTGGGCGGCACGGACTTGGAGGGCCGAAAAGGCCTGTTTCCGGCTGTATATATTTGATATGATATGATATGATAAACCAAGCTGTGATAACCATTCGACTAGTTTTAGAATAATTGATTCATCGATCCCTGTGAAAATTCACTCAACTAATGAGGTTACATTTGCTGCCTTCCACTCTGAGGTAGCATTCTGGACTCCACAGATCAAAATCAAATCTCTAGTATCTCTCTCATACATCCTTGGATATAAGTAGCAGGCCAAGAGGATTTTTAGTCTCAATAATTTCTCTAGCTTTGTGTCTACACAATTTTACAAATTTCTTTGTCCTCTTTCTCACCTTGATCCTTGGTTCACTGCTATTTCCAGAATATTTTTATGATTTATAGAAACATAGAAACATGGAAAATAGGTGCAGGAGGAGGCCATTCGGCCCTTCGAGCCAGCACCGCCATTCATTGTGATCATGGCTGATCGTCCACAATCAATAACCCATGCCTGCCTTCTCCCCATATCCCTTGATTCCACTAGCCCTCTAGAGCTCTATCTAACTATCTTAAATCCATCCAGTGATTTGGCTTCCACTGCCCTCTGTGGCAGAGAATTCCACAAATTCACAACTCTCTGGGTGAAAAAGTTCCTTCTCACCTCAGTTTTAAATGGCCTCCCCTTTATTCTAAGACTGTGACCCCTGGTTCTGAACTCACCCAACATTGGGAACATTTTTCCTGCATCTAGCTTGTTCAGTCCTTTTATAATTTTATATGTTTCTATAAGATCCCCTATCATCCTTCTAAACTCCAGTGAATACAAGCCTAGTCTTTTCAATCTTTCCTCGTACGACAGTCCCGCCATCCCAGGGATCAATCTCGTGAATTTATGGTGCACTGCCTCAATTACAAGGATGTCCTTCCTCAAATTAGGAGACCAAAACTGTACACAATACTCCAGATGTAGTCTTACCTAGGCCCTATACAACTGCAGAAGAACCTCTACTCCTATACTGAAATCCTCTCGTTATGAAGGCCGACATGCCATAAGCTTTCTTCACTGCCTGCTGTACCTGCACTCCAACTTTCAATGACTGGTGCACAAGGACACCCATGTCTCGCTGCACCTCCCCCTTACCCAACCTATCACCATTGAGATAATAATTTGCCTCCTTGTTTTTGCTGCCAAAGTAGATAACCTCACATTTATCTATATTATACTGCGTGATTTCAACCATGAAGACATGCAAATTATATAATATTCCTTTCATTGTCTCATTCCCCATTACAATTTCTTTTATTTCCTCCTTTCCTCATTATAATTACCAATTGGGAAATAATGGAATGTATTATCAGAGATAATTGGGAAGGGCAAGTGACTGAAGTGTCCATGGGCGAGCATTTCGGGACCACCACCATTGTTTTTACGAGGATATTGCCAGGACTTGAGGGCCTGAGCTATTGGGAGCGGTTGGGGAAGCTAGGACTTTATTCCATGGTGCGCAGGAGGATGAAGGGTGATGTTGTAGAGGTGTTTAAGATCCTGATGGGAATAGATAGGTAAATGCACAGTCTTTTACCCAGAGTAGGGTAATCGAGAACCAGGAGACACAGGTTTAAGGTGAGAGGGGAAAGATTAAATAGGAACCTGAGGGGCAATTTTCTCACACAGGTATATGGAGTGAGCTGCCAGAGAAGGTCGTTGAGGCAGGTACTAGCGCAACATTTAAAAGACATTTGGACAGGCATATGGAAAGGAAAGGTTTAGAGCGATTCTGGCCAAATGCGGCCATCTACCAGTGTAGATGGGGCTTCTTGGTCGGCATGGCCAAGCTGGGTGGGCCGAAGGGCCTGTATTGTACAACATTGTAACAAAGCAATCTCAACAGTTCCTTATTTACCTTTGCTAATTTCTTATTTTTACAAAGTTCTACAAATATTTACAATCTGTTTTAATGTTTCGACTAAGGTTATTCTTGTTATTTTGTTTCCTTCCATCAGTTTCTCGGTCAGCTTTTGCTGAAATCTAAAATGCTTTCAATCATCAATCTCACTTTGTTCTTGGTAACATTATAAGTCTCTTCCTTTATTTCAATACTGTAGTGAAGTTACCATCTCCTGTTTCCCACAGTTTGACCATTTTACGCACGAGGCATTTATTCCGAAAAATAATGTATTTCCATTGTAACTTATCAACTTTTTCTTTAAATGTTTTCTTTTTCTGAACTCCTTTTATATCTTTTAAGGTGATATACAAACATGCCTGAACCATATCTTCATACCTACATAGTTTGCTTTGGTCAAGTTTAAAATCCTGACTTTAAGTTATCATGTCATTATTTCCCCGTTCCACAAGTTCCTTTGCTACATAACCAACATTTGATCTATGGTAGTCAATTTAGTTTAGTTTACAGATACAACATGGAAGCAGGCCCTTTGGCCCACTGAATCCGTGCCGACCAGCGATCAACCGCACGCTAGTTCTACCCTACATCCTAGGGATAATTTACAGAAGCCAATTAACCTACAAACCTGTACATCTTTGTAATCTGGGAGGAAACAAGAGCGCCCGGAGAAAACAACGCGGTCACAGGGAGGACGTACAAACTCTGTACAGATAGCCAGCCAGCACCCGTGGATAGGATCGATCTGGGTCTCTGATGCTGTAAAGCAGCATCTGTACTGCGGTGCCACTGGTTGAATTCTCAATGTTCTGATTTAGAAAACTATCTCCAACGCATTACTGCAGATATGCTTTGCTTTATCTCCACAAAAGTAAAATGTTCTTAGCTGCCTCAGAGTGAGTGGGATTTACACTGACACCACACCAAATATTTTGTTAAGCCACGGAAGGAGGCTATTGAGTCCTTGAGTTTATTGCCAGTTCTCGGATTAATCCCAACACAACACTTCCATTTCCCCTCACATTTAACTGTAAGCTATTGTCTCTTACATGGTCAAAAACTCCTTACCTGCCCCCTCCCCCTCCTCGAATGAATCCTTATAATTTGACACTGCATGATACGGGGAAATGCATTGCAGACAGAGGAAATTTCTTAAGAGGCATCTTCAAAGAGCAAAGCGAGGTAGAGAGGTTTTGCGTGAGTAGTTCCATGGACTTTACATTTTCTTTTTAATAATCTGCCCAATGCAGGTAGAACTGTTATAGCACTTGCCTCCATAAAGCGAATTGGATATGATGCAGTCAAAGAATTGGTTGAAATGTGATTTTGATCAGGAACTAGAGAACCGCTTAAGTGTTACTTTGGAAATTGACAGACAACAAAAAAAGCTGTCTTGGTATAAGCCAGTCTAGGAAAGGAAACTGTTTCCTTATAACTTCCCAGCAATAATCAGCCACCATTATCTGTTAACAGTACCGCCACATTCACCTCAGGTAACTATTGAAAATGACAAGCAACATGCTGTTGACACTTGTGCAATGATATTCTTTTAAACAATGTAACATTCAATCTTATGCAATTTTAGCTTGCAGTAACAAAATTAAACTTATAGCTATTAAAAAGGCTTTTATTTTTGAAAATCCTGCAGGAAAAATAACGTTGCTACTGTGAGTCTGAAATTCCTTAGGCTCTCAAACCCCTCTTCTGCATTGCCAGAACAATTTTCATAACATGATTTTCTATAACGCCAGGTTTCTTCGGAACACAATTATCATGTTATAGTAGAACTTACCTGCACTAAACTACAAACAGAGGTTCCCTATCCATTCCTGTTAATTTTTCATATCTCGTTAGTTAGCACTACTAAGATTCATTTTGATTTCCAATGCTCTCTGCCATTCTTATTCTGTTTTATATAAAATAATACAATTTGGTTTAGGATTACTTTTTTTTGCTTACCATTCCAAGTGACATGAAAAAAACATCATCACGTCAAGTGGAATTTGCAATCAGACTTGTGTCGTTGAATCAGAATAAGCGGAACTCAGCACTGCAGTCAATGTTTCTGCAGAACCTTTAGACACAGACCAGACTCCCCACCATTGAATCCATCTACAATATGCCTCGGAAAAACAGCCAACCTAATCAAAGACTTGCCCCATGCCGGTCATTCCTTCTCCCCACTCCCATCGGGCAGGAAATACAAGTTTGAAAGCATGCACCTCCAGACTCAGGTGCAGCTTCTTCCCCTTTACTATTTGGCTTCTGAAAAATCCTTCCATAAGCAACTGTCCGATTCACCTTCTCTGCATTGTGGACATTAGACTTTGCCTCTGGAACTAGTGCACAACAATGCAGAGAACCATATTCTGCACTTTGTATCTTTCCCTTTGCTCTATCTATTGTAGAGCAAAGTTTGGCATGATTGCTTTTATGTGTAGTGTTATTCTGATTTGATTGGATAACACACAAATCAATGTACCTCAGTGCATGTGACAATAATAAACCTAATACTAAGAAAATGTCATAAATTTATGAGCTTTGAACAAATGAATGATGTGAAATCATGTATTGTAATCATGTATTGTCTTTCCGCTGACTGGACAGCATGCAACAAAAGCTTTTCACTGCACCTCGGTACACGTGACAATAAACTAAACTGAACCAAAGGTATGTCCCACTGTGCAGTTGAAGACCTCTATAATTTAGGGGAAAGAGGACACTTTTTACAAATCTACTTGGTTTACCTGAGTACCAGCCTCCACACAGGCAAACTGCGCAGCAGAAACTTCGCTATTTATGTTTTAATGGCTCACGTCCTTAGAACATGTCACAGAACCGCATAGCAGAAATGGATAGCATGCAGAGGAAGTTTCCTACGGGTATCTTAAAAAAAAAAGATGGAGAGGTTTAAGGAGTGAACACCACAGCTAAATACCCAGGCATCTGAAGGCACAGACACCAATGGGGGGGGGACTAAAATGGAAATAACAGGTTGGGGAGATGCCAGGTAGCAGTCCCGTGGTATAGATTGGAGAAGGAGTGGCAACGTGAGATTGGGTGAAATAGCAGGAGCAACAGGGTTGCTGTGGAGGGGGTAGTGCGTTGGAAGAGGGGTTGAAGTGGCAATAGATGGGTGGCAGGATTCGGCTTTGGGAGACTAAAGGAGGGGTTGCTATGAAAAAGGGTTTCGAGTGGCAGTTATATGGATGCCAGTAACGGACGGGAACGGACAAGATCATGAGGGACCCCTGCCACCCCAGTAACGGACTGTTCCAGATGCTACGGTCAGGCAAACGCCTCCGCTGTCACGCTGTGAAAACGGAGAGGATGAGACGGAGTTTCTTCCCACAGGCCATCAGGACTGTCAACTTTTATAACTCCAGAGACTAAATTTTTGTCTACACTATAGTAACTTATTAACTTTATTTATATGCTGTAACTGTAATTCTTTTTTGTGCACAATCCGCAGGCATTGCCACTTTCATTTCACTGCACATCGTGTATGTGTATGTGACAAATAAACTTGACTTGACTTGAATGTTGGAGAAATTGTGGGCGGCGCAAGGGCGCAGCAGCAGAATTGCAGACCTGCGTTCAATCGTAACTATGGGTGCTGTGCTGCCTGTGCAGAGTTTGTACATTCATCCTGTGACCACATGTGTTTTCTCTGGGTGCTCCAATTTCTTCCCACATTCCAATGAGGTGCAGATTTGTAGGTTAATTGGCTTTTGTAAATTGCCCCTAGTGTGTAGCGTGGAACTGGATGGTCGGTGCAGACTTGGTGGTCATGTATGTAGTGAGACATGGAAGTTGGGCCTCAAGAAACAATGATAATATTAGAGTAGAATTCATAATAAGACACAGGAGCAATTAGGCCATTCGGTCGTGGCTGACCTATTTCTCCCTCTCAACCCCATTCTCCCTGGAAGTTTTGACACACTTACAAATGAAGAACCTATCAATCTCTGCTTTAAAAATACCCAATGCCTTGGCCTCCACCGCTGTTGGTGGCAATGAATTCCACAGATTCACCATCCTCTGGCTAAAGTAATTCCTCCTAATCTCCATTCTAAAGGTACATCCTTTTATTCTGAGGTCAAGACTGTCCCACTACTGGAAACATCCTCTCCACATCCACTCTAACCAGGCCTTTTATTATTCCATTTTTTTTCAATGAGATCCCTCTTCATATTTCTAAACTCCAATGAGCACAGGCCCAGAGCCATCAAATGCTCCACATACATTAACCCAATCATCTCCGGGAACATTCTTGTAAACCTCTGGAACCGCTCCATTGCCAGCACATCCTTCTTCAGATATGGTGCCCTAAAACTGCTCATAATATTCCAAAAGGACACAGTGCTGGAGCAACTCGGCGGGTTAGGCAGCATCTCTAGAGAACATGTATAGATGATGTTTGTGATCTTCAGTCTGAATCAACACCTCTCCATGTTCTCCAGAGATGCTGCCAGACCCAATGAGTTACTCCGAAGATAGACACAAAAAGCTGGAGTAACTCAGTGGGTCAGGCGGCATCTCTGGAGAGAAGGAATGGGTGACGTTTTGGGTCGAGACCCTTCTTCAGTCTACTCATTACATTCATTACTCAAATCTCTAAAGTAGTAAATGCAAACCCACAGCCTTCTGAAACAGAGACAATAAAGAGTGACAGAACAATGGAGGGCCTTACAGGATTGCAATGGGCGCAGGGGCTGGCAGGTTTGGTGTGAGGAAGAGAAAGCAGTGGCGCTGTAGTGGAATGCAGTTGAGGATGCAGCAATGCAGTGAGGGAAGGTAGTGGGTAAAGTGACAGGAGTACAATGCCGAGAAATGTAGCAGTTGGCCTACTGCATTGGGGAATAGTAATAGGAAAATGGCAGTGTTGGCAGGGATACAATGGAAAAGAGTGAAGTTTGGCAGGGATATGGTCAGAGGGGGTGGAAAATGGCAGGGTCATGGGAGAGGATGAGGTTTGGCAAGGATAGGGTAAGAATTGGCAGGGATCTTGATGTGAAAGAGGATTGCTCGGGATGAGTTAGAAGAAAGATAATTGGCAGAAATACAAGGTGAGAAGGGTTTGGTTAGAGGAAGTGCTGAAAGGAATGGAAGCTGGGACGAATGAAGTTTAGGGAAAGGATACGGCAGGAGAGGGAGTTTTCAGGGATAAATTGGGAAAAGGTTGGTTGGCAGGATTGCAGTAGGAGAAGGGAATGTTTGGAAGGGACACAGTGGGTGATAGGGATGAGGTAGGAAATGTGATGGGAAGGATAGGGGATGACGGGTGTGTTGGGGGTAACAGTGGAGGGTGGGGACAAGGGAGATGAAAGGACTGAGAGGATGGTGAATGTTGGGGAGTGAGGATAGTGAGGTGATGGAAAATGAGGGGGTCAATAGTTAAAATGGGTAAGGAAGTAGAAGAGGGACTGAGGAGAGGGTGGAGGATGAGGGTGTCAGCAGAAGGGGAGAGGGTGAGGGGTAGATGAGGTGACTGAGGAGTGGAGGGTTGGGCACGCTGGAGTGGTCGGGGGAGAATAGGGGAATGAAGGGAGGTTGGGGGTTACGTGGAATGAAGGGAGGAGTTAAGGGAGGGGGAGGGAGTGATGGGAGGGTGAGTGGAGGGTGGGGATAATGAGGTGAAGGTGATGGGTTAGTGAAGTGAAGGTTAGAGGTGATGAGGGAGGATGGGGAGCGAAGAGCGAGTTGGAGGTGATGAGGGAGGATGGGGAGCGAAGAGAAAGTTGGAGGTGATTGGGGAGTGAAGAGGGGGTTGGTGGTGATGGGGGAGAATTGGGGAGTGAAGAGGGGGTTGGAGGTGATGAGGGAGAATTGGGGAGTGAAGAGAGGGCTGGAGGTGATGGGGAGGAGTGGAGAGAGGGTTGGAGATGATGAGGGAGTATTGGAGAGTGGAGCGAGGGCTGGAGGTGATGGGGAGGAGTGGAGAGAGGGTTGGAGATGAGGGAGGATTGGGGAGTGGAGAGAGGATTGGAGGTGATGGGCAGGAGTGGAGAGAGGGTTGGAGGTGATGGGCAGGAGTGTAGAGAGGGTTGGAGATGAGGGAGGATTGGGGAGTGGAGAGAGGGTTGGAGATGAGGGAGGGTTGGGGAGTGGAGAGAGGATTGGAGGTGATGGGCAGGGGTGGAGAGAGGGTTGGAGGTGATGGGCAGGAGTGGAGAGAGGGTTGGAGATGAGGGAGGATTGGGGAGTGGAGAGAGGATTGGAGGTGATGGGCAGGGGTGGAGAGAGGGTTGGAGGTGATGGGGAGGAGTGGAGAGAGGGTTGGAGATGAGGGAGGGTTGGGGAGTGAAGAGAGGGTTGGAGATGATGAGGGAGGATTGGAGAGTGGAGAGAGGGTTGGAGATGAGGGCGGGTTGGTGAGTGGAGAGAGGGTTGGAGATGATGGGGAGGAGTGGAGCGAGGGCTGGAGATGAGGGAGGGTTGGGGAGTGAAGCAAGGGTTGGAGGTGATGGGGAGGAGTGGAGAGAGAGTTGGAGATGAGGGAGGGTTGGGGAGTGGGGAGAGGGTTGGAGGTGATGGGGAGGATTGGAGCAAGGGTTGGAGGTGATGAGGAGGAGTGGAGAGAGGGTTGGAGATGAGGGAGGGTTGGGGAGTGGGGAGAGGGTTGGAGATGAGGGAGGGTTGGAGATGAGGGAAGGTTGGAGATGAGGGAGGGTTGGGGAGTGGAGAGAGGGTTGGGGTGATGAGGAGGAGTGGAGAGAGGGTTGGAGATGAGGAAGGGTTGGGGGAGTGGAGAGGGCTGGGGTGATGGGTGAGTGAGGGGTGAAGGTGAAGGTGGGGTGTGGGCGGGCGGGCGAGTGAGCGAGCAGGGGGGAAGGGTGATGATGAGAAGTAAAGGCGACGGGTGGTGGGTGAGTGAGTGAGTGAGGAGAGGGTGGGGGAACCAGCTTGAGCCAAACCCATGTAAAGCTCCACTTCCTCAGAATAGGTGACGTCGGGCGTGGAGAAGAGGAAGAGGGGTGGGAGAGGAATTAAAGAGCGGGAGGAAAGAGCCGGCGCTGGAAGAGCGAGCGAGCGAGCGGGGAGAGGAGAGGAGAGGAGAGGAGAGGAGAGGAGACGAGCCGAGCCGCGGGCCGGGGGTCGGAGGCCGGAGCCGGGTGGAGTGAGCAGAGTGGCGGCGAGAGAGAGGAGGCCAGGACCGGCACCAGCCCCGCTCAGCCGCGGCCGGCCTCCGCCAGGGCAGCGGGAGGGCACAGCCACAGCCACAGGCACAGCCACAGGCCGGGCTCCGGCCGCCTCCAGCCCCGCCATGGCAGCCAACATGTACCGGGTTGGAGGTAAGGGGCTTGCGGCGGCGCCGATCGGCAGGGCCGGGCAGGGCCGGGCCGGGACCCGACCCGCGGGGGGGAGGGGGGAGAGAGAACGGGAGAGGCCGGGCTGCGGCCCCGGCCCACAGGAACAACAACCCCGGCCCCCAGGAACACAAGCCCCCGGCCCCCAGGAACACCAGCCCCCGGCCCCCAGGAACACAAACCCCCGGCCCCCAGGAACAACAACCCCGGCCCCCAGGAACACAAGCCCCGGCCCCCAGGAACACAAACCCCCGGCCCCCAGGAACAACAACCCCGGCCCCCAGGAACACAAGCCCCCGGCCCCCAGGAACACAAGCCCCCGGCCCCCAGGAACAACAACCCCGGCCCCCAGGAACAACAACCCCGGCCCCCAGGAACACAAGCCCCCGGCCCCCAGGAACAACAACCCCGGCCCCCAGGAACACAAGCCCCGGCCCCCAGGAACAACAACCCCGGCCCCCAGGAACAACAACCCCGGCCCCCAGGAACACAAGCCCCCGGCCCCCAGGAACACAAGCCCCGGCCCCCAGGAACACCAGCCCCCGGCCCCCAGGAACACAAGCCCCGGCCCCCAGGAACACCAGCCCCCGGCCCCCAGGAACACAAGCCCCGGCCCCCAGGAACACAAGCCCCCGGCCCCCAGGAACAACAACCCCGGCCCCCAGGAACACAAGCCCCCGGCCCCCAGGAACACAAGCCCCCGGCCCCCAGGAACACAAGCCCCCGGCCCCCAGGAACACAAGCCCCCGGCCCCCAGGAACACAAGCCCCCGGCCCCCAGGAACACAAGCCCCGGCCCCCAGGAACACAAGCCCCGGTCCCCAGGAACACCAGCCCCCGGTCCCCAGGAACACCAGCCCCCGGCCCCCAGGAACAACAACCCCGGCCCCCAGGAACAACAACCCCGGCCCCCAGGAACACAAGCCCCGGCCCCCAGGAACAACAACCCCGGCCCCCAGGAACACAAGCCCCGGCCCCCAGGAACAACAACCCCGGCCCCCAGGAACACAAGCCCCGGCCCCCAGGAACAACAACCCCGGCCCCCAGGAACACAAGCCCCGGCCCCCAGGAACAACAACCCCGGCCCCCAGGAACACCAGCCCCCGGCCCCCAGGAACAACAACCCCGGCCCCCAGGAACACAACCCCCGGTCCCCAGGAACACCAGCCCCCGGCCCCCAGGAACACAAGCCCCGGTCCCCAGGAACACAAGCCCCCGGCCCCCAGGAACAACAACCCCGGCCCCCAGGAACCCCGGCCCCCAGGAACAACAACCCCGGCCCCCAGGAACCCCGGCCCCCAGGAACACCAGCCCCCGGCCCCCAGGAACAACAACCCCGGCCCCCAGGAACACAAGCCCCCGGCCCCCAGGAACACAAGCCCCCGGCCCCCAGGAACACAAGCCCCGGCCCCCAGGAACACAAGCCCCGGTCCCCAGGAACACCAGCCCCCGGTCCCCAGGAACACCAGCCCCCGGCCCCCAGGAACAACAACCCCGGCCCCCAGGAACAACAACCCCGGCCCCCAGGAACACAAGCCCCGGCCCCCAGGAACAACAACCCCGGCCCCCAGGAACACAAGCCCCGGCCCCCAGGAACAACAACCCCGGCCCCCAGGAACACAAGCCCCGGCCCCCAGGAACAACAACCCCGGCCCCCAGGAACACAAGCCCCGGCCCCCAGGAACAACAACCCCGGCCCCCAGGAACACCAGCCCCCGGCCCCCAGGAACAACAACCCCGGCCCCCAGGAACACAACCCCCGGTCCCCAGGAACACCAGCCCCCGGCCCCCAGGAACACAAGCCCCGGTCCCCAGGAACACAAGCCCCCGGCCCCCAGGAACAACAACCCCGGCCCCCAGGAACCCCGGCCCCCAGGAACAACAACCCCGGCCCCCAGGAACCCCGGCCCCCAGGAACACCAGCCCCCGGCCCCCAGGAACAACAACCCCGGCCCCCAGGAACACAAGCCCCCGGCCCCCAGGAACACCAGCCCCCGGCCCCCAGGAACACAAGCCCCGGCCCCCAGGAACACCAGCCCCCGGCCCCCAGGAACACAAGCCCCGGCCCCCAGGAACACCAGCCCCCAGGAACACAAGCCCCGGCCCCCAGGAACACAAGCCCCGGCCCCCAGGAACACAAGCCCCGGCCCCCAGGAACAACAACCCCGGCCCCCAGGAACAACAACCCCGGCCCCCAGGAACACAAGCCCCGGCCCCCAGGAACAACAACCCCGGCCCCCAGGAACAACAACCCCGGCCCCCAGGAACACAAGCCCCGGCCCCCAGGAACACCAGCCCCCGGTCCCCAGGAACACCAGCCCCCGGCCCCCAGGAACACAAGCCCCGGTCCCCAGGAACACCAGCCCCCGGCCCCCAGGAACACCAGCCCCCGGCCCCCAGGAACACAAGCCCCGGTCCCCAGGAACACAAGCCCCGGCCCCCAGGAACACAAGCCCCGGTCCCCAGGAACACCAGCCCCCGGCCCCCAGGAACACCAGCCCCCGGCCCCCAGGAACACCAGCCCCCGGCCCCCAGGAACACAAGCCCCCGGCCCCCAGGAACACAAGCCCCCGGCCCCCAGGAACACAAGCCCCGGTCCCCAGGAACACAAGCCCCGGCCCCCAGGAACACAAGCCCCGGTCCCCAGGAACACCAGCCCCCGGCCCCCAGGAACACCAGCCCCCGGCCCCCAGGAACAACAACCCCGGCCCACAGGAACACAAGCCCCGGCCCCCAGGAACACAAGCCCCCGGCCCACAGGAACAACAACCCCGGCCCCCAGGAACAACAACCCCGGCCCCCAGGAACACAAGCCCCCGGCCCCCAGGAACACAAGCCCCCGGCCCCCAGGAACACAAGCCCCGGCCCCCAGGAACACAAGCCCCCGGCCCCCAGGAACACCAGCCCCCGGCCCCCAGGAACACAAGCCCCGGCCCCCAGGAACAACAACCCCGGCCCCCAGGAACACCAGCCCCCGGCCCCCAGGAACACCAGCCCCCGGCCCCCAGGAACACAAGCCCCGGCCCCCAGGAACAACAACCCCGGCCCCCAGGAACACCAGCCCCCGGCCCCCAGGAACACAAGCCCCGGCCCCCAGGAACAACAACCCCCGGCCCCCAGGAACAACAACCCCGGCCCCCAGGAACACCAGCCCCCGGCCCCCAGGAACACAAGCCCCCGGCCCCCAGGAACACAACCCCCGGCCCCCAGGAACACCAGCCCCCGGCCCCCAGGAACACAAGCCCCGGTCCCCAGGAACACAAGCCCCCGGCCCCCAGGAACACAAGCCCCCGGCCCCCAGGAACAACAACCCCGGCCCCCAGGAACCCCGGCCCCCAGGAACACCAGCCCCCGGCCCCCAGGAACAACAACCCCGGCCCCCAGGAACACAAGCCCCCGGCCCCCAGGAACACCAGCCCCCGGCCCCCAGGAACACAAGCCCCGGCCCCCAGGAACACCAGCCCCCGGCCCCCAGGAACACAAGCCCCGGCCCCCAGGAACACCAGCCCCCAGGAACACAAGCCCCGGCCCCCAGGAACACAAGCCCCGGCCCCCAGGAACACAAGCCCCGGCCCCCAGGAACAACAACCCCGGCCCCCAGGAACAACAACCCCGGCCCCCAGGAACACAAGCCCCGGCCCCCAGGAACACCAGCCCGGGCAGAGAGACACACAGAGACACCCCAGCTCTCTGCCCGACGGCGCCTGCACCGACCCCCATCCGAACACCAACACCCCCCTCCCCCCATCCAGACACCAACACCTCCCAACCCCCCCCCCCGACCCCCACACCTCCCCCCCAACACACCTCCCTCCCATCCCCGACACCAACCCCCCCATCCCCGACACCAACCCCCCCCATCCCCGACACCAACACCCCCATCCCCGACACCAACACCCCCATCCTCCCCAACCCCCAACCCCCATTCCCCATTCCCCCCATCCCCCATCCTCCCCTCCACCATCCTCCCCTCCCCCCAATCCTCCCCTCCCCCCCATTCTCCCCTCCCCCCCATCCTCCCCTCCCCCCATCCTCCCCTCCCCCCATCCTCCCCTCCCCCCCATCCTCCCCTCCCCCCCATCCTCCCCTCCCCCCCATCCTCCCCTCCCCCCCATCCTCCCCTCCCCCCCATCCTCCCCTCCCCCCATCCTCCACTCCCCCCCCATCTTCCACTCCCCCCATCCATACACCAGTTCCACTCCCTGACCGCCACACCTCCCCCAATCCCTGACACCAACACCCCCACTCCCCGACACCAACACACCCCCTTCCCCCCACCCAGACACCAGTTCCCCACCCTGACCCTAACACCCCCCCGCCTGACCCCAACACCCCCCTACCTTACCCTAACAGCCCCCCGACCCCAACACCCCCTCTTAGACCCCCACATCTCCCCCCCCATTCAAACACAACTCCCCCGACCCCAACACCCCCTCCTAGACCCCAACACTCCCCTGACTTCAACACCCCCTCCTAGACCCCCACACCTTCCCCCCCATTCAAACACAACTCCCCCCTGACCACAAACCCCCTCCTGCCTGACCCCAACACCCCCTCCGAGACCCCCACAAGACCCCCACACCTCCCCCCCCCCCCCATCTAGACCATTCCCCCTGGACACACCCCCCCTCCATGATCCCCACAGCCTCCCAACCCCAACACCCCCTCCTAGACCTCAACACTCCCCCCCTGACCCCACGCCTCTCTACTAGACCCCCACACCTCCCTTTCCCGACCCCACACCTCCCCCTCCCTATCCAAACACCAACACCTCCCTCCAACACAACACCTCCCCCCCTCCCGACCCCAACTCCCTACCCCCCCGACCCCAACACCTCCGCCCCCCCTCCCCGACCCCTAACCCAACACTCCCCTCCCCAACACCCCCTCCCCAACCCTAATACACCCTCCCCCAACACCCCCCTCCCCCAACACCCCCCCCAACCCTAGTACACCCTCCCTCAATACCCCCTCCCCAACCCTAATACACACTCCCCCAACACCCCCTCCCCAACCCCAACACACCCTCCCCGACTCCAACGCCTCCCCTTCCCCGACTCCAACGCCTCCCTCTTCCCCGACCCCAACGGCTCCCCGACCCCAACGCCTCCCCCATCCCTGACACCTCCCCCTTCCCCGACCCCAACACCTTCCCCAACCCCTGCATCTCCCACAACACGACCCCAAAACCTCTTTCCCACCCCAACGCCTCCTCCCCGACCCCACGCCTCCCCGACCCCAACACCTCCCAAACCGAATCCACACCATCCCCCCGTGGATCTCCTGTTGTTTGTCCCCCTCAGGCCCCTCCTCGTGTCTCTCGTTGTACCTCCCCTTCACCGCTATCCCCTCTCTTATCTTTTGTTGTTCCTCTCTTTCTTTCCCCCCTCCTCCAGGTGTTCCTCCTCCGCCCCCAGTGTCCCTGCCACTGACCCTCAGCGTACCCCCCCCCCCCCTTCCCAGTCCCTCGGTGCACCTCCCTCCTCACCCACTCTCTTTGCTTCTCTCACCCCATCCCTCACCAAATTACCTGGTTCCCTAATCACACACCACCACATTACCTTCTCTTTATCCCTGTCTTTGTTCTTTCTCTCCATTCCTCTCTCTCCCTCTACCCCCTCTCGCGTTCCTCAGTCCACTTTCCCTGTCCCGTCACCCCTCTTTCCCTTCAATGAGATTACATCCTCTAAAATCAGAAATAGGCCCAGTCCATTTAATTTCCCTTCTTCTGACAAGAATCAATCTGGTAAACCTTTGCTAAACACACTCTATCGCAAGTACATTTTTCCTTGGGTAGTTAGAGACCAGACCTGTTACAGTATTCCAGAGCCAGTCTCACCAGAGGCTTGTATAGTTGGCCCAAAGTATTTCTGCTCTTGCACCTTGTTCCTATTGCATGCCTTTCTAGTTGTCTCCTGAACCTACACATTAACACAGTGATTTGTGCACAAGCGCTCCCCGTGTTTCTAAACACCAACATTTGTCAAGCCCTTATAATTTAAGAGAACGGAACTTCTTACTTGCTGCAGTTTTACAGGTCCATTAATGCGATAATATAACAAATATTCATTAAATTAATAATCTGTACTACCTGGTTACCAGTCCACAATAGTTAAAAACTGAAGACGGTAGTGCAACTAAAATGACGTCTGTAGTAGATTATTGCCGAGGTAAGGTTGTGGTTAGGGTTGTGCAGTGTTGTTCAAGACTCTTCTGGTTGCTGAGAGGCTGATCTTGAATCTTCTTCCCAATGGTGCAGCATGTTGAGCGTGTGACCAGGGTAATGTGAGTCGTTGATGATACTCTCTGCCTTTTTGAGGCAGCGCTTCCTGTAGATCCCTTTGATGGTGGGGAGGTCAATACATTTGATGGACTTGGCAAAGTCCACCACTTTATGCAGCCTCCTTTTGTTCCTGGGCGTTGCGTGTCACTAAACCAGGCCATGATGCAACCAGTCAGTATGCACTCTACCATACCCCCATAGAGGTTCGACAGAGCATTTGGCACAGCTGAAATTTACTCTTTGTTTAATTTTTTTCCCCAATGATTTCCCATTTAACCATTCGCTTAGCCTGTCTATAGTTTCCATGCATCTTTCTCACAACCCGCACTGCCATCCAGCTTTGTATCAACAGAAGCTTATTCCTGTTATACTTATTACATACTTATGGAAAGTGTAAGACACTTTATTCTGTCATGTCAGTGATTGATGTCGATTGTGAATAGCTGGGACCCCTGCACTGATCCCCAAGGCACTAGTCATCGTCATCTAATCTAAAATGAGCTGTCTATTTCTTCTTTGTTTTCCGCTTCTTAACCAATTGTCAATCTGCACCAGTATGCTCGAATTTTGTTCAGTAATTTTTAGTGTGATACTTTTCCACAGACATTCTGAATGGTCAAATGCACCTCATCAACTGATTTGCCCTTATCTCTTCTGCAAGTTACAACTTCAAAAACATCTTGGTTGTGCTCAATCCTATTCCAATTTTCTAAGAGTCCTGTAGCTCGTAAAACAGATTCCAGCATTTTCCCTCTGCCAGATGTACATAGAACATAGATCACGTCAGGCTAATTGGGCTGCATTTCCCCAAGTTTCTCTCTTCTTCCTTTCTGAAATAGCAGGATTATATTTTCCGCCTTCCAGCCGATGCAAACCATTCTGGAACCTGTAGAAATGTGGAAGATGACAAACCTGTACATCCACAGCCACATCTTTCTGAACCCAAGAATACGGGTCATCTGGTTCTAGGAGGTTATCAGACTTATGTTCCATTTAAAGGTCGACACAAAATGCTGGAGTCACTCAGTGGGATCGGCAGCATTTATTTCTATTTGTTCCAAATGTTCCATTTATTTGTCCAATACTCTTTTTTTTTTAAACAGCCCTTCATTCACGCTGGACCTTGTTATGTAAGGTCAATTTCATGAATTTGTGTATGGTGTACACAAACACAAAATATTAAATTTCTGTCCCGTACTAATTTTAGAACATAAAACATAGAATGGTGCAGAACAGGAATAGGCCCACAATGTCTGTACCGAAATGATGTCAAGACCACCCCTTATCTGCCTGCACATAATCCATATCCATCCATTCCCTGCATATCCATGTGCCTATCCAGGGCACATGTCCTATCATATCTGCCTCCACCATCACCTCTGGCAGCATGTTCCAGGCACTCACCACCCTCCATGTGGGAAACAAAAATTGCCCCGCATATCAGCTTTCAACTTTGCCCCTCTCACCTCAAAGCTGTGCCCTCTAGTATTTAATATTTTTATCCTGTGCTATTTTACCCCATCATTGTTTTATATGCTTGTATAATCTTTTCCTTTTTTTACACATCAATAAAAGCTTACACACCCTGTTTTATTTCTTGCAAAAGTATTCAACTTTCCATTTTCTTTATCTCCAATTTGATGCCTTTTGCTCAGCACTGACACTTTCTTAATCTTTACTGCCTTTGTTGATACTGATGCAAGCCTTTCACATTCATCTAATGCTACGTATAACATGTCTTCATTGCCATGGTTGAAACACGTTTTGTCCCCTTTTGTTTCCACTAAAGGAATAAATATCACTTGCAAACTTTTAAATTAATTCTTTATTCGTTAGTCATTGTTTGTTTACTATCAGAACTTTCAATGTAATTTCACCTTCTATCAGATTCAACTTATCATAGAGTGATACAGTGTGGAAACAGGCCCTTCGGCCCAACTTGCCCACACTGGCGAACATGTCCCAGCTACGCTAGTCCCAGCTACGCTAGTCCCAGCTACGCTAGTCCCAGCTACACTAGTCCCAGCTACACTAGTCCCACCTGCCTGCGTTTGGTCCATCTCTCTCCAAACCTGTCCTATCTATGTACCTGTCTAACTGTTTCTTAAATGTTGGGATAGTCCCTGCCTCAACTACCTCCCCTGGCAGCTTGTTCTGTACACCCACCACCCTTTGTGTGAAAAAGTTACCCCTCAGATTCCTATGAAATCTTTTCTCCTTCACCGTAAACCTATGTCCTCTAAAACTATGAAACATGTGTGTCATATCATCTTAGTTTGTTTTATTCAGTTTGCATTAGATAACATATAATTTTATATGACATTTTAAAATGTGAACATCGTATTATTTTATTGGTTAATGTTCAATCCTTTTACCTCTCCCTCTTCCCGCTTCCTCTTTATCTCCACTGTCCGCTCCCTTTCACACCTTCTCTCATATCCCCTCCCCAACCTCATTCCCTCCTCAGTACTTTATTATCCTCCTTCCTTGTCCCCACTTCCCTCATCCTAGTCCTTCTCCCATCTTTCTTGTCCCCATTTCATCTATATTACATTATCTCTGCCACTCGCTTGGCTCCCTTGTTCCTTTTTTTGTGAAAGATTACTAATTCCTTTTGATCGTGTGTTTTTCTGGTTTTCTCAGTCAATATCTTTGCATGTCTGTTGTGTGTACTCATTACCCTCTTTACATCCCGAATTATTTATGATTTTCTTCATTTCTGCTGTTGTTGTTCTCTTGCCCCTTTGTATAATTTATATCTACGGTTCTACAAAAAAAATATTTCCCTACTTCTCGTTCCCTTGTTTTTGTATCCCTGCATCTCAATATCTGTCTGCCTTTTTTTTTTTTAACCTATTTGTTCATTGTGAGTGTGCAGCACTGGGCCAAGATAACGTTTATTGACTGTTCACAAACTGTGTTGTTTGGTTGGGCATTTAAGAGGAGCTTTTATGTGTGTCAGTGGTCATTTATTAATTAGACCATTGTCAGATCTCCCTCCATGAAAGACATGAGAAACTGCTGGGTATTAACAATATACTGACAATTATTTGGACAACATCAGTGATACCAGGATTTTATTCCAGATTTATTTGATTCAGAATTTAAATCTCCCAGATGCTGTGGTTGGAATTGAATATTTTCTCCAGAACAGTTTTTTAGACTCTTCAAATGCTTATTTTAGTCATTTTAAAGGCTATGAACCATGCCCTGTAAATATTCATTATTTGTATTCATGTACCTTTACATTTGTTCATCTGCACACGAATCTCACCTGCCATTTATTTAACTTTTCTTTGTGTCCTTGTCATTTTCTTTGTCCCTATCTGCCTTGAACCTTTCAGTGTCTGTCAAAAGCAGTCTCTCGCGTTAGGTGCATTCATTCTACTGGGTGTGACTGCGACTGTGACTGTCTAATTAAGGCCTGTTTGAGAGAGAGAATGGAGGAGCTCTGAAATGTAAGTGAGATCACAAAGTGAAATAAAACAGCACAGGTCTGTGTATGGAGGATGAATTATAGAGGGATTGTGTGTTTGCTTGGGACCTGGGGATGAAATGGGATGGATACCCGCGTGGAAGGGAAGTGATGGCAGTCTTGCTTGTACAGAGTCGGATTTTTTCAAGAAATTGAATTCAGTATAAATAATGCAGTGGGATGGGAATTTGGGAATTAAAAATTGATATTATTTTGAATTGGGAGAAATTAGCTTGGCGCGGAGAGGGATGGTCTAAGCATTGTGTATATCCCTGTGATGTGTGCAGTGTGGTAGAAAATGTATTGTAGTTTAATTTATGGAGATTAAAGTAAGGTTATCTGGTTGGTGTGGGGGAATAGGTAAATAATCAATGGCATTGAGAGCCAAATGCTTTCGACAGCTGATAAGATTGCACATAAATCTGTTCATGGTGATCACTTCAGGAACCAAGCGATTTTATTGCACCACATGATCACATAATGGTGTAAATGCAGCAAGTTTTATCTGCGAAGTTCATTGGAACTCGTACCTTCAGGTTTCCCCACGATCAGCACTGTCCTCGGTGAAGAGGTGCTTAAAGTGAAGCTTAGACGTGCCTTTCTATGTGCCAACTATGCGGTTCGGTGACAACGCCCTTGCTGTAGGGAAGAAGACGGGTAAAAACCTGTTCCCAGCCTGCAGAAAGTAACCTCAGGCAATACTACCGGTGTCATGGGTGAAATGACGCTCCCCTGGAGACTGGTGCTTCCCTTTGTGTGAGATCTTGCTTCGGACCTGCCCTCTCAGGTGAAGATTAAGGCCCTTGTCACTTTATGATGAAGAGCAAAGTGTGAACTCAGTGCCTGAGCCTCCATCATTTAAAACACTAAACTGAATGCTCTTTGTAATGTCTAAGTATAATCAGTTTGCTTTGTTCTTATTCATTTTTGGGACCTGGTGTCAGCACAAGGCTAGCAATGATCCATTATTACAAACCCACTGACTCCCACAACTACACTTCTTCCCACCCTGCTTCCTGCAAAGACTCTATCCCCTACTCCCAATTCCTCCATCTACACCGTATCTGCAGCCAAGATGAGGTGTTCTATCCCAGGACATCCGAGATGTCCTCATTTAAGGAACGGGGTTTCACTCTCCCACCATAGATGAGGCCCTCACCCGTGTCTCCTCGGTACCCCGCAGCTCCGCCCTTGCTCCCCCTCCCCCTAATCGCAACAGAGACAGTCCCCCTGGTCCTTTCACCCCATCAGCCGTCGCATACAACATAATCCTCTGATATTTTTGCCACCTCCAACGGGATCCCAATACTAGTCACATCTTCCCATCTCCACCCCTTTCCGTCTTCCGCAAGGACCGTTACCTCCGCAACTCCCTGCTTAACATCCTTTCCACCCAAACAACCCCTCCCCAGGTACCTTCCCCTGCAACCGCAGAAGATGCAACACCTGTTCCTAGACCTCCTCTCTTGACTCCGTCCAGGGACCCCAACAGTCATTTCAGTTTAGGCAGAGGTTCACTTGCACATCCCCAACCTCCTCTACTGTTGTTCAAGATGTGGACACTTATACATTGGCGAGACCAAACGTAGACTGGGCGATCGTTTCGCTGACCACCTTCGCTCAGTCCGCCTGGACCTACCTGATCATCCGGTTGCTAAATACTTTCATTCTACTCATTCCCACACTAACCTTTCTGTCCTAGGTTTCCTCCATTGTCAGAGTGAGGCTAAATGCAAATTGGGGGAACAGCATTTCATATTTTGCTTAGGCAGCTTACAGCCCAGTGGTATGAATATTGATTTCTCTAACTTCAAGTAACCCTGGCATTCCCTCTCTCTCCCTCCCTCTCCCACCCAAGTCGCACCAGCTTCTCGTTCTCACCCAACAAACAGCTAACAATAGCCTGTTTCCTTTATCAATGTGACTTTTTTTACAAATCTTTCATTCGTTGTTCTTTATCTCACGACATCGTCGTCTATATCTCTTGTTTCCCTTTCCCCTGACTAGTCTAGGTTTACTAGGTTAATTCCCGGAATGGCGGGACTGTCATATGTTGAAAGACTGGAACGACTAGGCCTGTATACACTGGAATTTAGAAGGATGAGAGGGGATCTTACCGAAACGTATAAGATTATTAAGGGGTTGGACACGTTAGAGGCAGGAAACATGTTCCCAATGTTGGGGGAGTCCAGAACCAGGGGGCACAGTTTAAGAATAAGAGATAGGCCATTTAGAACGGAGATGAGGAAATACTTTTTCAGTCAGAGAGTTGTGAATCTGTGGAATTCTCTGCCTCAGAAGGCAGTGGAGGCCAATTCTCTGAATACATTCAAGAGAGAGCTAGATAGAGCTCTTAAGGATAGCGGAGTCAGGGGGCATGGGGAGAAGGCAGGAACGGGGTACTGATTGAGAATGATCAGCCATGATCACATTGAATGGCGGTGCTGGCTCGAAGGGCTGAATGGCCTACTCCTGCACCTATTGTCTATTGTCTATCGTCTATTGTCCATTGTCTAGTCTGAAGAAGGGTTTCGACCCCAAACGTCACCCGTTCCTTCTCTCCAGAGATGCTGCCAGACCCGCTGAGTTACTCCAGCTTTTTGTGTCTATCTTCGGTTTAAACCAGCATCTGCAGTTCCTTCCATTCCCAATTGCCCTCGAGAGGCTGGTGGTGCGATCCCTTTCCATCTCTTCAGTCTTTCTGGTGAAACTGCCGTTGGGGAGAGAGTTCCAAGATTTAGACCCCGTGGCAATGAAGGGGCGGCAAAATGTTTCCAGGCTGGGATGATGTGTGACTTGGAGGTAGCGTTTCCATACAGCTGCTGGCCATGTTGTCGCAGCCTGGGTGAGGAGATGGCACACACTGAAGGCACTGTGTACCAGAGGTAGAGGGAGTGAATGTTGATGGACGCCAGTTATCAAGCAACTAGCCGCTACTGCTATGTAGCAGCAAGGATACCTCATTTAAATAATTTTAATGACTGTAAAAATATTAAATGCCATGTGTCATTAGATATATCTTTTTTTAAATTAGATCTTTTTTGCCATAACCTCCAAGCACTTGCTCTCAAACGATTTTAGTTAGCTTGAAAGGAACGGGAAGTTATAGCTTAGACGTCGCTCCACACTTTTCTTGGACACTAAAGCAGTTTTGTGTGTCATTTAATATTGTTTCTGAAAGCCTTAAAAGAGCGAGAACTCGGATTTAGTTTGGGTTATTGTCACGTGTACCGAGGTACAGTGAAAAACGTCCACTGAGTGCTAATCAGTCAGCAGAAAGAGAATACATGATTACCATCGAGCCGTTCCCAGTGTAGAGAGACATGATAAGGGAATAATGTTTAGTGCAAGAATTGTGCGGCAGTGCTGGGTTTCTCTCTGTTTTACTGGGCTGAAACTTGGATTGTTATTCCAGTGCAATGAACCCTGTTGTTGTGTTGCAAGTTCATGCAGTTCTTCACGGGTAGGATTTCTGTAGCCAGCTTCTAAAAGGGCACATTGCAACTCTTCTTGTTACTGGGTTGTGCAGCTACCGAAAACATAGAAATATAGAAACTTGGCGCAGGAGTAGGCCATTCGGCCCTTCGAGCCAGCACCGCCATTCAATATGATCATGACTGATCGTCCAAAATCAGTACCCTGTTCATGCTTTTTCCCCATATCCCTTGATTCCATTAGCCCCAAGAGCTATAACTAACTCCCTCTTGAAAACATCCAATGAATTGGCCTCCACTGCCTTCTGTAGCAGAGAATTCCACAGATTCACAACTCTGGGTGAAAAAGTTTTACCTAATCTCAGTCCTAAATGGCCTACACCTTATTCCTAAACTGTGACCCCTGGTTCTGGACTCCCCCAATATGTGGAACATTTTTCCTGCATCGAGCCTGTCTATCCCTTAAGAATGTTATATGTTTCTATAAGATCCCCTCTCATCCTTCCAAATTCCAATCATTACAAGCCCAGTCGACCCATTCTTTCATCATATGTCAGTCCCGCCATCCTGGGAATTAACCTGGTGAACCTACGCTGCACTCCCTCAATAGCAAGAATGTCCTTCCTAAACTGCACACAACACTCCAGGTGTGGAAAAGATAGAAGAGAGGTGAGAGAGAGATCCCTGAGCATCAGAGGGGACCTGGACGGTCTGGTAAACATCGTGCCCACAGGACGTATGATCTTGATCAAGACGGCAATGGTGATTCTCCAGGACTGGAGCTGAGTACTTGTGACAAAACATTGCCAGACAGTCTCAGTAAGGATATGAGTGCAGTGACTGAATGCCTGAGCGTGCTGTGCCACAAAATGCCCGTGCCTGATTCACTTGGTCCTATGCAGAGGTCACTTCACCCTGTGCATGGAGTTTGGGTGAAATCCTTAATGTAGCAGTAAGCAGCTTAATATGGACGTGACAGACATTACGTGAAGACCATGCTCCTCCCTCACGGGCCAAGCAGTCCACATCCATTTGAGATTATCTATGAGAGTGTGTAATCTCACAGTATGGACGAAGAATACAGTTAGAGTAGGAAAGGAACTGCAGATGCTTCCCGCTAACCTTTGCTATGTTATACGTCTTCTCTTTTCATTTCACACTGTCCTTGACTTCCCTTGTCAGCCACGGTCACCTCTTACTCACCTTGGAATCTTTCTTCCTCTTTGGAATAAAATGATCCTGCATCTTCTGGATTATTCCCAGAAATTCCTGCCATTGCTGTTCCACTGTCATCCCTGCTCGGGTCCCTTTCCAGTCAACTTTGGCCAGCTCCTCCCTCATGCCTCCATAGTTCCCTTTGTTCAACTCCAAGACTGACACTTCTGATTTTACCTTCTCCCTCTCAAATTGTAGATTAAAACTTATCAAACAGCTAACAATGGCCTGTTTCTTTTATCATCGTTACTTTTTTGTATACCTTTCATTCATTTGTTCTATACCTCTTTACATCACTGTCTATATCTCTCGTTTCCCTGTCCCCTAACTAGTCTGAAGAAAGGTCTCGACCTGTAACCTCACCCATTCCTTCTCTCCAGAGACGCTGCCTGTCCCGCTGAGTTACTCCAGCATTTTGTGTCTAGATGCAGTTGGAGTGTTGATCCGTGAAAGTTCCGGGGGAAACGGTCATTAAAACATATTCAGTGAGAGAATAAAGAGTATTGTTTTTCACAACAGTGTAGTTGAAAATCTCACTGGCGATATTTTTTTTAATGTTGCATTAATGTTCACATCATTTTGAGGAAAAAAAGTGCTTGGAAGAACAAGAATCCTGCCAAAAAATGGTAACAAACTTCCTTCGAGAGCTCTGGACCCAGAAATATTCCAAAAATGGTCTCATGGTTTTTCAACCGTGCAAATCTTTTGCTTTAAGACTTTGCCAGCTTATGTCTGGGCCAGGATCCTTATGGTCAGCTGAACACCACCTACCTACAGAAATCCAGCACTTCCTCAGTACAGTATTGGATGTCAACTTTATTCTTATTACACCACAGCACTGTTCGACGACAAAATTATTTTAAACCCTGGTGCAGGTTTAGATCTCAGGGGTTCCCCTTCTCAGTGAAAAGAGCGGCAGGCTGCCTTTCCTACCCAAATGACGTGTGTAAATAGACCTGCCTCGTGTTGTACACTGCAGGGGATGCCTTGCTATCCTGGATTCCAGTATTCTGGTAGCCCCACTAAACCAGTCCTTGTCTCCCTTCCCCTCTCTTGTATTTAGGGCTTTCCTAAATCTCCATTCGGTCGGGAGTTTGAACACTTAAGAAATTCCACTTCTTTTCCTTTCTGCCTGCATGGTACGATTTGGGACAACATTTGTATATTGTAAGCAAGAGACGAACAGCTTTAGATCCTCTTGTTGTTCATTGGAGTGATGAATCTGGCTGCAGAACACATTTGTTGAATGGATAAGAAAGGTTCATAAGTACATAAGTGATAGGAGTAGAATTAGGCCATTCAGCCCATCAAGTCTACTCCGCCATTCAATCATGGCTGATCTATCTCTCCCTCCTAACCCCATTCTCCTACCTTCTCCCCATAACCCCTGACACCCATATTAATCAAGAATCTATCTATCTCTGCCTTAAAAATATCCATTGACTTGGCCTCCACAGCCTTCTGTGGCAAATGAATTCCACAGATTCACCACCCTCTGACTAAAGATATTCCTCCTCATCTCCTTCCGAAAGAAACATCCTTTAATTCTGAGACTATGACCCCTGGTCCTAGGCTCTCCCATTAGTGGAAACATCCTCTCCACATCCACTCTATCTATGCCTTTCTCTATCCGGTAAGTTTCAATGAGGTCCCCCCTCATCCTAAACTCCAGCGAGTACAGGCCCAGTGCTGTCAAAAGCTCAAATGAGTGGTATGGGTCAAACGGCAGGCAAATGGAACTTGCATCGATGGGCATCTCGATGAGCATGGACAAGTTGGGCCTGGTTCCATGCTGTTTGATCTGTGACTCTAATTTCAACTGTGTCCAGCCTTGAAGAATTTTAAAGGAATGACAATAAAAAAATCTTGTCAAACTTGCTGGATGCAAAGCCATCACTCAGTATGTTTGTCTCAACTGTGTGTTGTGATTATGTTTCTTCAGCTCAGTTTTTGGTCCTACCTGTGACAGCGCCATGGGTCAATGCTTTGATGTGTCTTCCTCTATTGCACTGGAATAAAATAAAGGGTTTTTCTCATCACATCAGGTAGTCCAGAACAATATTCCAGCATGAGACTCCCCATTGCTAAATGTCTGCAAGTTAATTGTGTAGCTGAATGTCCAAATTGATGGTGTTGTGTTTTCCTGTGTAAGATTTATTTTTGTTTTTTTCTAGATTGTGTCTTCTTTGAAAACTCTTCAAGCAATCCATTCTTGATAAGGAGAATTGAGGAATTGAACAAGGTAACCACTTGCATGTTGAAACCTTTAGACTTTAGAGCTACAGCGTGGAAACAGGGCCTTCGACCCACTGAGTATGCGACGACCAGCGATCCCTGTACAATAACACCATCGTACATACTAGGGACAATTTTTACTGAAGCTAGTTAACCTACTAACCTGTACGTCTTTAGAGTGTGGGAGGAAACCGGAGCACCCGGAGAAAATCCACACAGTCACAGGGAGAATGTACAAACTCGGTACAGACAGCACCCGTAGTTAGGATTGAACCGGGGTCTCTGACACTGTGCCGCCCTTGGCCCTTTAATTTATGTTTTTTTCAGTCAAACCAAAGGATCCATGTTGTGGCCTTTTATGGGCACTTAACTAAGAACCAATCTATAGGTGTTCAGGGCGTACAAAATGTCTAAATTTTCAAAGGGTTTTACCGTTTAACACATGTAACAGATTTGCATCACCTACCTGAAGTGCAATCATCGTGTCTTGTCTTCCCTTTGACAGTACTGTTGGATCCTGTTATTGATACCAGATTATTGGAATCTCATTGTCTATGTACTTCACCGTGTGCTTATTAATCTTATTAATCTAACTTGCTGTCTGATTTATTTTCTGTGTAGTAGAGAGATTCATAGTTGTAGAGATGAAACTTGTAAAACATATGCTTTGACCCACCCAGTCTGCACTGATCGTCAAATAGCAATTTTCATTAATCCTTATTAATTCCTTTTTTTTCAATTCTCATCACATTGCCATCAACTCTCCACAGTGTCTATAATTTACCCACATACCAGCGTCAATTAACTTACCAAACTGCAAGTCTTTGGGATGTGGGAAGAAACCTGAGCAGTCGAGGAAACCCACGTGGTCACATGTGCAAACTCGGGTAGCATCTGAGATCAGGATTGAACCCGGGTCTGTGGTGCTGAGAGCCACCCTCGACCAGCTGTGTCACTGTACTGTTCAAATGGTTTTACTGTATTGTTGGATAAGGGGAATTAAGATTGGGAGGTGCAATTATTTGGGATAGTTCAACCACAGAGAGCAGTGAGTAACTAGGCCAAGATGTGTCAAACTTTCAGCTGTTAGATTTAGGGACATGGAGACAGTGATTATCTTGTCTTTCTTCTCCGATAGAGGGGGCTATTCGGCTCTTGAGGCTTTTAGGAGGAATCTAAACAATCCCATTTCACCACTTACTTGGCCAAAGCTGCTTCTCTCTCACCTGCCTAACTTACCTCTGATTCACCTGCCAACACGAGGGAAAAATTACAGTAACAAATTAACAGGCATATTGGGGAGGAAGGAACCATGCAGTAACGGAGATTGCATAAATTTCACATAGACTGCATTGGAAGTCAGGATCCAACTTGTATAGTTGGGAATATACGGCAACAGCTCTATCTGTTGTGCCATCGTGTCACCTGCATAATTGATACATGCAGTCAATATATATGTGCAAATAAAGAGTACAATACAAAGTTTTACTTCAACCTCATAAACGTTGCTGGTAGAACAACATTTCATCCTTGTTGCTGCCTTCATTAATAGGTGTTCTGTGCAGCACAATCTGTTATTTGCTTCTGTGAACAACAACACCAAAAGCAACTCTGCAACACCAGTCATCACTTTTGAATGACTTCAATAAAACTGGTAGCTTTAAATTGGGTAACTATATTGGGTAACTAAGTAAGGAAATGGATAGTGAAGCAGGATCAGAAAATATTTAGCTATGCTTACATGGTGTTTAGGTGCATGTTTACAACAACATTAGTGGTATTGTGCACAGTGAAGAAGGTTGCCTAAGGTTACAGCAGGATCAACTGGCAATGTGGGCAAAGGAACGGCAGGTGGGACTTATTTCAGACAAATACAAAGTGATGCATTTTAGGACATTAATGAACCGGATTTGCTAAGGGAACACAAGGTAAAGGAACGATTAGGAGGTAGTGACCATAACATGATTAGTTTTAATCTGCAATTTGAGAGCGAGAAGGTAAAATCAGAAGTGTCAGTATTGCAGTTGAACAAAAGGGACTACGGAGGCATGAGGGAGGAGCTGGCCAAAGTTGACTGGAAAGGGACCCTAGCAGGGATGATGGAGGAACAACAATGGCAGGAATTTCTGGGAATAATCCAGAAGATGCAGGATCATTTCATTCCAAAGAGGAGGAAATTTTCTAAGGGGAGTAAGAGGCAACCGTGGCTGACAGGGGAAGCCAAGGACAGTATAAAACGAAAAGAGAAGACGAATAACATAGTAAAGAAGAGTGGGAAGCCAGAGGATTGGGAAATATTTAAGGAACAACAGAAGGTAACTAAAAAGGCAATACGGGGAGAAAAGATGAAGTACGAAGGGAAGCTAGCCAAGAATATAAAGGAGGATAGTAAAACCTTCTTTAGGTATGTGAAAAGGAAAATATTAGTTAAGACAAATAAATGTGGGTCCCTTGAATACAGAAACAGGTGAATTTATGATTCCAATGGATGTTCGGGAAAACCCTCCCCTTCTGGCAAGGTACACGGATAGGAAAGGTTTAAAGGGATATAGGCCAAATGCGAGCAGATGGGACTAGCATGGATGAGACTAGCATGGATTTGTCGGCATGGGCAAGTTGGGCATGTTTCCATGCTGAATGACTCTACGATTCTAGGATACTGTAAATGATTGTAAGTGGTAATATATTAAGCTAGATTGAGAGATTGGTTAGCAAGACGTGGACAAAAGTTAATTTAAAATGATAGGAATTTCCTGTAAAATTACTACAGTTACTGTTGTTCCCATGTTTTCCCTAAGGGTCTGGTTGTAGGTGTTTGGGCCACAATCTGAAACACTGAATCTGGAGATAGGATCTGTGTGTATGTTAGGACTCTCAAAAATAATTGTTTGCTTCAGAGAGTTTCAGAGTGTTAGGACTGGGAAACGAGGTTAACTTGGACAAATTCAATGTACATGTGAGGGGAAAAAAGAATGCCCAGTATTTCCACACCCTTCTGTGGAAAGCGCATTAAAAGAGATTTGTGCATTTAAGTGTGCTTTTATCAGGGTACTTGTGCAGTGCTGTTAAATGAAGGCAGAAGTGTCAAGGGACATTCATGAGGCATTAGTTTTAAGGAGCAGTGTTTTATTTTATTCTTGTACAAGATCTAGACCAGGCAACAATTGGAAAAGTTACACAGAATTTTTTTTGCTTCTTGTTGCTGTGCATCAAAATTTCTCTTCAGCCCAAGGAGTTGGTCACAAGACCAATCATGGTGCACTTTCGGATTCAAAATATGCAACCTGGTCTTCCTTTGATGAGGCCCCACTCTGAAGTTACCCACAACCTCTGTTGCCTCGGTAGCGCACGATTGGGCTCTTGCATTCGAGACTCGGTGGCACACACTTGGACATTCTTGTGCGGAGGCAGTGGGTCGGACAGCATGTCTTTGGAGGGGGGCAGGGAAGACAGGAGAAGGTCCAGTAGTTGGTGCTGTGTGGTGTATTTAGGTGTCCTGTTGACACTTGGATGTCAGGGACAGAGGGAACTACAGACCTGCCATTCTGAATGTTGAGTGAGGTCAGGTCCAACTGCACAGGGGGTGGGAGAGGGTGTTGAATAGATTCAATACTATGTTAGCTGTTGGTCGGTTCAAAACAAGCTGTACAGTGAAACTGTAGTTTCAAGGATGACTTGCATCACAGAATGGCCAGTCAATGGTTGGCACATCAGCATAGCTAATAGAGCCAGTGCGAGTGGATCAGGTTCAATCCTGACCTCTGGTGCTCTCAGTGTGGTGTTTGCACTTTCTCCCTATGGATTTCTCCCTATGGATGGTTTGCAATCCTCCCTATGGATTTCTTCCTGGTGCTTTGGTTTCCTTCCGCATATTGAAATGTCAGGAGATAGTTCTTTTCTCATCATCTAGACTAGAAACATAGAAACATAGAAAATAGGTGCAGGAGGAGGCCGTTCGGCCCATCGAGCCAGCACCGCCATTCATTGTGATCATGGCTGTTCATCCACAATCAGTAACCTGTGCCTGTCTTCTCCCCATATCCCTTGATTCCACTAGCCCCCAGAGCTCTATCGAACTCGCTCAAATTCATCCAGTGATTTGGCCTCCACTGCCCTGTGGCAGAGAATTCCACAAATTCACAATTCTGGGTGAAAAAGTTCCTTCTCACCTCAGTTTTAAATGGCCTCCCCTTTATTCTAAGACTGTGACCCCTGGTTCTGGACTCCCCCAATATTGGGAACATTTTTCCTGCATCTAGCTTGTCCAGTCATTTTATAATTTTGTATGTCTCTATAAAATCCTCTCTCATCCTTCTAAACTCCAGTGAATACAAGCCCAGTCTTTTGGTTGAAGAAGAAATTCACACACTTTTTTCCATGAGCGCCTTACTACTCACAGTTTTGTAAATACATAGAGTATCTCAATGGAGTGAGAGAGGCTGGATGGAGCTGAGAGTTTTTAACCTGTCCACCTGTTTCATGAAGAGGTTTAGGACCACCCATTGCTGTGGTTGGAGCTTGATGTTGAGTGAGGCCATTCCTGCAAAGAATCTCAGAGTTGATCAGCATTGGAATTGCTGTAGTTGAGGGAATACTTGCAACAGGGTGAGGAGATGAGCAGTGCTCATTTGACTTTAGAGTGGGAGAAGAGAATAATTTAGGTTTGGTCAGGATTGGAAGTGGACATGGGCTCATAAGGTAAATGCGCCACAGAAATAAAGGTGTAGATTGAGACAGATTCTGACAGGTAGAGCCACACTGTCACCACCAAGGGTACAAAGTACATCTGGAGTTACAATGGCGTGTAAGTAACGCAATGCTACAGTGGTCATGGGGGATTTCAATATGCAGTTAGACTGGGGAAATCAGATTGGTACTGCACCTCAAGAGAGGGAAATTGTTTATTTGAGTTTAGTTTATTGTCAGGTGTACCGAGGTACAGTGAAAAGCTTTTGTTGCGTGCTATCCAGTCAGCAGGACTGTATTGTCAGAAGGACAATACATGATTACAATCAAGCCATTTACAGTGTATAGATACATGACAAAGGGAATAACGTTTAGTGCAAGATAAAGCCAGTGTAGCGTGCCTATGAGATAGTTTCTTAGAGTAGCTTATAGTTGAGCCTGCCAGGGAAAAGGCAATTCTGGATTTGGTATTGTGTAATGAACTAGATTTGATTAGGGAGCTTACGGTAAAGGAACCACAAGGAGGTAACGACTATAATATAAAATTCAACCTGCAATTTGAGAGGGAGAAGATTAAATCGGATGTGTCGGTATTACTGTTGAGCAAAGGTGACTACAGAAGCATGACTACAGAAACACGGGCGGCACGGTAGCGCAGCGGTAGAGTTGCTGCTTTACAGCGAATGCAGCGCCGGAGACTCAGGTTCGATCCTGACTACGGGTGCTGCACTGTAAGGAGTTTGTACGTTCTCCCCGTGACCTGCGTGGGTTTTCTCCGAGATCTTCGGTTTCCTCCCACACTCCAAAGACGTACAGGTATGTAGGTTAATTGGCTGGGTAAATGTAAAAATTGTCCCTAGTGGGTGTAGGATAGTGTTAATGTACGGGGATCGCTGGGCGGCACGGACTTGGAGGGCCGAAAAGGCCTGTTTCCGGCTGTATATATATGATATGATATGATATGATAGAGGAGCTAGCTAAAGTTGAATGGAAAGGTACCCAGGCAGGAATGAAGGTGGAACAGCAATGGCAGGAATTTCTGTGAACAATTCAGAAGATGCAGGATCTTTGTATTCCAAAGAGGAAGAAAGATTCTCGGGGGAGAATGCGGCGGCCGTGGCTGACAAGGGAAGTCAAAGACAGCATAAAACTAAAAGAGAAGGCATACAACACTGCAAAGATTAGTGGGAAGCCAGAGGATTGGGAAGCTTTGAAGAAAAAAAAAACAACAGAAGGTAACTAAAAAGGCAATATGGGAAGAAAAAATGAAATATGAAAGTGAGCTCCCCTATATTATAAAAGAGGATAGCAAAAGTTTCTTCAGGTATATACAAAATACAAAAGAGGCAAGAGTGGACAATGGACCGCTGGAAAATGATGCTGGAGTAGTGATAATGAGGAATAAAGAAATGACAGATGAATTGAACATGTTTTTTTGCATCAGTCTTCACAGTGGAAGACACCAACAACATGCAAGAGATTCAGGGGGTGGAAGTTAGTGGAGTGCCTATTACTAAGGAGAAGGTGCTTGGGAAACTGAAAGGTCTGAAGGTGGATGTCACCTAGACTGGTTGGACTGCACCCCAGGGTTCAGAGACTTCAGAGATTGCGGAGATATTAGTTGTGATCTTTCATGAATCATTAGAGTCAGCAGTGGTTCTAGACGATTGGAAAATTGAGAATATTACCCCACTGTACAAGAAAGGAGCTAAGCGGAAGCGTGGAAACTAAAGGCCAGTTAGCCTGTCTTCAGTAAGGTTTTAGAGTCCATTATGAAGGATGAGGGTTCTGAGAATTTCGAAGTACACGATAAAATAGGCCAAAGTCAGCATGGTTTTGGGAAAGGGAGATCTTGTCTGACAAGCCTGTTGGAATTCTTTGAGGAACCAAACAGTAGGATAGACAAAGGAGAGTCAGTGGATGTGGTTTTCCTGGATTTTCAGAAGGCCTTTGATAAGGTGCTGCAAGAGAGGCTGCAAAAGAGCCTATGATATTAGAGGGAAGATACTAGCATGGATAGTAGGTTGGCTGGATGGCAGAAGGCAAAGAATGGCAATAAAGGGGGCCTTTTCTGGTTGGCTGCCAGTGACTAGCGGCGTTCCGTAGGGATCGGTGCTGGGGCCGCTACTCTTCAGGATTTGGACGAGGGAATTGAAGGCTTTGTGGCCACGTTTGCAGATGATACGAAGATAGGTGAAGGGGCAGGTAGTGTAGAGAAAGCAGGGACTCTGCAGAAGGACTTGGACAGGTTGGAAGAGTGGGCTGAGAAGTGGCAGATAGATACAACATAGCAGTGTGGAGTCTTGCATTTTGGTAGTAGGAATAAAGGCGCAGACTATTTTCTAAATGGGGAGGTGCAAAGGGATTTGTGAGTGCTGGTGCATGATTCCTAAAATGTTAATTTGAAAGTCGAATCAGTAGTAAGGAAAGCAAATGCAATGCTCTCATTTATTTTGAGAGGACTAGAATATACAAATAGAGATGTAATGCTGAGGCTATAGAAGGCATTAGACCGCATTTGGAATATTGTGAGCAGTTTTGGGCCCCATATCTGAGGAAGGATGTGTTGGCTTTGGAGAGGGTCCAGAGGAGATTTACGTGAATGGTCCTTGGAATGGTTGGATTAACATTTGATGGGCGTTTGACGGCACTGCACTCGCTGAAGTTTAGAAGTATGAGGGGGAGAAATCGTTGAAACTTAACGAATAGTGAAAGGCCTAGATAGAGTGGATGTGGAGAGGATGTTTCAACCAGTGGAAGAATCTAGGACCAGAGGCCTTGTACCTTTAGAAAGGTAATGAGGAGGAATTTCTTCAGTCAGAGGGTGGTGAATCTGTGGCATTCATTGCCACAGAAGTTTGCAGAGCCAGTGGATATTCTGTGGAGATTGACAGATTCTTACTGAGCAAGGGATTATGGGGAGAGGGCAGGAGAATGGGGTTGAGAGGGAAAGATAGATAGCGGAGTAGACCTGATGGACAATGGCCTAATTCTGCTTCTAGCACCTATGAATTTATGTGGGGGGCAGGAATGGAAGCGATAGCAAGGTTGAGCCAAAATGCACAGAGGATATCAAAGTGGTTTTGTGAGTAAGGGAGGTGAGTCTTCGATGAAGGGAGGGGTGACTGAGCTCTGGGTGAGGGGGTGCCCAGGTGCCAGGTGAGGTGGGGGAGGGATGAACTGGGCCTGAGTGGGGAGGGTGAGGGGTAACTGTTTCTTGGGTGAGGAGGGAGAGGGGTGACTCGGGCCTGGTGAGGACTGAGCGGTGACCAGGGCCTCTGGTGAGGTGGTGGAGGGATGACTGTACCCCGCCTGAGGTGAGGGTGGGGTGACTACCCCGCCTGAGGTGATGGTGGGGTGACTACCCCTCGGGAGGTGAGGATGGGGTGATTGGAGGAGGGAGTGAGCATTGAGTCTGGAACTTAGGAGGCAGTGGAAGGCAAACATCAGTCGGACGAGCTGGCACGCTGCATTCCATATCGTAGCATTCCTGCATGTGCCTGGTCCGTGGGGCCTCTGTGTTCACTATTTCTGTACAACACGTACATGATCGGACTCTCCTTGCTGTTCACTGTTTCAGACTGTTAATGGTAACGTGGAAGCAAAGTGTGTGTGTTTCTACCGGAGACGGGACATTTCAAGCAGTCTCATCGCACTCGCTGACAAACATGCAAGTAAGTGTTTTTATTTAACTTAAAACGTTTGATGTAACATTGGCTCCATTATTGCTTATCCCTCCTCTTTGATAAGCTAGTGGAGAGGTTTTCTCCCATTCCAAATTTTTTTTTGGGTATTCTTATACCTCTTTGATGCGTCACTTGTTCAGGTGTTGCGTGGCATCAAGCTTTGCTCTTGTGTTCGTGCTGGGACTGAGGCTTTAATGAGATCTGTGCTGTAAATGAGCACTACTGAGGAGCTTGTTTGCAGTTGATGCTGTTCAATGCCACTACGACAACAATTTTCACCATTTTGTTGATGACTGAATGCAGTCCAGATTTGCACTTTTTGCTGACATGGATAACTAGGAAATGTTCCAAGTTGTCTTGCAATTTAGTGTGTGCCTGTGATTGAAGTTTTACTGAGAGACACGGCCAACACAGAAGCATCAGTATGCTTGGGATCGGTAGCCTTGGTTACATTCAGAGAGCGTGACTGTCTATTTGCATTGTGTAGAGTGAATCTCACTAATGGAGTGTTTAATTGCCGTATGACTGGGAACGGAACAATTAAATTCTTATTTGCTGCAGCTTTTAGAGGCACATTAAGGCACCAACACGACCAATAAATATACAATAAGCAATAATACAATAAATTTACTTGGTAACTAAACCACAATAGTGCAAACTGTAGTACATAGTGCAACCTATAAGAAGTCCATAGTTGTTTGGTGTTGAGGTAGGGTTGTGGCTAGGGTTGTGTAGGGTGATTCGAGCCTGACATCTGATGAGAAGAAAATGCTCTTGAAACCTGAGTTCACGGTTCTCAGGCTCCTGTCCCTTCTTCCCGATGATAACAGTGAGATGCGAGTTTGGCCAGGGTGGTGGGTCTTTGATGTTAACTGTCTACTTGAGGTCTTGTTTCATTGTTTTACCAAACTCGCGGGACTTGGTGTGACCACTCATCTCTGCAATTGAATCCTTGACTTTCTGACCAACAGATCACAATCAGTGAGGATAGGGGACAAATCGGCCTCTATGATAATCCTCAACACTGGTGCTCCGCAAGGATGCATTCTCGGCCCCCTTCCTTACTTCTTGTACACCCACAATTCTGCAGCCATGTACATAACTAAATCGATTTACAAATTCACAGACGACACCACCATTGGTGGGACGGATATCAAATAATGAAAAGACTGAGTACAGGAAAGAGATTGAGAAACTCGTGACCTGGTATTGAGACAACAACCTTTCTCTCAATGTCAGCAAAGCAAAGGAGATAGTGATGGACTTCAGGAAGTGAAGCGGTACACAAACCTCGGTCTGCATTGACGGTGCCAAAGTAGAGATGGTTGAAAGCTTCAAATTTCTAGGAGTTGATATCACCAACAACTTCTCCTGGGCCACCCATATTAAAGAAATTGCCAAGAAAGCACACCAATTACTCTACTTCCTTAAAGTTCAGCCTGTCCCCAACAACTCTCACCAACTTCTACAGATGTGCCGTTGAAAGCATTTCAACGGAATGCATCACGGCATTGTTTGGGAACAGCTCCATCCAAGACCGCAAGATATTGCAAAGAATTGTGAACGGACCCCGGACCATCACACAAACCAACCACCCTTCCATTGACTCCATTTATACCTCACGCTGCCTCGACAAGGCCACCAGTATAATCAAGGACGAGTTGCACTATGGCCACTCCGTCTTCTCCCCTCTCCCAAAGGCATAGGTGTGAAAATGCACACCTCCAGATTCTGGGGCAGTTTCTTGGAGGAACAGCATCTCGTATTTCGCTTGGGCAGCTTACAGCTCAGTGATATGAATATTGACTTTCCTCACTTCAGGTAGCCCCGACATTACCTCTCTCTGTATTCCTCCCCCACCCAAGTCGCACCAGCTTCTCATTTTCACCCTACAAACAGCTTACAATGGCCTGTTTCCTTTATCATCGTTACTTTTTTGCATATCTTTCATTCAATGTTCTTTATCTCTCCACATCACTGTCTATATCTCTCGTTTCCCTTAACCCTAACCAGTCTGAAGAAGGGTCTTGTCCCGTAACGCCACCCATTCCTTCTCTCCAGAGATGCTGCCTGTCCCGCTGAGTTACTCCAGCTTTTTGTGTCTACAGTTTAAACCAGCATCTGCAGTTCCTTCTTACACATTCGGATTATACAAGTTGGATTGGTTGCATCTGATCAAGGATGAGATCCACATCCCATGGGGCCCGTGTGGAAAATCAGGGCCAAGCATCTGAACAGAGTTAAGTTCAAAAAACGTGGAATGGCACACAACAGTCGCACGGAAAATAGTGTGGGAATAGAAGGAATTTGGAGGAGAAAAACAAGTGGAATGTAGTCAGAGATTTGCCCTAATTGATCAAAGGCCTTTGGTGTTTTTACTTGTCTCTGACAGTCACAGGCATTTAAAAGGAACTAAAATAGATTAAAATAATTAAATGAAATAAAAACTATTGGTATGAAAAACAATTTAATAAAAAATGCTGCATAATGCTAAATAAATAAAGTAAAATAATCTCGACACTTTACTCTTGCGAGAAACTTGTCAACTTCTTTCCACTTAAAGGATAGTTCCCTGTATGTTAGGCGGTGCTGGTGTAAAGCTGGGGGACAGGAGGCAAGGTTTATCCAACCATCTGTCCAGAAAGAACTTCACTGCGGGACCAATCGATGAATCCAGTGGTGTGGGTGAGATGATAGCTGAGATCAATAAGTTATAAAATCAGAGATTGGTTACAGCATTATCTTGGCTCTCTACCACAGCAAAGTTGGTGAGAGTTGGCACGAGTAGTCTCTTGGGAAAACCATCTAATTCTTGGCTCTCTTAGTACTGATGAAAAGTCAGCAACTTAAAATGGCGACTGTTTCTCTCCCCACAGAGACTGCATGGCCTGTTGAGTATCTGTGACATTGTCTGTTACCGTTTCAGATTCCATTTACTGCATTTTTCAGTAAATGCAGTAAACTGCCACTTTCTGTCCAGCGATGCCCGCCTTGAAGAAACTATGTTCCACTCTGAGGGAGGTTCTATTTGGAAACAATATTGATTTCTCAGCTTGTCAATTTGGATGAAGGATTGTCAACTTGAAATGTTGACTCTGCTTTTCTCTTCATGAAAGCTGCCTAACTTACTGAGTAATTCCTGCATTCTCTGCTTCTCCTACAGAAAATAGTGTGGTGGGAGGGTGTAAGTGGAACTGATGTGTTTGGTAGCTGATCAGGGTAGATATACAAACCACCGAAAAACCATATCAAAGGAACTAGGTGCAATCATTTGCAGTTTAAAATAAATTCTCATCATAGTTCCGCACTACTTCCGCACTCTCATACAGTGCGGACGTAGATCCTTCGGCCCATGTCAACCAAGATGTCCCATCTACACTAGTCCCACCTGCCCACGTTTGGCCCATCTCTATACTAAAACTCTTGTTTGTTTATTTGTTCCTGAACCACAGCCAAAACGGTACACTGTAGCACGACAATTTTAGGCCCACCTTACTCACCGTCATCCCTTTGGTGCCAATGGAGGAAGTTTAATTGAAATTGGTGTTATGTTTTTAAAGTTATTCACATTTTAAATCTATCTCCTTGGGAGGGAGGTGGGAGGAAGGGAGGATAAGGGGGGTTGAGGGAGATGGAGTCGGGGGGAGGGGGAGGGGAGTGGGAGAGAGGGTGCTGCACCAATGCAGGAGAGGTTTGGGTCCACTTGGTCTAGTATCCCTCTAAATCTTTTGTATCTATGTGCCTGTCCATGTGTCTTGGCTGTCTACCACAACAAAGTTGGTGAGAGTAAATTGCTTTACATTATGCTTCCTTTGTTGGACTAAAATGACTAATTTTTGGGCTTCACTCACACAAGATCAACTTCTCATTAAAACTAAGTGATAAACTAGCAAATAGAAACTTTGGTTATGCTGCCAGTAATCCCAGATACCCAAAGTCTTTAGAATTAGGAATATCTTCTTCAAAAACTCTATTGTATTCACATGTGCACACTTATGGGCAATAGTTAATACTGAATATGACAATTTCAAGAATAATGTACAAGTATTGGAACAGCCAATGTAGCAAGTTAATAAATTTGACAAAGTTGTCCCAGTGACAAAAGCCATCTTTTGTTAATATGCTTAATGTTGTGCAGTGATAGCTTCATCATCACAATAGTGACCTTTGATAGGCGTACATTGGAAGCAAGTTAACTTTTTCTTTATTCAACACTCGAGTGTCAAATGGTGTGAAAAGTACAAAAAGTGTGAAAAGCTCTTTCCAGCGTAACAACATCCTTCCTATAGCTGGGTGACCAAAAATGAACACCATACTCTTAAGTGCGGCCCTACCTTGCGTATCTTCTCATGTAGATTGGTTAGCTGGAGGCTGCTGTTGGAGACGTGAGGAATGCTTAAGATAGTTGATAAGTATTTTACAATGGCTTTGTATTAGTCATCTTTTGATAATACAGTGTTACAGAGGAAGTTGACAGGACATTGGATAATATGAAAATAGAGGATATAAAGGAGCACGGAACAGTTCACGTGGTCAAATGGGTAAATCCAAAGTTGCTGGAGAGAAGGAATGGGTGACGTTTCAGGTCGAGACCCTTCTTCAGACTGATGTCAGGGGAGGGGGTGGGACAAAGGAAGGATATAGGTGGAGACAGGAAGATAGAGGGAGATCTGGGAAGGAGGAGGGGATGGGAGAGACAGAGGAACTATCTAAAATTGGAGAAGTCGATGTTCAAACCACTGGGCTGCAAGCTGCCCAGGCGAAATATGAGGTGCTGTTCCTCCAATTTCCGGTGGGCCTCACTATGGCACTGGAGGAGGCCCATGACAGAAAGGTCAGACTGGGATTGGGAGGGGAAGTTGAAGTGCTCGGCTACCGGGAGATCAGTTTGGTTAATGCGGACCGAGCGCAGGTGTTCAGCGAAGCGATCGCCGAGCCTGCGCTTGATTTCGCCGATGTAAATAAGTTGACATCTAGAGCAGCGGATGCAATAGATGAGGTTGGAGGAGGTTTAATAGCTGTGTTGCTCTGGTGCTCGCAAATATGTGTTCAAACTTGAATGAAGGATAAATCTGTCAAGGACAAGATAGTTAGTTTTAAACGTTGATGGAGAAGCTTTCACTAACAGTGACCAGTGTGAAAGTACCTTGTGGACAGGAGCCTTGTTGAGGATATATTTTTGTGGGGTGGGTTGAGACAAATATGTGATTAAATATTTGTTGCATTTACAGTGAGGGGGAAATGAGAGCAGTACAAAGTACATGAGAAATTTACAGAAGGTAGGAGGCCATTTACATAGATACCTCGACACCATCCTATCCCCCTGGTTAAATCCCTCCCCACCTACGTCCAAGACACCTCACACGCTCTCCATCTCCTCGATAACTTCCGGTTCCCAGCCCCCACTCCCTCATCTTTACCACGGAAACAGCATCTACATAGATACACTGGCTGAACGTGTGCTATCCAGTCTGCTCTGGCCTTCCAATGGTTGCTCCAGAGTTTTGTGGATTACTGTAACATGGGTTCTCGCCCAAGCATTGTCAATGTGAAGAAGGTTTCTGCCTTCACTGCCCTTTCAAGGAGTGAGTTCCAGAACTTCTTCAACCTCTGGACGCAAAGAAAGCTTTTCCCCAATTTAATTATAGTCCCATCTAACTTAAATCGACTAGCAAAGTTATTGAGTCCTCTGTTAAATGAAATGGGTCCTTCTGTTAAATGAAATGGGTCCATTCAGCTTCAACCTTGCATAATTTTATGCAGCACAGTTAAATTCATGCTCAACATTCGAGCGAAAGCAGCTGCAGCCTAACCAATTTTCTGGTGAATCCCTACAGGTTTGCACACTCACTTCCTGTAACGTGATGCCCAGCAATGGAAATAGTACTCTAGCTGCATCCAAGTACTTTTTTACAAAGTTCCAACATCGTAGTCAATGCCTCAGCCAATAAAGTTTCCAGTTTGTTTTATTTACGCTTTAACAATCCTGCTACCTTCTGGAATCTATGGACTTGCTCTCTGACATTCCACAGTTATTCAGAATGTTATTATTTACTCTGCACTCCACTTCCACGGTGGCGCAGCGGTAGAGTTGCTGCCTTACAGCGAATGCAGCGCCGGAGACTCGGGTTCGATCCTGACTACGGGCGCCGTCTGTACGCAGTTTGTATGTTCTCCCCGTGACCTGCGTGGGTTTTCGCCGAGATCTTCGGTTTCCTCCCACACTCCAAAGACGTGCAGGTTTGCAGGTTAATTGACTGGGTAAATGTAAAAAAATTGCCCCTAGTGTGTGTAGGAAAGTGTTAATGTGCGGGGATCGCTGGGCGGCGCGGACTCAGTGGGCCGAAGGGCCTGTTTCCGCGCTGTATCTCTAAATCTAAAAAAAAACCCTTGCTTGTCCTCCCCAAAAGTATCGATTCCACCTTCTAATTAAGTTGCAGATGCCACTTTTCTGCTCACCATCAGCCCATCGGAATTACCCTTTCATTTGAACCTTTTCCCTCGCTGTTGATCACAGTGCCACTCTCAAACATTTATTCACTTTCTGGTCTCTGGATTTCTACTGTCACGACCACCATTGATTGGCCTTGTGAAGGTAGTGGTGAGCTGCCTACGTGAGACAATGCAATCCTTTGCCATTGGGCAGGGAGTTTCCAAGATTTAGACGGCAATGATGAAGAATTGGCGATTATATTTGTCATTTTAAATTCATGCAGATGAGGGCTTGAAGGTTTATGCCCCACGTTGGTCCACTGACTACCTGCTGCCGGTTTGGTCTGGAAGCTTTGCCCTTCGGGACACCGCCAGTCAATTGGAGCTGCTTCTAATGAGCTACTCATGGTGTTGGAAATCAAAGCTCCCTATTCACCCAGAATGCATTCTGTGCTATTCTCAGTGCTCCCTTCAACATGTAGGAGATCTGAATGATAAGGTGAGGGAGAACAATAGTATACAGGGCGATGGGCGTATGGAACAAGCTGCCCGTGGACGTAGTTGAGGGTGGGACTATCCCAACATTTAAGAAACAGTTATAGACAGGTACATGGATAGGACAGGTTTGGCGGGATATGGACCAAGCGCAGGCAGGTGGGTCTAGTGTAGCTGGGACATGTTGGCCGGTGTGGGCCAGTTGGGCTGAGGGGCCTGTTTCCACACTGTGTCACTCTATGACTATGACTAATAATCAGGAGATTTGCTTGTTGATGTTGGACCTGCTGCCATGAGACTTGGTTGGAGTCTGGTGACTGTTGAGCACTCCTAGGATGGTGCCGGCTTGTCTGAAAAGCACTGTGCCCGTGGGACAAGACACAAGAATTGCAGTGGGGGAGACACAAGGATCTTCAGCAAAACCCAGTGGGTCAGGCTGCATCTGTGGAGGGAATAGATTGGTGACGTTTTGCGTCAGGACCCTACTTCAGACTGAAGATAGACACAAAAGGCTGGAGTAATTCAGCGGGTGAGACAGCGTCTCTGGCGAAAAGGAATAAGTGACGTTTCGGGTCGAGACCCTTCTTCAGGGTTGAGACCTTCTCGACCGGAAATGTCACCTATTCCTTTTCTCCAGAGATGTTGTCTGACCCGCTGAGTTACTCCAGCTTTTTATGTCTATCTTCGGTTTAAACCAGCATCTGCATTTCCTTCCTACACATTCTAAAACTCTCGCTTGTTTGTTTGTTTGTTCCTGAACTACAGCCAAAACGGTACACGATAGCGTGAAAATGTTAGGCCTACCTTACTCACCGTCGTCCCTTTGGTGCTAATGGAAGAAGTTTAATTGAAATTGGTGTTATATTTTTAAAGTTATTCCCATTTTAAAGTTTAAATCTATGTCCTAGGAGGGAGGGGAGCGGAACGGGGGGGGGGGGGGAGTGGAGGGAAGGGGGGAGGAGAGGGTGCTGCACCAATGCAGGAGAGGTTTGGGCCCAATGGGTCCACTTGGTCTAGTTAGTTTATAAAATTATGAGAGGTATAGAAAAAGAGTATTTTTTTCCCTAAGTGCCTGGAATGCCAGAGGAACTTGTGGAGGCAGATAGATGGTGATGTTCACATGACATTTGGACAGACATTAAAAAAAGCAGGGAATAAAGGAATATGGACCATGTGTAGGCAGATGGGATGAGATTAGTTTGGCATCATGTTTGGCGCAGATATGTTGGCCCAAAGGGCCTGTTCCTGCACCTTATGGTTCCGTGTTGACTAGACTGGGTAAAGGTGACAGATTTGTTCCTTTGAAATACATTAATGAAGCAGCTGCATAGCGAACCAGATGGGTTTTTATGATAATTTGGTCATTTTACGATCATCATCACTAAGGTTATTGGTTTTATTACTTTCCAGTTCATTAACTGAATTTAAATTCAATTTATGCAGTGGTCGGGTTTGCACGTGCCTTTATATTGTTCATCCAGACCTCTGACTAATTTACCGCTTTGCACCACTATTTCTTATTCAATTATTATCACCTTCTCTTTCCCCATTTATGTTTAATCATTTTGAGGTATACAACCAAATAAGCCAGAAACTAAAACAAATCTAGTGGAATCCCATTGCAAATAGTTTGTGATGCTCAAAGTGGCATCATTATCTTTGACTTCCTTGCAGAAGAGCCAGGAAGAACATTTCTATCATGGTGTCAACATTCAAATCAGGATTCTACTATTGGGTAGAATAGGGTCATAGAGTATGGAAACATGTCCTTTGGCCCAACTTATCCATGCCATCCAAGATGCTCCTGAAAGGACATGTTTCCCCTGAGTCAGGGGAAAGGGAGATTCAGGGATAATAATGTGATCATTGTTCGCTTGGAGAAGGTAACAACAAAGCAAACTGAGATAAAATGTAAACGAGGACAGTCAGACTAGTCAGAAAAATGGGAAGGGGGAGGGAAGGAGAGAGAGGGAAAGCAAGGGTTACTTGAAGTTAGAGAAGTCAATATTCAAACCACTGGGGTGTAAGCTGCCCAAGCGAAATATGATGTGTTGTTCCTCCATTTTGCACTGGGCCTCACTCTGACAATGCAGGAGGTCCAGGACAGAAAGGTCAGTATGGGAATGGGAGGGGGAGTTAAAGTGTTGGCAACCGGGAGATCAGGTAGGGTTGGGTGTTCAGCGACACGATCGTTGAGCCTGCACTTGGTTTTGCCGATATCTCGGCAGTCCATATGGCCTGCCCAACCTCTTAAGGATTTTGGAGTGAAGCAGAAAGAAGATGGCCGCTGGAAGGATGGTGTCAGTGGCTCCCTCTCCCCTTTCTCCTCCCCCACCCCATTCCCCCCTCCTCACCGACACCACCCCTGTCATGTGTGACTTCAACCCCAACCTTCTGAGCTATTGATTAAGCAGAATGGGCTTACACTCTGAATACCAACAAAAAAATGATTTTGGTAAACTTTGTTTAACGGGGTCAATATTTTGATGCGATGTTTGATGTTTAGTTTCCAGATTTGTTTTTTTACTTCTGATTGTCAGCATTTCGTTTTTTTGGTTTTAAATTAGGCCTGCACACTCTTAGATTTTGAAGAATGAGAGGTAAACTTGCAGCATTCAAAATTCTTCAGGGGGGTTGGCAAGATGGATTCTGGGAGGATGTTTCTCAGGGCTAGAATATCCGCACCCTAGCCAATGGTCTCAATTTTAGAGAGTTGGTCATTCAGGACTGAGATACGAAGAAATTTCTTCTCTCAGAGCAGTAAATCTTTGGAATTCTCTATACAAGAGAGCCGTGGAAGCTTGGTCACTGAGGATATTGGAGACAGAGGTGGATAGATTTTCGGATATTAAGGGAATGGAGGGATTATGGGGTTAGTGCTGGAAAGTGGTGCTGAGTTTAAAGATCAGCCATGATATTATTGAGTGGTGGAAAAGGCAAGTGGAGATGAATGGCCTCCTCCTGATTCTGTTTCTCATGGTCTATGTTTTTCACGATAAATAGCAACTGACTATAGAATGAAATGATTCACAGGTTCAACTGCACAGAGTCAAAAGGCATAGGAATGGGCCCTTGGTTCCACTGAGTCCGTGGCAACCATCGAGCACCCATTGACACTAATCCCATTTTATAAGGTGTCCCCTCAACTCCGCCAGATTTGACTACTCACCTGCATCCAAGGTATAATTTGAGTGCCAATTCTCCTCCCATCCTGTGTAGGAAGGAACTGCAGATCCTGGTTTACACAGAAGATAGACACAAGATGCTGGAGTAACTCCGAGGGACAGGCAGCATCTCAGATGTTGCCTGTTCTGCTGAGTTACTCCAACATTTTGTGTCTACTACCATCCTGCCAGTCTTGGGTATGTGGATAGAAATCCTCAGGGACTACATGGACCATATTTGACTAAGGAGGCATGGAGACTATAATTGTGATCCATGTAATAACTGTGGACACACAACTGGGATTGATGGTAATCAAAAATTAAACTATAGGTACTGAAAATCTGAAGCAGAATGTGCTGAAAACACTCAGAGGTCCATGGGACCCATTGTCCGACTTATGGGACCAAGGATTGAGCCAGACTTGGATTGTTTGAATAACTTGAAGATGGATTGAAATGCAGCAACTCTTGGCCAATGACTTCTACCTGGGCACAACTCAGAAAGGGACAATATATTTGGATGCAGAAGGCTGGAGCTTCAATTCCTGGTACTCTGGCATCAGTCTTGTGGAAGGAAGTGTTCCCATTGTTCATGAACTCCAGTTAATCAAACTGATCAATTGATTGACGAGATGGGCCTTAGATTAATAATGCAGTGGAAGGGAGGAGGGGTGGAGTTCAGGACTATTCAGTTTGAAGACACATCCAGAATATAAAGTAATCTTTCAATTTGGTTAAACGCTAGAAAATTATGTTGCCAATGAAGAATGGTAATAGGAATCAGTAACTGAAACAAAAAGTATAGAATGGTGGAAATAATCAGAAGGTCGGTCATCCTCAGTGGAGAGAGACAAAGCTTCAAGTTGAGGGACTTTTCACAGAACTAACAGCTAAGCATATATCGGGAAAGAAGAGTCAAAGGTTGAAAGGAGCTATGTTGGGGAGGAATCTGCCTACCGACAGGAAGTGTCTAGAGTCCTGGTGCCATCGCAACAACCTGGAGCTCAATGCTCTTAAGACTGGAATTGATTCTAGACTTTAGGAGAGCTCCTCCTCCCCTCCCTCCACTCACCATCAACAACACCACAGTCACATCTGTGGAGTCATTTAAATTCCTTGGAACCATCATCTCCAAGGACCTTAAATGGGGGGCCACCGTCGACTCCACAGTCAAAAAGGCCCAACAGAGGATGTACTTCCTGCGGCAGCTGAGAAAACACAATCTGCTTCAGGCAATGATGGTCCAGTTTTACACTACCATCGTAGAGTCTATCTCAACCTTCTCCATCATGGTCTGATTTGGCCCAGCCACCAAGCACAGCATCCGGAGGCTGCAGCGCATCGCTCGATCAGCCGAGAAGGTTGTTGGCTGCAACCTTCCCCCCCCCCCCCCCCCCCCCCCCCAATCGACAAACTGTACACTGCAAGGGCCAGGAAGCGAGTGGGTAAGATCATCTTTGACCCCTCTCACCCTGGTCCCAAACTCTTTGAAGCACTTCCCTCTGGAAAGAGACTCCGGACTGCCAAAGCCGCCACAGCTAGGCATAAAAACAGCTTTTTTTCCGCGAACAGTAGCTCTACTCAACAACCAAAAGTCTGTAGCCTCCTTTTGCTCTGGTACTTTATCTCATTCTTCACATGTGTAAATTATAATGTTTTATTCCCAATTGTTTACTTGTATCGTGTTATTACGAGCAAAGCACCAGGGCACATTCCTTGTGTGTATACATACTTGGCTTATAAAATGTATTCCATTCAATTCAATTCAATTTCCGAGTGCAGCATGCTGAGAATTGGTAACTGGATAAGTTAATGTCAGAAATAGTGATGTGAATTTATCTGTTTTGCCTGCTGCTGATAGACATTACAGGATGACCAGAGTTTGGAAATTAAATGTTCCAGGTGCTGACTTTTAGAGTAGAGAAGTTAAAAATAGCAAAGGAGGTGGGGGAGCTGTTGTAGGGAAGGTTGAGATAAAGGCAGACGGAGAAAAGATCTTAGCCTACCCCATATGAGTAGAGCTTTGAAATGACAAACAGCAGAAAATGATGTGGAGAGTACTTTATTGGCCTCCTGTTAGTAATAATCTTGGGCTGAGCAATATCAAAATGTCAAAGAATATGGCGCAAGGGTTATGCAATGATCTATGGGGTGCTTTACTACAAATTAAATTGTCAAACGCACATTGGAGGGCAAGTTCTTCAACTTCTTTCCTACAAATGTCTTCTGGGCAATATTTGAGCACATATGGCTAGTGCTTATTAGAGTTTAGAAGAATGAAAGGATACCTTATTGAAACATACACTGGTATTGCATGCAGGATGTAGAGTAATAGAGTTATACAGTGTGGAAACAGGCCCCTTGGCCCAAATTACTGACACCTGCCAACATGTCCCATCTACACTAGTCCCACCTGCCTAAATTTGGCCCATATCCCTCTAGTTTAGTTTAGTTTAGAGATACAGTGCGGAAATGGGCCCTTTCGACCCACCGGGTCAAGGCCGACCAGCGATCCCGCACATTAACACTATCCTACTCCCACTTAGGACAATTTTTACATTTACCAAGTCAATTAACCTACAAACCTGTAGGTCTTTGGAGCGTGGGAGGAAACCGAAGATCTCAGAGAAAACCCACGCAGGTCACGGGGAGAACGTACAAACTCCGTACAGACAGCATCCATGGTCAGGATCGGACCCGAGTCTCCGGCGCTGCATTCGCTGTAAGGCAGCAACTCTACCGCTGCGCCATCGTGCCACCCTAAACTGACTTGTCAGCGATAAATTCCATTTGTCGGCTCGCCTTTGCAACTAGATCTGGTTGTATCCTTCTTCTCAGTCTACTGTACCACTGATTTGGGTGTCACTTGCAATGTTGACTGCATTGTCATTCAAATCTTTAATGTTTAGATCAAAGAACAGTGGACCCAACACCAACTCGGGCGGCATGGTGGCACAGCAGTGGAGTTGCTGCCTTACAGCGCCTTACAGCATAGATCTAGACTATGGGTGTTGCCTGTACATATTTACAGAGAAGTGTGCGTTCTCTCCGTGACTGCATGGGTTTTCCCCGGATGCTCTAGTTTCCTCGCACACTCCAAAGACATACAGGTTTGTAGGCTAATTGGCTTTGGAAAAGGTTGTAAATTGTCCCGAGTGTTTAAGATAGTGCGAGTGTACGGGAATTGCTGATCAGCGCAGACTCGGTGATCCAAAGGCCTATTTCCGCGCTATATCTCTAAACTACACTAAACCCCTCAGCTTCCACAATTTTCTCCTCAGTAAAAACATATGAGAAGTATGCCCATGCTGATATCTGTCCACAAAGCTAGAAGCCGGAGCTTGAAGGTGAGGTGGAGGAAATTTAAAAGTATCAAGAGGAGTACATTTATTACACAGAGTAACTGGTATCTAGTAATAAGCTGCTAGAAGATGTAGAGGCAGGAACAGTAAACACATTTAAGAGCCATCTGGACAAGTACTTAAAATAACATGGAATTGAGGGGTATGAGATGAATGCAGGCAAATGGGATCTGTATGAATATGAATGATGGTTGACATAGACAAGTTATAGGAGTAGAATTAAGCCCTTCGGCCCATCGAGTCTACTCCGCCATTCAATCATGGCTGACCTCTGCCTCCAAATCCCATTTTCCTGCCTTCTCCCCATAACCCTTGACACGCGTTCTAATCAAGATTTTGTCTATCTCTGTCTTAAAAATATCCACTGACTTGGTAGGCCAAAGGGCATGTTTCTAAGTTGTACAAGTCTATGACTTGTAGATTTGGAAATTCAGAAAGTATTGACCACAGATGAGGTGATTGGTAATGATTTATAGTACATGCAGTGCGAGCTTCATGTCCGTGTGGGGTGGGGTGTAGACTGCTGGCAGCGTGGCCAAAGTGAATTCCAGTGGCAGGTAGTAGGGTTGGCAGTCCGGGTGGCAGGAAATCGCCAGGACCATCAAGTCCAAACACCATAAGGTGGTGTCTTGTTTCCTGGGATATCTTGTTGCAATTATATTGCACTCTGATTAGAACACAGCTGCAACACTGCGGACATTTTGATCTTCTTATTTGCAGAATTAATTACTTGCCTGGAGGGGTGTATTGATTTCTGACATGGCATGGTTGTTCCATGAGGAGAGATTGAGAAGAACAGACATGCAGTTTGTTGACTTTAAAGCAATGAGAAGTAATTTCACTGAAGTCTATAGAAGTATACTTGAATATATTCCCATTGATGTGACTAGATTGACATGAAATTTGAGAACTGGAGGGTCAAGACTCTGTAGGTCATTTTGGATTGAGATAAGAAATTCACAGAATTGTGAATCTTTGGAATTTTCTACCTCATTGATAATTATTTGATGTTTATTCTGAGCTGATAGTTTGTTGAGCACAGTATGAATGGATAGGAGAAAGGTGAAGTTAAGAAAGCTAGCCATGATGTTCAGTTCAGTTCAGTTTAGTTTATTGTCACACGTGTACGAGGTACAGTGATAAGCTTTTGTTACGTGCTAATTTCACTGTCCTCCTGATTAACTTTACTGATTGTATTTATTCACAAAATGCTGGAGTAACTCAGCAGGTCAGGCAGCATCTCAGGAGAGAAGGAATGGGTGACGTTTCGGGTCGAGACCTTTCTTCAGACTGATTGTATGCCTCATTGTCACCTTCCCTGCAGCTAACAATGAACCATTCTACATTTCCTTGATCGTCGTCTGCTTTGATCTGTTGTTTTCACACCTTCCATATCTCTCGTCTCCCTCTCCCCTGACACCAGTCTGAAGAAGGGTCTCGACCCGAAACGTCACCCATTCCTTCTCTCCAGAGATGCTGCCTGTCCCACTAAGTTACCCCAGCATTTTGTGTCTTATCTTCATGTTTATAGTTATGTGCACAAGTATGGTGAAGTACAGGTACATTGACAAGTTTTGCTTGGTGCAGCATCACAGGTACCTAGACTCAAACAACACACAAAAACAAATAATACACGAATTATGCATAAATTGCACATAACATTTCTAAAAGAAAGACGACTGCAAATAAAAGATATAAATGCAAAACACAATTTGAAAAGAAAAGTCCATGGTAATGCAGGGAGTGGACTGTAATGTTCTGTTGTCAAAGTAGGATGATCAGGGTTGTGCCAGTTGGTTGAAGAACTGATTGTTGTAGAAAAGTTGCTGTTCGTTCGTAAACCTGGTGGTGTGGGACTTAACACTTCTGTATCCCCTGCTCAACATAGAAACGAGAAGAGGGCATGACACAGGTGGTGGGGATCGTTGATGATAGATGCCGTCTTCTTGAGTCATAAATGCTATTGATGGGATGAATTCTTTGAAGATTATTTTTTAAACTTCAGATGATGGAAGTCTGAGAAAAAAATCATAAAATGCTGGGAACATCAGGCAGCATCTTTGGAAAGAGAAACAGCGTTAATGATCCAGATCCTGGACCGTTTCTTAGAATTGGGGAGTTAGATTTCAGCCACAGAGAAGGTAGTGGAAGGGATGGGCAGAACAAAGGAAACGCTTACAACAGGGTGAGACAAAATGGGTTCATGCAGCAGTTGGAAGCACATTATGCCTTGTCTTTCTAGGAAGGAACTGCAGATGCTGGTTTAAATCAAAGATGGACACAAAATGCTGCAGTAACTCAGCGGGACAGGCAGCATCTTTGGGGAGAAGGAACAGATGACGTTTCGGGTCGAGACTCTTCAGACTGAAATCAGGGGAGTGGGAGGTGCATTGATAAGGAAGTGTCAAGTCAAGTCTATTTGTCACATCCACATAAATGTGCAGTGAAATGAAAGATTACCCACAGTCCAACAACAAGAGCAATAAAAATAAGCAATAACACACACAATCAAACAAAAAGAAACATCCATCACAGTGAGTCTCCTCCAGTCACCTCCTCACTGTGATGGAAGGCCAGAATGTCTTTTCTCTTCACCTGCCGTCTTCTCCTGCGGTCAGGCTGTTGTAGTTGCCACGTTCCGGGCCGCGCCGGACGGTGAAAGGTCCGCAGCGGGCCGACCCAAGCCCCGCGATCCGGGGCGGGCAAAGACGCCGCCGCTGCCGCTGGATATAGATAAGGAAGTGGAAGGTGTGCAAACAGGACAAAAGGGGAGGAACAGCACCTCATATTTTGCTTGGGCAGCTTACACCCCAGCAATATGAATATTGAATTCTCTAATTTCAAGTAACCCTTACTTTCCCTCTCTCGCCATCCCCTCCCCCTTCCCAGTTCTCTGACCAGCCTTACTGTCTCCGACCTCTTTTTTTTATCTCTGTTGACTTTGTTGTTACCTTCTCCCAACTAACAATGATCTATTCTATATTTTCCTTGATCTCCATTCCCTTTATCCTGTTTTCATACATTACACTCCCTTATCTATATATTTTCTTATCTATGTGCCTACCACTCCCCTGACTTCAGTCTGAAGAAGGGTTTCGACCTGAAACGTCACCCAATCCTTCTCTCCAGAGATGCTGCCTGACCCGCAGAGTTACTCCAGCATTTTGTGTCGATCTTTGTGCCTTGTCTGTGTTACGTATTGCTGATGTGAGGCTGTGGGACACGTCTCACGGGATAGGTCATATTGATGGAGTGAGAAAAATTGAGGCATTGTCAGGTGGATGATTGGCAGAAGTGAGTGGCCAGTACTGATGCAAGCAGAATGTATAAGCAAGTTACCCCAGGTTGGAGAATCCAGGATTGAGTCCAAAAGATGGGAAATGTGACCAGACAGAAGATGAGGTGTTGTTGCGCACACTTGCGATGGGCCTTGTCATATCGTTTCAGGAGGTTGTTGCCAGACAAGAGTGGGATGGTGATGGAGAATAAAAGGGGCAGGCAATTGTGATCAGGGTGATTCCAGAGATCTGAATGAAGATGCTGCACAAAGTAAAATGCTGCACAAAGTAGTCTGGGTTTGGTTTTCCAGTGCAAGGGAGACCATATTTATGAACTCTGAACTCCGTACACTAGATTTAATTTTTTGTTGGCAAATTGATTAATTTTCCAGTGGCATAGGTATGTGGCAGAAGACTGAAATCAGGAAAATTTATGGGGCATGTGGGAGAGAGTAAATTGCCGGGGTACAGAAAAATACAGATTGTTGGGATGCTCCCTGGAAACCAACATGGACTAGATGGGCCTGATGGCCTCCTTTGTTTTGGGGATGTAAGTAAAACATTACCCTGCCAAGCTGACATCCACAGGCGGAAGACACAAAAATGGCCGATCAGATATGTTGTCGGGTGGATTTAGGCCCCCTCACAGCAGCTAGTCTTCAGCGGGTAGTCCATAAAGCTCAGAGGACCATCGGAACACAGCTACCAGCCTTGGAGGGCATCTACAACACACGATGCCTCAGAAAAGCCACCAGCATCCACAAAGACTCTTCACACCCCTGCAACAGTCTGTTCGAACTCCTTCCATCGGGCAGACGATACAAGGCCTTCTACGCCCGCACCTCCAGACTCAGGAACAGCTTCATCCCCAGGGCCATAGCTGCTACAAACCGGTCCTGCTGAGCTGGATGGTCACATCGCACAGTGATCCGGCACATATCTACTTGCACTTTATTCTGTTTTAAAACTGTTACAATTTGTTTCGTTGGGTTGTTTAAATTAATACTGACTAGCTAATTAAATTATTGCATCGTATGGGAGGCGCATTCCCAATCTCGTTGTACCCCTGTACAATGATAATAAAGATATATTGTATTGTATTGTATTGTATTGTATTGTATTGTATTGAAGACACAAGAGTATGTAGATACTGGAATCATGAGCAAAAAACAAAGTGCTGAAGGACTTAGCAGACCAGGCAGCATTGTGGAGGGAAAAGATAAGATGACATTGGGGGTCTTCATATGGAGGTTGACCAGTTTAGTGATAACATTGAATTGTGGCTGCTCTTGTGTGTTTTCTGATTGTGTGCATTCATTAATCTTAGGTTGTACATTGTGTGGACTCATTTAGATATGAAAATTGTCTTTTTTGGAAGCATGGAAGATGATTGTGTTGACCCTGTACCGTTGATATTTGACAGAGGAAGTGGAAGAGGAGATGGAAAACGCAGAATTGCAGGAGCTCGCCGAGAACGAACGGCACCAGCTGAAACATCGCGAGCTCTTCCTGTCCCGGCAGCTGGAATCCCTCCCAGCAACCCACATCAGGTAACCACGGGATGGGGAGGCAGGGGAGCTCTTCACAGAGCTGACAGCTCAGACCTGTGAATAAAAAGGAAAAGCAGCTTTATTAAGGTACAAGGATAAACATTTAATAGGAACCCGAGGGGCAACTATTTCACTCAAGGTGGTGTGTTTATGGAACGAACTGCCACAAGAGATAGTTGAGGCAGGTTCTACAACAGCATTAATAAAACACTTGGAGAGGTACATGGATAGGAAAGGTTTTGAGGGATATAGGCCAAATGCAGACAAATGGAACTAGTTTAGACGAGGGATCTTGTTCGGCATGGATGAGTTGGGCCAAAGAGCCAGTTTCTATGCTTTTTGAGAACCCACATGATTTTCAAACTCCTTCAGAGAATAAATCTGTGAGAAATTTATCTAACCTGACCCTGGACTTTGTCTATGTCTAATGGCTCCCTAAAAAGCCCCGACCATCCATAAATGTTACATCAAAGTAGAGAAAGAACGCTGGACCTAACGTTGATCGAGCTGCTAAATTTTTACATGGCAGAGTTACTCCCAGCTGAGTCGAACTTGCAAAATCCCGCTCATGGCCATCTTTGTATAGGGGGCATAAATGGGAGAGCTAAAAAATCAATTTCAGCTCTTCCTCATTGATTTACCTGTGAATGATGCATCGAACGATGAATGTCTTGGTCGAAATGAGCACTGCACAGTCCTTGTGCAGATGAAATCCTAACTTGACACCGAGGATACCCTTGACTGTTTTATGGCACAACAGATGTGCTAAAGTAGACATCATTTGATTTTCCACCACCCTAAACATCCATTCATTCCATCACTGAAGCACACTGCTAACATATTACAATCTACAAAATGCACTGTAGTTACTCACCCAGGCTGTTTCGATAGTACAAAATGCTGGAGTAACTCAGCGGGAACGGCAGCATCAGACTGAAGAAGGGTCTCGACCTGAAACGTCACCCATTTCTTCTCTCCAGAGATGCTGCCGGTCCCACTGAGTTACTCCAGCATTTTGTGTCTACCTTCGATTTAAACCAGCATCTGCAGTTCTTTCCTCCACACTGTTTCGATAGCACCATCTAAATCGACAATCCCTACCATCAGGAAAGGGTCACCAGATGAATTTGAAGACTTTGAAGGTTCCCATTGAAGTTCTTAACCATCCCAACTTGTCGGCAGATTGCAGGTTCTTCATCATCACTGGTTCTAACTCCTGGAGCTCCCTCCCCAACAGTATTGTGGGATTATCCTCGCTAGGAGAATACCACCAGTTCAAATGTCTTTCCTCAAGGCACGTTACAGCCCTTGGAGCCCAAATTAAATTTATCAATTTCAAATAACTGCCCTTTACAGTCTGTTACAGAACTGGCCAGTTCGGATGTAATGATATCAACCTATAATATTATCTTAATTTTCTTAATTATTATCTTAATCTCTCCATAGATGCTGCCCGATGCATTGGATATTTCTGGAATCCCTATTTTAATCCATTGTTCCAGCAACTGCAATATTTTGTATCTCGTACTTCCAGCAACTATTTTCCTCTCCCATCTGTTCACATTCATCTCCTCTTTAAACCTCCTCCATACAGATGAGCTGCCTTCAACAGACATTATCACCCTCTCCAGCGAGCACCACAAGTGTCATTCAATCTCTCTCGGCCTCCACTGTATCACAGATGTTCCCTTTGTTCTCTCAACTCCTCTTCCTTCTCCACAACATCTAATGCATTCGATTTCTTAACTTTCATGATCGGTCTTTAGCCTGAAAATGTAACTTGTTTCTTTTTTCCAAAGATGCTGCTTGACCTACTGAGAGTTCCCTGCATTTTCTGTTTCCATTTCAGATTTTCACCAGCTGTAGTTATTCACTTTGGCCAGTTAGTCAGTTTAGTGACAATGATTGTGAGATGAATGTAGGCCAGCAGTCTGGGGGACAGCTTCACAACGGAAAATAATCTTTGGGCGGGGAGATGGAGCATCTCACCCGAGCAGGACCACACTTAAGACTCCGTTTAGATACATTGTCAGCCTTTGAGTGGGACTCAAACCTAAGCTTTTCCAGCATTGGAGGGGAGGAATTCGGCTTTTCAATCTGAAACTTTTACTAACACCTTTTCAATTCCCTTCCAGGGGTAAGTGCAGCGTTACACTGCTAAACGAAACAGAGTTGCTATTGTCCTATCTGGAACGCGAGGTAAGAATCAGCTTTGGCAAGCATTTGTCATTTGTCAGATTTTAATTTGGCTTTTGTATTAACGCCCAACATCTCTTTGCTAATCTGGCCTTGTATTGCCTTCGGGCATCATGCCATCTTACACTGCACTACATCATTCATTGGGTGTGGACTTGACCGTCAGTACTCTGGTCTTGGGTGGGTTGGTCGCTATGGTTACGTAGCTTTCAGCAAAGCGAGGGGGGATATGTGCAGGTTTCCACATCCGATTGCTTTTTCAAGCCCGCTGTTTGAAGGAGTGTGTTTGTGTTTTACTCTGTGTGTGTGTTGGAGGGAACCATTCAGGATCTGCAAAGGACGTACAGGTATGTAGGTTAATTGGCTGGGTAAATGTAAAAATTGTCCCTAGTGGGTGTAGGATACTGTTAATGTACGGGGATCGCTGGGCGACACGGACTTGGTGTGCCGAAAAGGCCTGTTTCCGGCTGTATATATATGATGATGATGATGATGATGACATTTCTTCAGACAGAACGGACATTAAAAGTTATTTTATACATCATTTTGTGATGCAACTGTAAGACAAAGAAGTTTAAATTCAAGCGATAAACTTGAGATTGGTTCACGTTTTGTTATTGCTGCATGGTAGTTAATGGTATGGTAGTTAATTTACCCAACTAATAGTGTGTTCTGGACCATGGCTCAAAAGACATTGGAACATTTAAATTTAAGTAATTAAATCCTTTTGATCTAATCTCAGGAACAGTCGGCATGAAACTAAATGCCATCAGGTTCATTTAGCAATGGTCACTAAATGCCATTGAGTTCACTCATGTCCTTGGTAGAAGGAAATCTGCCATTACATAATCTGGCCTACATGTGCCTCCAGACCCAACAATGTGCTTGGCGCAAAACTTGTGCAGTTCAGGGGCTATGAATGGTGGCACTGCCAGTGACGTTCACTTCCCATGAATGAGTACATTAAAAATAGATGCACCTGTCGTACAAGCTGCATGCCAGCCTCCTTGTTTACACATGCCAGCTTTGTGCACAGAGCTCTGTGCACCTGGAGTACTGTGTGCAGTTTTGGTCTCCAAATTTGAGGAAGGATATTCTTGCCATTGAGGGCGTGCAGCGTAGGTTTACTAGGTTAATTCCCGGAATGGCGGGACTGTCATATGTTGAAAGACTGGAGCGACTAGGCTTGTATACACTGGAATTTAGAAGGATGAGAGGGGATCTTATCGAAATGTATAAGATTATTAAGGGGTTGGACACGTTAGAGGCAGGAAACATGTTCCCAATGTTGGGGCAGTCCAGAACAAGGGGCCACAGTTTAAGAATAAGGGGTAGGCCATTTAGAACGGAGATGAGGAAAAACGTTTTCAGTCAGAGAGTTGTGAATCTGTGGAATTCTCTGCCTCAGAAGGCAGTGGAGGCCAATTCTCTGAATGCATTCAAGAGAGAGCTGGATAGAGCTCTTAAGGATAGTGGAGTCAGGGGGTATGGGGAGAAGGCAGGAACGGGGTACTGATTGAGAATGATCAGCCATGATCACATTGAATAGCGGTGCTGGCTCAAAGGGCCAAATGGCCTCCCCCTGCACCCATTGTCTATTGTTTCCAAGCATGCATTTATTTAAGTTCAGTATGCAGTAATCGAGCATGTTTATACATGTGTGTTATAACCACATGGATGCTCATTCTGCCACCCTCCCATTTCAGGTGACTTGTCAGTGGCACCTGTCGAGCAACACAACGGCCAGGGTCAAGTAGCCACTGTGCCGTAGGAGAGGTGGGACAACAGTAAAGTGGGAAAACACGTTTTCATTTTCCTTACCTCACATATTTTTGTACGTTTCTGATATTTCACCTTCAGGGCCACCCTGCTTATTGATAATGTTACACTTGGTTCTGACATTCCGACTGTTGGCGTGCTGTGCCTGCAGTGAACACCACACAGAATCCACATGTGCCCTGGCCGCTGGTGACCAAGGCTGGATTTTCCTTCCTTAAGTGACTGGGCTTGAATTACAGGCAGAGGTTGGATAAGCTGGGACTTTTTCCTTTTGAGTGAAGAAGGCTAAGGGGTGACCTTATTGAGGTGTACACGATCACGAGGGGCACGTATAAGTGAACTTTCAGAGTCCTTTTCCCAAGGAAGGGGATTCTAAAACTTTAGGGCATAGGCTTAAGGTAAGAGGGGAGAGACTAAAGAAGGACTTAGGGGGCACCTTTTTTGCTGGGAGGATAGTCCTTGTCTGGAGTGAGCTTCGAGAGGAAGCTATGGAAGCGGACATAGTTACGACTTTCAATATACATTCAAACAGATGTATGGATAGGAAGGGTTTAGAAGGCTATGAGCTCAGTTTGTATGGATAGGAAGGGTTTAGAAGGCTATGAGCTCAGTTTGCCAATTTGGTCAGCATGGATGAGATGGGCCAAGGGCCTCTTTCCGTGATTTATAGCTGCCTCAAAGCTACAGTGGCAGGGTTCAGACATGACCCATGGTGCTGATTGTAGGCACCCTCTCCTTGTGACCATGGCCGTTTCCTCTGGGTACTGTGGCATCTTCTTCCCATATCCTAAATGTGTGTTGCTTGGTAAATTAATTGGTTGCTTTAAATTGCTCCTCACGTGTAGGTAAGTGAGTGGTGGGATCAGGACAGAGCTGAGGGGAGCGTGGTTTGAATAAAAAAGGTATGAGCAGAGGATTAAAGTATATTGGTACTGGATGGTTGGCATGGACTCATTGGGCTGAAGAGCCTATCTCTGTCCCCATGAGATCCATGGGAAAGTTGAGAGCTCCATGCAGGTAAATGTAACCAGCCATGGTAAACGGCAGGAATTCACTCTGCGTTGGGGCTGGAGGAGCCTTTTTACCCATCAAGTCACCTAATTTCAACTGAAGGAAATACGTCGGGCCCTTCCCTCTTGCAAGATTGTCAGTCCTCTCCTCTAACACAAGAGACAGATAGGACAGAGGTATTGAGGTATTATGCTGCCAGATGCACATTTCAAAAGTAAATCAATATTGTGTCACAAAATGCTGGAGTAACTCAACGGGTCAGGCGGCATCTCGGGAGAGAAGGAATGGGTGACGTTTCGGGTCGAGACCCTTCAATCAATATTGTGTTCTTTTTGGTAATCATCCATTTCTATATTCCTATAGGTATTCTCTGTTACTACTTCCTTTATAATGATTCGAACGTTTTCCCGACTACAGATGCTAGATGAATCTGCCAGATTTATTCTTTAAATCTTAGCTATTGCTTGTTTACAATCATATCATTTAATGCAGTTTCACAGCCTTTCATTGCCCACTGATAGATATCTCATAGCATCCCTGCCTATTTTATTTAAAGTTAAGGTCTGGAAACTAAAATAATAAAATGTTCCCCTGCATATGTCCTAACAAGGAAACCAATAAATACACACAACTGGTTTTGAAGTTGAAGTTACTGAACACTGGGGTCACTGTTTATTGAGACATTTGTTTTTTAAACGTGACGCAGTCAGGCAAACCTTGACGGAGTTTACAGTGAATGGTCTCTCTTTGATTCCTTCCCTCCAGGATACATTTTTTTATTCACTCGTCTACGATCCGCAGCTGAAGACGCTTCTGGCAGATAAGGGAGAGATTCGAGTCGGCACTCAATACCAGGCGGACATCACTGACTTGATGAAAGAAGGTTAGTGAGTTTAACACGCAAACACAGCACACTCGTGGTTGGACCCACAACTGTGTCAAAACATTTGACAGCTCCAATGCAGCTTGGCTCTCTGAGAAAACTAACTGCATAGAGTTAATCCTCAAGAAATTAAACTAGGAGTTCCTAGTTCCTGCTTGCTTTATCAAAAACTTAGCTTTAAACCTAGAGTCTCCTAACAACCAGTTAAATCCCACTGCCATAAGTCACAATGTCATAACCAAACAGTCTTTCCAGATGAGACAGAGGTTCACCTGCACCTCCTCCAACGTCATCTATTGCATCCGCTGCTCCAGATGTCAACTTATTTACATCGGCGAGACCAAACGCAGGCTCGGCGATCGCTTCGCTCAACACCTGCGCTCAGTCTGCATTAACCAATCTGATCTCCCGGTGGCTGAGCATTTCAACTCCCCCTCCCATTCCCAGTCTGACCTTTCTGTCATGGGCCCGCCTCCAGTGCCATAGTGAGTCCCACCGGAAATTGGAGGAACAGCACCTCATATTTCGCCTGGGCAGCTTGCAGCCCAGTGGTATGAACATTGACTTCTCCAACTTTAGATAGTTCCTCTATCCCTCTCTTCCCCTCCCCCTTCCCAGTTCTCCCTCTGTCTTCCTGTCTCCACCTATATCCTTCCTTTGTCCCGCCCCCTGACATCAGTCTGAAGAAGGGTCTCGACCCGAAACGTCGCCCATTCCTTCTCTCCCGAGATGCTGCCTGACCTGCTGAGTTACTCCAGCATTTTGTGAATAAATACCTTCCATTTGTACCAGCATCTGCAGTTATTTTCTTACACTATCATAATTGATAGGAGTTGAGTTAGGCCATTCGGCCCATCAAGTCTACTCTTCCATTCAATCATGGCTGATCTATCTTTCCCTCCTAACCCCATGGTCCTGTCTTCTCCCGATCACCTCTTGACACCTGTACCAATGAAGAATCTATCTCTGCCTTGAAACGATCCACTGGCTTGGCCTCCAAAGCCTTCTGTGGCACAGCCTTCTCTGCCGTCATGAAGAATCTCTTCTGAAGCCTCATCAAGTTGTTACGCAACGTATGCTATTTGCAGCCTTATAAACACCCCAGTAAAAATCTGGTGTCACCTCTGCTCTGTTTTCCTTGTTATATAATCTGAATTTGAGATACATAACCTCTTGGTTCAGTGTAAATGGACAATCCCACAAGTAGACCTCACGTCCCTTGTGATCAATACAATACAATACAATATCCTTTATTGTCATTGTACAAGTACAATAAGATTTTGATTGTCGCTTCCATATCGATGCTATCAAATCAAATATTTAAATAAATCACGGCCAACATGTCAACAACAAGGGGGGGGGGGGGAAGGAAAAAGAAAAAGGGGGAACGAGGTAAAGTGCAAAAAAGGTTCCTGCAGGGGTTTGGGGGCAGAGATTGATCATGGCGGGCTCTCAGCAGGACCGATTCAGGAGTTCACCGTACCTGCCCATACGCAGGTTTGAGGATGATTTGACGTGGTAAGAAGTATATGGATTGTGGTAGGGATTGTAACAGTGAACACGCCTCGTGTAAAATCTCCTGTGCACTTCACCTATTCCCTGGAAATGAGTCCGATAGACACTTCCTTTGGCTAATTCATCATGTGAAATAAATGAAGAAACAGTAACATTTTAAGTTAATTCAAATGTTTTTCACAAAGCCCTCCATCAAAATGTCCCTGTTATCAAACCAAGAACATAGAACAGTACTGCATAGGAACAGGCCCTTCGGCCTATAATGTCCATGCTGAGCACAATGCCAGGTTAAGCTAAACTTCTCCGCCTGCATGTGATCCATATCCCTGCATTCCATTACAAACTTTTCCTGATCAGCTGTTTTTTCTGAAGTCGGTCACACTACTCTTCTCCCCCACCCCCCCAACAGTTGGTCTGTTTGTGTTACATCATTTTCATTTTTACAACTTCAGAGTCTACATCTCACTTTCCAGAGACTAGCTAGTGATGTTGGCCATCAAGTTAGAAATAGCCCCTGATGGAGTATGAGTTACCCTTACTGTGATTATGCGGATGAAATGCACAGGGCAATATGTTTACGTGACTGAAAGGTCATACTAATATATTGCTAACTGTTCCCGTTCTAAGCGGTAGTGCAAAACATGAAGTGAAGTAGGGAGGGAAGTATTGCTGGGGTAAATGTGTCCTTTGGGGTTGGTACAGTATGCAAGGGTGGGTCAAACTCCAATAGGCAATATCTAGCTGGGGAGTGCCGCACAATGCAAGGAGATTGCACTTCACAAGTTAGAGGAACAGGATTAAGTTATTCGGCACAACAAGCCTCCTCTGCCATTCAATTATGGCTGATCTATCTTTCACTCTCAACCCCATTCTCCTGCCTTCTCCCTGACACTCGTACTAATTAAGAATCTTATCAATCCCTGCCTCAAAAATATCCATTGACTTCGCCACCACAGCCTTCTATGGCAAAGAATTCCATAGATTCACCACCGTCTGACTAAAGAAATTCCTGCTCATTTCCTTTCCAAAGGTAGTGTGTGGGGTTGAGTTAATACAGGGATTAAATATCATCTGAATGTGTAGGAAAATAACTGCAGATGCTGGTACAAATCGAAGGTATTCACAAAATGCTGGAGTAACTCAGCAGGTCAGGCAGCATCTAGGAGAGAGGGAATGGGTGACGTTTCGGGCTGAGACCCTTCTTCAGACTGAAGAAGGGTCTCGACCCGAAACGTCACCCATTCCCTCTCTCCGAGATGCTGCCTGACTTGCTGAGTTACTCCAACATTTTGTAAATATCATCTGAAAGTTTATTCATGTTTTTCTTTCCCCAGATGTTATTTGCCTCACTGAGTATGTCCAGCACAATAATTTTTCAATAAGATTTCTAGCATCTGCAGTATGTTGCATTTGTTTAACCGGAAAGTGTTAGACTTTCTGAATGCCTGCCACGGATATGGCTAATTATTTCAATTGGGAGCACTTGTGCTAGAATTCAAAAATAATTAATTGGCAATGAAGTGCCTAAGGTTTCATAGGCATGTTTCGGGTCAAATCAAAAAGCCCTTCTGAAGCAAAAGAAAACATAGAACATAAGAAACGGGAGCAGGAATAGAATGTTTGGCCTTCCTGGAAAAAATAAACTTAAAGACTTTGTGGGTTTGGGAATGTTAGAAGATACTGCATAATTAGATAAAATTAGTATGGGAAAAAAAGCCCAGGATTCTACACTGATGGAGTACGCTTTTATTTACTTTGATTTAGAAGAATGAGAGATCTCAGTGGAAGATGGAAAATTCAAATAACACTCGACAATCTGGATACAGCTCGAACGATTTTTCCTATGTGCTCCACCATGTAGTCCGATCGTGCCTGATCAGCTCAATATCATATTCCTGCTGTCTCCCTATTCCCCTTAATGCCATTTGTGTCGAGTAATCTGTATCTCTCCTTCAATATATTCAGTGACTCTTGGCCCCCATAGCATTCTGTGTATTGGAGAATTCCACAGGTTCTTTGCTTCCGTGAAGATATTTCTCCTTATCTCGGTCCTAAATGGCTTACCCAGGTAAATTAAGACTCCTGGTTCTGGATCCCCCGAGCTTGAAGAAACATCCGCCCTGTGTCCAGGTTGTCGAGCAATGTTAGAATTTTTTACCTTTCAGTGAGTTCTCTCATTCTTCTAATTACCAGTAAATAAAGGCTTACTCCATTATTTAATAGGTTTTGAATCCTGAAGGATTTTTTCCTAATAGTTTCTCTATTTATCCACCTGCTTCTAATATATCCAAGCCCACAATTTCTTCCTGCTTCTCTGGTCCATTTAGGTTTCACTGCTTTCTCAGCTCGTTCTTTGACCAAATAACATAATCTCGCAGGTCACTGCGCTAACTTTCATTTCACAGTTAACCGTCCAATCTCCGGCCCTGCTTCTAAATTCCTTGAGCCACTTACATCATGGTCTTCATGTGTGCAGAAGTTGGTGGTGAATGTTCATAGCCCTTCTTCACTGTACATTGAAGGCCTCAGTTATGCTCAAAGGATTTCTGTCAAATAATACCGAAACCCCTGAGGAAATTCACCCCCTTTACCTTGTCACTAAGTTTGAATATTGTTACCCCCCCCCTCCCCTTGCATCACATCCTAAGTCGAGAATAGCTACGCACCTAGGAGTATGGTGGTCAAATATCAGACAGGATGGTGAGAGAAATGGGTGTGTGCTGGGCTGTGAGGTGGCAATGGAAAGAGAAGGGTGGGGCGGGGGGGGGGGTTGTATCTAAAATTGGGGCAATCAATGTTCTTACCATTAAGTTGTAAACTGGGAAGCAAAGTATGAGACGCTGTTCCTCCAGTTTGCACGCGGATGGTTGCAGATTGCCCCTTGATTGCGCAAAGAGAATACTGGCTTCTTACCAATTTCACTGATTTTTATTTTGCAAATGGCTCGTATCATTGCCTGATCCCCCCTGATATTTTGCTGCCATCTCTCTGGGCCGGATGGGCATCATCTCTGTTGGGTCTCTCGCGTTGCAGGAGAGGAGGACGGAAGAGATCAGTCTGAAATGGAAGCCAAGGTCTGGGACGGGGACCTTCCACTGACGGACAAGCAGATTGACCAGTTCCTCGTGGTTGCGCGGTGAGTGCTGACAGAATAATGAACAACATTTGCAGCGAGCTGCTGACCCGAGCTGTTTATCACGGGGCACAGTTTCGAGGAAGGGAGTGCAGGCTTACTGCTGGTCACCAGTTCTGAAGACTGTTTATGTAATGATATGGTTGTGTGTCATTCAGTGTCGATGCTAAATATTGCTTTGTGTATTTGTCTATTCAGAGATATCATGATGCTTCATTCCATTTGTCCATTAAATGGAGCCTTGGGCTCACAGTGCTCTTCAGAACGCCTTCCACAAAAAAAACAGTGAACCACGCTGTGGACTCACTGGCGTCTTAAGTTATTTTTAACATGTTTTTTATTGAAGCAAATTGATGTTAATTTAATGGGTTACTCAAAGAGTAAATGCGGGAAACACAACTGCCCTTCTGAGGGAGCAATTCTAGAATCCAACCCCTGACGTTATCCAATGTGAATTTGGCCATCGCGACAGGTGGCAGCCAACAGCCATTTCTCCACCAATTTGTTCTTGTTGGCGACAGCGGCTGGCTTTTGTTTCCTGTCATTTCTAGTCTTTGGGGGGGGGGGGAAGAGAATGGAGTTGGCCTAGCCCTGTGGGTATCTTTCCGTATGATGTAGGAGACCATTTAGACCATCCTATCGATGCTGCCTCTCTGAGCAATGCTATTCCGCCATTTTATTCCTCGTGCTTTATTCTTGCACTCAGGCCCATTAATACCCTTTCATCCGATTCTCGCACCAGCGATCTATACTAAGGAATACTGTACAAAGGCCACTTAACCTACCAGCCAGCATATACGTGGGAGGAAAACATAGCACCCGGGTGGGGTAAACCCACGAGGTCACGGTGGGAATGTACAAACTCCACACAGGCAGCACTGGAAATCAAAATTGGGCCTAGGACGCTGGAGGTATGAGGCAACCTGCAGTGTCACTGCGCCACCCAAACAAACAGTAACTCTCTGTAACCCTTTCCGCTCCTCTCTAGTTCTGTCGGAACATTTGCCCGTGCTTTAGACTGCAGTAGTTCGGTGAGACAGCCCAGCTTACACATGAGTGCAGCGGCCGCATCTAGGGACATCACCCAGGTAAGAAACAATGGCCAGTGCCACACTGCCTTCCTGCTGTCCCACACGGCAGTTGTGCGTTCTCCACGCACCGCCTGCAGTTTCATCTGGTGGGTTTGGCAACTCGCTCCGTCCGCACAGTGTCATTCGCTGAGAGAGCACTCTATTGCAGGAACTCGTGCAGGCAAATCTAGGTTGTTGTTACAGTCCCACAGTGAGGGAATGCCCCGCTCTCGGATGTGGCCTCCCGTGTGTGGCCTTTGTGTGTCCTCCGCCATTGATGGAACCATTGGAAAGATACGCAGGGGAGTTTTCCCCAGTGCTCTGGGATCAACAATCGTCCTTCAGTCAGTATCAATAAAAAACTTTTTTTTTAAATTTATCAAAAAATACTTTATTCAAGGAATAAATATATACAAAACATGTTCCTTCCAAAACTCCATCTCGGAGGCTATACATACATTCAACACAGATATTCAATGCACCAATTACACAAAATTACCCCCCACCCTTGCCACTCATGTGGCCCACTGGCGTGGAAACCCGTCCCTTATTTTGAGGGACGTCTCCACCAGACCCTGCCCCCCATGACCAGCAGCGGGAGGACCCTAGACTGTGGTCCTCCCTCACAGAGCCTTGGCGTTGACTGCACCAAGCCTCAGTGCGTTCCTCAGCACATACTCCTGCAGTCTGCAGTGGGCCAGTTGGCAACATTCCCCGAAGGACATCTCGCTCTGCTGGGAGGTCAACAAAGCTCGGGCAGACCAAAGAGCATCTTTCGCTGAGTTGATTACCTTCCAGCAACACTCGATGTCCGTCTCTGAATGCGTCCCTGGGAACATCAATAAAACAGATGATCTGGTCATTGTTGCTGTTTTAAGGAACCTGCTGTGTGCAAACAGGCTTCCGTTTCTTAGGTTGTGGGGGGAGATCCAAAGCACTTGTCAGGTCGGGGTGATAAAATGCATATTGTTGAAGTGGAGAATAGGCGATTTTTGTTGGGCTGGAGGCCAGTGACTAGTGATGTGCCTCAGGGGTTGGTGTGGGCTCATTGCTGCTTACGGTTTATATCAACGATTTAGATGAGAATGTGCAAAGGCATGGTTAGTAAGCTTGCAGATGACACTAAGGTGAGTAATATCGCAGACAGTGAAGATGGTTATCAAAAATTACAACAGGATCTTGATCAGTTGAGCAAGTGGGCTGAAGAATGGCTGACTAAAAATATTCAGTCACTCATCTGTGACATTGGCTGTGTTTTTCTCTTCCCATGAGCGGAGCCTGACCTACTCGACATATCATGTAGCCCAGCACTTGATAACTCTTGCATTCCTTTGTTTTCACCGCGTCCTTCCCCTCTAACCGCCCTTCTCTCATAGCTTGTGTTCTTTTCCTCTCACTCTAATCAGGGATCGCTAGTCGGCGTGGGCCGAATGGCCTGTTTCTGCGCTGTATCTCCAAGCTAAGCTAATTGCTTCCATTAACCCTCGACCAGGTGGCCTCTACAGTGCATCCTCATGGCAATCCTCGCCCTTTCAGAAATATCTCCTCTATCCGACCCATCCTTGCCCTATTCTCTCCACAACTCAATCGTTAACTCTGTTCCTCTTTGCGTGGATCTTGCCTGCCGTAGCAGGTTCTGTTTTTACTGTAGATGCTGAAGCTTCCTCCTCCCTGTCCTTTCCAATACTTGCAGGTCAGTTATAATATTGGTTGGCTAATGAACAAAACTTCCTGAATTTATTTCCACAGTGGTTCAGGTCAGACGTACACAGAACAGTACAGCACAGGAACAGGCCCTTCGGCCCACAATGTTTATGCTGAACATGGTCCATATCCCGCTATTTCTTGCATTTTCACGTGCCTATCTAAAAGCCTCTTAGCTGCACCTCTCGTTTTAGTTTTTTTAGTTTTAGAGAAACAGCGCAGAAACAGGCCCTTCGGCCCACCGAGTCCGCACCGACCAGCCATTCCCGTACACTAGCACTATTCTACACACTATTTTTACTATTTTACCAAAGCCAATTATCTTACAAACCTGTACGTCTTAGGAGTGCGGGAGGAAACCGGAGCACCCAGGGAAAGCCCATGAGGTCACGGGGAGAACGTACAAACTCTGTACAGACAGCACCCGTACAGTTTTGAACCCCTCTGGCGCGGTAAGGCAGCAACTCTACCGCTGCACCACCGTGCCGCCCCCATATATATATCTCCCTCCACCACCACTGGAGCGATCAGAACTGGGGCGATCAGAACTGCACGCAAAACTCCAAATGTGCCCTACCGAATGTGCTGCATCATGACTTCCTGGCTCTTGTATTCATTGCCCCAATCAATGAAGGCAAGCATACCATACGCCTTCTTTACCACCCTATATACGTCTGCTGCCACCTTCAGTGACCTATGAACGTGGACTCCCTGATTCCTATTGACGTCAATGCTGTTAAGGGGTTTGCTATTAACTGTACACTCTCTCCTCACATTCAACCTTCCAAAGTGCAATACTTCACACTTGCTCAGGTTAAACTCCATCTGCCATTTCTCTGCCCATTTCTGTCGCTGATCTATAACCCACTCTATCTTTTGACAGCATTCCTCACTGTCTGTAACTCCTCCAGTTTTGTTGTTGTCAGCAAACTTATTCACCGACCCATCTATATTTACATCTAGGTCATTTATACATAAATATATATTAGAGATGCACTGTATATAATAGGAAATATAAATTATACATTATTTCTAATTGCACATGATTTATTATAAAGCTAAAAGATATATATTATAAAAATATATATATTATAAGAATATATAAGAAAAGAAAAAGAAAGAGAAAAGTCTTAGCCCGTCCAAATATTAACATAGAGTAAAACTACCTCAACACCATACCATTACCAATCAAAGAGTCATCCAGCATGGAAACAGACCCTTCTGCTCAACTCATCCATACTGACCAAGATGTTCCATCTAAGCTAATCCTGCTTGCCCGTATTTTAAGGTGTAGAGTGTCTTAACAGGCATGTGTTTCCTGTTGGAAGGAACTGCAGATGCTAGTTTACATTGATGATAGACACAAAATGCTGGAGTAACTCAGCGGGACAGGCAGCATCTCTGGAGAGAAGGAATGGGTGACGTTTTGGGTCGAGACCCTTCTTCAGTCGAAAGCTTTGTGTGGATAGTTCTGTGAGTGGGGGGGGGGCTTCCATCAAATTCTTGATTTGAGCTTTAGGAAGACTTCGTGGAACCAAACCCTGACTCTTTGCAGACCACCCAACCTCCTTAGCCACAAATTATTGAGGAACAGGGGACCTCAGAGCACTGGGGAACAGAAGGACCCTAGACTACTACCCTGTAGATCCTTGGCATTGGCGACGCAGGTGAATAATGTGGTTAGGAAGGCATTTAGGGTACTGGCCTTCATCAGTCTGAACTTTGAGTATAGAAATAGGGAGACTATGCTCCAACTTCATAGATCCTCTGTTAGACCTCAGCTGGAGTGCATTGTATCCAGTTCTGGTCACCACCCTTTGGGAAAGATATAATAGATGCTGACTGTCTATCTATGCCTCTTTTAATTTTATAAACCTCTCTATCAAGTCTCCCCTCATCCTCCAAAGCTCCACATATAACTTCCAGCCACAAATGAAATATTCCTGATGAGTTTAGTTAATTCTACGTTGCAGCTGATTTTTATATTACAATGCATTGCAAGAAGCAAGAATACCATAAGTATGTTTTTAGTGTTGTTGTCTGAGGGATAAATATTGTACTGTATTCCTTTGCTTTTCTACAATACAGTACCGGTGGGATCTGTGGCAATTTCCAAAAGAGGTAATGAGACTTTGCTTGAACATCTCAGTTGAGAGATGGCTGTGCCAACGTTACAGCACAGGAATGTCAAGAAGATTATGCAATCGACTCTCTGGAGTGAGATTTGAATGTATATTCTTCTGTCCCAAAGCCACCCTTGACAACTGATGTCAGTAAAACATTACCAATCGCTGAACCTTGAAGCTTACTCATTGCAACAGATAAAGGAAGAGATGTTCTTTAAAGTATTTATAATTGACCTTTTTAGAGGAAGAGAATTTCATAGGTTCATAAGGCATAGACGCAGAATTAGGCCATTTAACTCTTCGAGACTGCTGTGCCATTCACCATGGCTGATCTATTTTTCCCTCTCAACGTCATTCTCCTGCCTTCTCCTCATAAGCTTTGATGCCCTTACAAATCAGGAACTTATCAATCTCCACTTTAAAAATACCCAATGCCTTGGCCTCCACAACCGACTGTGGCAACGAAATCCACGGAATCACCACCCAAAAGAAATTCCTTCTCATCTCCATTCTAAAGGTATGTCCTTGAATTCTGAGGCTGTGCCCTCTGATTCTAGACTCCCACTATTGGAAACATCCTCTCCACATCCAGGCCACATGTAGGCCTTTCATTATTTGTTAAGTTTCAATGACATCTACCCTCAAGATTTGTACATTGTGGAACTTCCATCTGGCATAAGATGACGAGCAGAGGTCACTCAAGCAATTTTGAGTTTTATTTGAAACCAGTTGTACTCATTTCTTCTTTCTCCTCCTCCTCTTCTTCGTGGGCAGTTTCACGCCATGGACACCCTTTACAAAAACACCTATGAGGTCTCTCAGGCCATCTCCGCACTGGTCCCACAGGGTGGCCCAGTGCTTTGTCGGGACGAAATGGAGGAATGGTCGGCTTCCGAAGCCAACCTGTTTGAAGAAGCTTTGGAGAAATATGGGAAGGACTTTGAAGACATTCAACAGGATTTTGTAAGTAGTCCAAGGATAGGGATATTCGCTTGCACCATGATTATATGATCAATGGGTATCAGATGTGGTTTATTAATGATTACAAGAGTCTGGTTCATTGGAACAGAAGCAGTTCATTGAACATTTTAATCCAGCTCTCCCAGACCGTTACATCGTGACTAATCTGTCTGGTCTCTAAGTTACAAGCCATTAGTCGATATTCCTCCTACTCCTATTTAAATAATCTACTGTTGTTCATTTATATGTTAGACTAGAACAAAGGAGGATCCTGCGTGGGGGGGATCGCCAAAAGTGAGGGTTAGGGGGGAGAACAAAGGGCAACCTAGCGTGGATACTTTGTAACCTTGTCAGTGCCCTTTATGTGGTGACTAATGCATACCTTGGGTCAGCAAACAAAGAATTTCACTGTGACGTGACAATAGAGCATTCATTCATAAAGTATTCATTCATTCATTCATAATATGCTGGTTAAATAGGAAAGGGAATACACTTCATAAACCACACTCTCATAGTTTTACTGCTTAGAAAAATGACCCTAACAGCCTCTGCCTGGTAGTTGGCTGGTAGTCCTCTTACCTAAGGAATGTGCCTTCTGCACACAATGTTCTTCATTAGCTTGTCCACATCCCTCTGGCTGTCCAGAAGCATTGGCCCAACCCCATGCATCATTACAGAGTGCATTCTTGAAGCAGCAACATTTTCCTGCGACTACACAATGTTGCTAGCATTGTGGCGTTTCCCTATTCTATTCGGGCTGGGTGTTGAGATAGCAGCAATAAAACCTAGTGCTGGTAGATGTGAGAAATTGCAGATGACTAATTGATTAGTGCTTGCAGAAACGGACACGTCTTGCCATTGCACAGAAAACCTAGCTCCTCTCTTGTGTAAAGCTCGCAAATCTCATCAAGGTTGTAATCCTTATTGGGAAAAGTCTGATTCACACATGCCATTAAATGAAGAGAAGAACAAATTCTCAGGCCCAGTATTCATCATTGATTTCCCATCTATGTAATTTAAAGGTTTGAATGTGAACACCAATCATGCCATTATTTAAGACTTTCATTAACAATTTGTTCTCAAATGTCGATAAAAATCAAACTGCGGACACATTTCTGAGTCTTAATATTGTTTTGTATGTGGTTTATTTCCAGTTACCCTGGAAGTCATTAACCAGCATTGTAGAGTATTATTACATGTGGAAGACCACAGACCGATACGTGCAGCAGGTAACGTGCACACACTCATCGATTCCTTCAACGTTGTGTTGTCGACTTGCTAAACTGGGGTATGATACAGATCACCAACACGCATAGCCTTTGTGGAATGGACTTGCAAATCTCTACCACTCTACGCTTATAAAACTGTTTCCATCACCACTCCAGAAAGGCATGGCTATAAATTTTTAGACAATACTGTTGGGGTACTTGGCAACACGTTCCCCAACAAAGAAAATAGTGTTTCTTTAGCTACATTCACTAAATTATATTGCCAAATGGCAGGATACCTTTGGGCACTTAAGAACAGAGCAGACACGATATGGACGTTTCCTGCCACAGAGCTGTGTGAACACAAAGGACAGGCCTGGCACCGAACCAGGCCTGATTTTCCTGAGTTACTGATGATAAAGAGGACTGCATTCAAAGCAACACAATTGATAGCTCATTTTGGTAACCCCATTTTATTTCAAACTGGCAGCCGCTGGCTTTAACAATGCAGGAAGGCTGTGTCAAGTGAGCCTCATCAGCGACCAACGATCTTATGGCCTTGGTAACAGAAATAACAATGTGCAATGTGATTCCTTGCAGCCACTTGCAAGACCAGAGCAGGCTAAAATAGATGGATATTGGCGTAACATATCCATTGCTCTTTGACCACAGTCCCATCCAATTGTACTGGAAAGGGGCAGGATTTAAAAGAGCCTATGCTATGAGTTATTTCAAGGGATCAAAGATCACTCTTAAGCTGGGTTCGGCTTGAATTTGTTCTCTAGTCAGAAGACGTTAGAGAATATGCTGGAGTCCTGCATTATTTGTAAATAGTTATGTGCAAATAGCCTAACGATATTGAAGTTGTGTTAGTGTGAGTGTCAGGCATTTTAGGGCAGGTCATGCAACAGTAGTTTGTGGGAATTACCTCTGATCTTTCATTATTTTTCTCCTAGAAACGGCTGAAAGCTGCTGAAGCAGAGAGCAAACTGAAGCAAGTGTACATCCCGAATTAGTAAGCATTTGTTTTCTGAAGCATTCACACCCTCCTCGGGTATCCAACTGATCGTAAAATATCAAAGAAACTGGTAGAGTCTGATAACAAAGAAACAGACTTTAGGCGCATCATTTCCATGCAGATCATCAAATACCTATCTATACTAATCCCTTTCACTAGTGCTTCGTCCATAGCCAACTATACATTGTTGATTCAAGTCCAAAGAGGTGTCCTTGGATACAGTGGTCTTTGGCCCAAATGCAACAAAAGCTTGCCTTTGTCATAAGGTCATAAGTCATGGGAGTAGAATTAGGCCATTCAGCCCATCGAGTCTACTCTGCCATTCAATCATGGCTGATCTATCTCTCCCTCCTAACCCCATTCTCATACTTTCTCCCCATAACCTCTGATGCTTGTACTTTGTGCAGCATTGCTCGTGAAGTAAAATGTCCCCTGGTGTTTGTTCCACAGAGGTTTATCAACAAAATGTGCCACTGTGGAAGTGATTGAGAGCTTAAGTCACAGCCAGTAGTGAAAAGAGGTGGAGGGTCTCGGTCTTGGGAAATAATTCTAGGGTTCACGTGCTGGCTACATAGGCTCATGGTGGGGTGGTTAGAATGGGGCATGCACAAGACCCTAGAATTGGACACACGTGGATTTCAAAAAGGTTAAGGGGCTAGTGGAGGTGACAAGAAATAATGAGGAAGAGGTTTTTGGTATTGAGGTATTGCCAAGGTAGCTGTTCGTGAGGATGAAGGTATCCAATTTTGATGGGGCAGCTGAGTTTTGGACAAGCACACGTTTATACAGGTTAAAAGGTGTGAGACTGTTTCTGAGATCACTGGAGTGATGATCCAAGTTAAGGCCTCCCTCCGTCCACATTTCTCATGCTCTCTCTCAGTCACTGCTGACCTTTATCAGGGAGGATTCACTAAATTAATGAGGCTGTCTCTGTGTGACTATGTTAACCATCTGAACAGATTAGAGTCATTGGAAAACAGGTCCTTCATCCCACTGAGTCCCTGCTGACCATTAAACATCCATTTACAGTAATCCTACCCTCACCCTTTTTATTCTCCCCTATTAGCTGCACCACTGTGCCATCCTTTTCCACTATTTGTGCAGTGTGGAATTTCATAGAAATGCAGAAAAATATATTTAAAATATGAATAAAGCTTTGCTTGTCTTTGACAGCAGGAAATGGTCACATGGATCCATTGTCAATCCATTGTCCAGGACTTGTCCAGAAAGCAGGAACAGGGTACTGATTCTGGATGATCAGCCATGATCATATTGAATGGCGGTGCTGGCTCAAAGGGCCGAATGGCCTACTCCTGCACCCATTTTTGCATGTTTTTATGTTTCTAACATCTAATTGACCACCAAATGGACTCAACTGCAGATGCTGGAAACCTGAAACAAAAACAATTCTCAGCAGGTCAGGCAGCATTTGTGGAAAGAGAACCAGTTGATGTTTCAAACAGGATAGACAAGAACTAGAAAAAATGGTACTCAGAGCAAAACTGGAGCAAGGCCTCCTGATCAAAAGCAGGATTATTTCTTCAGGAAAGTGCAGTGGGGAATGGAGGATAATTTAATTATGCAAATGCTGTCTTTCAAGACAAATTTTAGTTGTTTACTGAAAGCATTGTTGACGGGAAATTACCAGCCTTATATTTTAATCTTCTCCTTTCGACAAACCCCCACCTCTCTCTTCAGTAATAAGCCAAATCCAAACCAGATCAATGGAACAAACACAAAGGCTGGAGCGATGAATGGAGGCAGTGTGCTGGCACCAAACGGGACGGTAGCAGTGCTGGGACCTGAGCGAGCCTGCGAGAGCTGCTTTAGTAAGTACTCCTTGCATCGTGGAACAGGAGCAGCATTGAAGCACACCTGGTAGTGTGGTATTGTCACCTTTACAGTGGGCTGAGGTCATTTTATCTTGAAGTCGGTCATGGTACTAAGAAGATCCCAGAAGCATGTGCCTGCCCTCAGGTTAACAATGCAGTTGACAATCCGATTAACAAGGGTCTCGCATTACATTAATTTTTCAAACTGGTCTGATTATTTAACCTACAATATTGAATAGTATAGCACAGGAACCAGGCCCTTTGGCCCACAATGTCTGTGCCAAGCATGGTGCCAAGTTGAACTAATCTCCTGTGCCTGCATGTGATCCTTATCCTTTCATTCCCTGCATACCCACCTCCCTGTCTAGAAGCCTCTTAAATGTCACTATCATATCTGCCTCCACATCACAGCTGACGATGCATTCCGCTGTATTTGTTGTTGTTGTAGCATCTGGCGTGCGTGTAAAGCTACAGCAAATGACAATTTCTGTGTTCTGGTTCATATCCGGTGCATATGACAAATAAAAACACTCTTGACTCTTGGTAATGACTAGAGTGTGGCATCTAAAGATGTGACACGATACCTTACTTCCTCTTTATCATGCCATCAACTAATGGCCAATCACAAAGCAATGAAAGCTGTGGTTAATAAGCAGCCTGTTTTCTCCATGTGATGAAAACAGAAAATATTGTAAATGCTCAGCAGGTCAGGCAGCATCCATGAAGGGAGGGAAGCAGAATTAATATCAGTGAGGGTGTGCGTGGAGCAATCACTGTGATGGCTGTTTGTGTTAAATTGTAATTGTGTGTCTTGTGTTCTTTATTGTCTACTGCCGGACCCTGGCGTGAGAGGGAGGACGCTGGCGCTGTTTGTTCGTCACTTCTCCGTCAGGACAAATCTTTTGTTCGTTTGTTTGTTTTTATGTCTTGACTGTTTGTAAAGCGTCTTTGAGTATCTTGAAAAGCGCTATATAAAATAAATGTTTATTATTATTATTATTATTATTATTATTATCAGAACCGTTTGCTGCTGACAGTCCTTGCCTGATCATCCACTGTGAAGAAGCATGAAGGCAAGGGGGAGTTGGAGCTGGAATTAACTAGCATCTTCTTGTTGTTGTTTCCCCAGCCACGCAGTCGTACCAGTGGTACTCCTGGGGCCCCCCGAACATGCAGTGCCGACTCTGTGCCGCCTGCTGGGCCTACTGGAAGAAGTACGGCGGGCTGAAAATGCCGACCCGACTGGATAGTGAGAGGCCGGGACCTCACCGGAATAACCTGGTAACTGCCCTGTGGGGGAGATCAGTCCCTCCTTATCGGCTTCCCTCGTCTGTTCACCTTCTCATCCCCAATTTGCTTCCCTGCAGCAGTAGGCAGGTGAAGAGTGTTTAAGCGCAAGTCGGGGCAGTGGGGGTGGATGGGCCACGACCACACTGGACCCAGCACCCATCCATCACCCTTCCTTGACTCCTTGCCAGCCGGGCACATCAGAAAGAGTAACTAACCCATCACGCCAGGATCTTCGCAGTGCTTCCTCGTCATCCTTGAATTCAACCAACTCAACAATACACAGCGCACACACAACCTCAGCTTTCCTCACTCTTTTCCCAAGAGTGAACATGAAGGGTTCAAGGCCCACTGTAGAGGCTTGAGTGAGCTGTTACTGCAGTACTGGGAGCCCTGTCGAAGGTTACAGAGGTCAGGAGAGACATTGTGTTGGAATTTCCTACAGTTCCCGTATGCTAAGCAGGCAGTATTACTATGTATGTAGCCCACCTCTAACACTTAGTTCCATTGAAGATGATGAATCTGTGCTTCCAAACCAGAGTAGATCCATCAATGAATGCGCATTTAGTGCATGCGATCGAGAACAGATTTCCACCCTACTACTCCTCTCTTTGTAGTGCTCCCGCTTCATCAGATATTGCACAATGTAATTTCAACTAAAGCCTTTGTGTGCTTTGCTACAAAGAGGTAAATACTGAGGGGAAGGATCTTGGTGGGTCATTCCTCCTACCTTCTAGTAAATGCACACTGGTGTTGTTTCTTTGGCAGTAACGGCTCCAGTGTAGTTTGCAGCACCCTGGTGCTCAAAGTAAGACCAACTCCCCCCTCCAGAGGGTTGGGCACAAAGGGCAGGCTGATGCTCCAGTGCGCACTGCTGGAGCACAGGCACTGCCGGGAGTGCCAGCTTTAAATGAGACTCCATCTGCTTTCAAGTGGGCATCAAAGATCTCATGGAGCCCATTTTAAAGAGGAACACTGAAGTTCTTCCCAAAGTCCCGATCACCATTTACCCCTCCGTCAGCATGCTACTCATTACGTGGCTGTCGTGGGATCTTACTGTGCACAGATTACCAGCTACATTGCAGCTGTGACGGCTGCTTGAGAAGCTTTTGGGTGGATGTCGGATGGTCCCGTAACAATGTTGACCCATGTCGTGACCCATGTCCCTCCCTTAACCAAACTATTATGGCCTATGTCGGAGCTGTTTGTGACCTGGCTGCAGACAATATGGCTCTCTGTTTGCCTGTGTGATAAAGGAGATGTATTAAACAAATGTAGGCATTTAATAAATATTGTAATGGTATGGTAAACCCAAACCACCCCATCCCCGGGCACTTTCCCCTACAACCGCACGAGATGCAACACCTGTCCCTTTACCTCCCTCCTCAACTCCATCCAAGGACCCAAACAGTCTTTTCAGGTGAGACAAAGGTTCACCTGCACCTCCTCCAACCTCATCTATTGCATCCGCTGCTCTAGATGTCAATTTATTTACATCGGCGAAACCAAGCGCAGGCTCGGCGATCGCTTCGCTCAACACCTGCGCTCGGTCCGCATTGACCAAACTGATCTCCCGGTGGCCGAGCACTTCAACTCCCCCTCCCATTCCTAGTCTGACCTTTCTGTCATGGGCCTCCTCCAGTGCCATAGTGAGGCCCACCGGAAATTGGAGGAACAGCACCTCATAGTTCGCCCGGGCAGCTTGCAGCCCAGTGGTATGAACATCGACTTCTCCAACTTTAGATAGTTCCTCTGTCCCTCTCTTCCCCTCCTCCTTCCCAGATCTCCTTCTATCTTCCTGTTTCCACCTATATCCTTCCTTTGTCCCGCCCCCCTGACATCAGTCTGAAGAAAGGTCTCGACCCGAAACGTCACCCATTCCTTCTCTCCTGAGATGCTGCCTGACCTGCTGAGTTACTCCGGCATTTTGTGAATAAATTGCAATGGTATGGTGGCCATCTGCAATGGACTGATGATGGTTTTTCTCCTGTAAAAGGAAGTGTCCATTTCTGTTGCTTCTACTGAGAAGGAGCAGCCAACAGGATACGTCAGTCTGTAGCGCAGGCCCTCTCTGGGTTCCCTGTCACCGCTAAGTTACCTGTCTCAACCCCTAGCCTTGTATTTCTTTTTTGACTGAAGTCTTTTGACCACAATTGGGTGAAGTTTGACCATCACTGTGACGTGTTGTCTCTCCAGAACGTCCATGGAACGCTGGCAAGGAGTGGGACCAGTTCCAAATTTGCAGTGAAGACACGGCAGGCATTTTACCTTCACACGACCAAGCTGACAAAAATAGCTCGGCGCTTATGTCAGGATATTCTGCAGCAGGCAGCACGACACCCCTACGTGCCAATTAACAGTGCAGCCATCAAGGCGGAATGTAAGTATCCAAGTTAGCACATGGACAGTTATGAAGTTCTCCACCAGGCCAGAAATTGGTTAGGACGTAGAACATGAAAAGGCCCAGCACCCGAACAAGTTCTTCAGCCCACAATGTCCGTACCTTTATTCCACATAACCTGGCTTTTCAATCCTGTGTCTTTAATCATAAAGCTATGCAGCCCAACTTGTCCATGCTGACCAAGTTGGCCTTCTGGGTTAGACCATTTGCTTGCATTTGGCCTTAATTCCTCTAAACTTTTCCCATCCATACTCAGTCCAAATGTCTGTCCCACTGGCTTCCTGGCTTTGACCCCACAGTCCCAGAGTTACGTTCAAGGGTCACTCTGCTCTATCTCATCCAGCTCCAGTAAAATACCGCCACTACCACCTCTACTCCAACTTGAGTACATTTTCATCCCTGCCCAAGTACAACTGAAGATAACTGTTCACGTTTCTAGTCTTCTGCCAAGGTGCCTCATCTAAGTGTCTCCCCTCTGAAGATCGATCAGACCCTTGCAACCAAAGTTTGTGAAGATGGCACAGTGCTACTGCCTCAGAGCTCCAGCAGCTTGAGTTTGATTCTGACTCAGTGCGATGTCTAGACTCTGCATGTTCTCCCTGTGACCAAATGGGTTTTCCTCCCACATGCACTGGTTTTCTCCCACATCGCAAAGATATGTTTGTTAGCCACTGCAAACCATTCTTTGTGTAAGTGGTTGGTGGGAGATTCAGACTGGAGCTGATGGACAAGTGAGAGGGTAGGTTACAGGGAAACAAATGGTAATACGATTGCTCTGAGAGCCCACTTGATGGGCTGAATGTCTTCTTTGCATGTCAAAGTGCAATAGAGGAATAAGATGCCAACTGGTAACAGTACAATTGCTGTCCGATTGTTCACTGAATGTTTAATGGCAATGAACTCTTGAATTTCCTTAACCTGTAATTCTTCAGCTGTGAAAAGGCATTCATAAATGGAGTGAGTCTAGTGCCATTCCAGTCGTATGATTCCCTACGCCTGTCGTTTGTGACGGCTCAGCATGAAAAATGAGCCTGTTCAGTGTGATCGTGGCTGATCCGCACAGACCTCAGCTTATCGTTGTGACAGTAACCCAAAGCCCTCCATTTCCTGATCTTTCAAGAACTTCCTCTTGAAAAGTCCCTGATGATCTTGCATTCACAAGCTGGAGAGCTGCGGAGAATTACCACCTTTTGTGAGAATGTCCTACACCCCTCAATTTTATATGTCAGGCTCCTAATCAGTTGCCCGTGTCCGAACATTCAAGTGGGAATGCCAGCGTACGCCATCATCCCCTGCACATCAGGTACTCTGACTTTGCCTTGGCTTAACAAGAAGCAAATGGAGGTGACTTCCTTCCCATTGACCTGGGCCACATTTAATCCCAGGACAGTATCCAATTCACCCTGCTCTTCAGAAATAGGATAGAGACAATTACTGATAATGCCGGAGGACTCAGGTTTCCAAAAATAACCTGCTCAATTTTCACACACAGGTACATTACGATTACCAGAAGCAGAAAATCAAACCATGGGAATGAAGCGAGCTGCTAGAAAACCCTTGGAGACAATTGTGCAATACTTGGGTAAGAGCCAGCCTGAACTGTGGATATTTGCTGCTGAAATAGTAACGATTGTGGATATCGCCTAATGTTCTCGATGCCTTGTGACTTGAACTTCCGGGTCATCGGTTCCAAGACCTGACCAGTTAAACCAATGAACATTGACCATGGTTTGAGCAAAAGTATGTCACATGGACCACCTTCTAAGACACCAGAATAGGAATTTGAGAAAATGAAGCAATTTTTAATCTCATGGAAAAACAAAATTGTCATGCCTAACTTAAGACAGAACAGTTTTAGTATATTAATGAATTCTCAGTGTTTTAAGATTCCCTGCAGAAGAACAGGGGGAATTAACCCCAGTGAACCTGGTTAATACATGTTATGGCTGTCTGAGTAATGGGAATTCATCCTTACAGTATTCACAAAACACTACTGTGGCACAGTGGCGCAGCAGTAAAGCTGCTGCCATACAGCGCCATCGACTAAGTCCAGGCTCAAAACCTATTTCTACTCCCTAGCGTTTGAGGCCCTCTGAGGGGGCACTGTAAACTGTTTATGTCTTTGTTGTGAGGTTTGTGTGCTATTGTATGTTCTTTTTTAGTACCTGCACTGATGTACAGCACTTTGGTCAACGTGGGTTGTGTTTAAATGTGCTATACAAATAAAATTGACTTGACTTGACTTGACAAAGACCTGGATTTGATCCTGACTACGGGTGCTGTCTGTACGGAGTTTGTATGTTCCCCCGGTGACCGCGTGGGTTGCTCCGGGTGCGCTGGTTTCCTCCCACACTCCAAAGACGTACAGGTTTGTAGATTAATTGGCTTTGGTAAAATTGTAAATTGTCCCAGTGTGTGTAGGGCAGTGCTACTGTACAGAGTGATCGCTGGTCAGCACGGACTCGGTGGGCCAAAGGGCCTCCTTCCCCACTGTGTCTGTAAAGTAGAAATTCTTAATTTTTGATATGGAATAAAATTGATTTTTGGCAGGAAAAAACAGAGCAAATTAGCATAAAATGTATTCTTTCAACATGTGTTTCTTGATGCATGTGCAAATGCTGCAACTTTGCATTACAGAAAATAGTGATTTTCTGGGTCCACAAACACCCTTCCCCCCTGCCCCCCCACTGTAATATGCCTAAAATGTATTACATGGTCGACTTCATAAAGCCAGATCAGGCGATAATTAGCACATGGTAGTTTGTGGGTTTGTGATATCAGCAAAACGGCTGCTGTAGTTCCCCCATCAAGACAATGAATGTATTTCAAAGACATTTAACTGCCCGTGAAGCACTTTGAAATAGCATGTTGCCATCAAAATGAAAGTCTTTTCTTCTCTCTTACCCACTAAGATTCCGTCATTTGTGAAATGACGATTCATTCCGAGTATTTTTTTCCACGGGCGAATCCTTTTATGTACTGTGTTGGCATGGCAATGAATAAATCCCCTGGTGGGTTATTGTACAGACACACTGCACACACTCGGTCAGCCTGTAAGTTGCTTCCCAAAGGACTGCTGACCCATTTATTGCCAGATGGGACTATGATTGTCAGGTGACAGAATGATGGGAGGAGTATTTCAGGGAAAAATGGGAACTCAAGGCAGACTGTTAGCCTCTCATACCTCTCATCCACTGAGATCCACTAATACGAATCCTATAAATCTATCATTGCCCCCAAGACCCCCAATATGTAGATAACAAAAATCTTCCTGATTTTAAAATTAATAATGAGCTTTGCTTAAGTGTATTCCAGATCTTACAGAGTTCTTGAACAAGGGGACATATTTACAAGAAAAGGGGCAGGTCATTTTAATATTGAGGTGGATAGAAATTCCTTTTCTCAGAGGGTGGTGAATCTCTGGAATTGTCTTCCTGCAAGGGTGGTGGAAGCCAGATCATTAGTCAAGTCAATTTTATTTGTATAGCACATTTAAAAACAACCAACGTTGACCAAAGTGCTGTACACTTATGCATTAGATATATTTAAGGTGGCGACAGCTAAACGTTTAAAATATTAAGGAATTGAGGGTTATGGGATGCTGGTGCAGAAGTTAAGGCCAGCACAGATCAGCCAAAATGGCGGCTCGGTCTAGAGCGGCTTGGTGGCCCATTCCTGCTCCTGTTTTGGTGTTGCTTTTACATGCAGAATAGATGATCTGATTTCCCAGTAATTAAATCCCGGTGACCACATGTATTTCCAATGGATACTTTAATTACCACCCATTTCCCAGAAACGACGGGTTGGTCGGATAAATGACCAACGCAATTTGACCCTAATGGGCAATTGATTAGTCTGGGAGAATGTGGGGAGAATAAAACGGTATTAGTGTATTTAGGTGGGAATTGGTCTGCAGGGACTCAGTGGGCCGAAGGGCCTATTTCCATGTTGTATGACTCTGACACTATCAGAATGCTTTAAAGGCGAAAAAACTTTACTGAAGTTTTTATCAAAGATATTTACTGTAAATATCACAGAGTGTAGGAAAATAACTGCAGATGCTGGTACAAATCGAATGTATTTATTCACAAAATGCTGGAGTAACTCAGCAGGTCAGGCAGCATCTCAGGAGAGAAGGAATGGGTGACGTTTCGGGTCGAGACCCTTCTTCAGACTGATGTCAGGGGGGCGGGACAAAGGAAGGATATAGGTGGAGACAGGAAGATAAAGGGAGAACTGGGAAGGGGAGGGGAAGGGAGGGACAGAGGAACTATCTAAAGTTGATATCACAGATATTTACTGAGGCTATTACAAGTAATAAAAGCAAAAAGCAGCAATTCCTCTTTGCACCAACTTCTTACTTGCTCCCAATGCTGAACTTGCCACTCTTTAGTTGCTGTGATCTGTTTGGGAACTTGGTAGGATATGAGTTGAGGTTCCAGTTCCAGGGCACCATCCACTGATTCCATCTGAAAGGTGCATGTGTTTGTCATTTGGTGGGCGGTGGTTGAGACTCAGCTGTTACTCTGGTATGTTGGAGCCCACATAAGCATGGCTGTGTTCACCTGTAAAGAATTCCGCTGCGTGCAATGCACGGCACGAAAATGAGCTTTAATACGACCAGCACCTTTCACATCAGCACCAGGTCCTCATAAACTCTGAGGCTTTTCCTTATGTTTCGCCAATGATGACACTTCGCAAACACTTGAGCAAAGTACAAAGTGTTGGAGGAACACACCAGGTCACGCAGCATCTGTGGAGGAAATGGACAGACAGCTTTTCGTGTCAGGACCCATCTTCAGGCTGATTGGAGTAAGGACAAGAAAGCTGGAATAGAGGTGCGGTGGGACATAGCCTGGCAAGTGATAGGTGGATACAGGTGAGGAGAGTTTATGAGAGACAGATGGATGGAGCAGATGACAAAAGCTTACTCTCTCACCCCACCTCTTATTTTTCCAGCTTTCTCACCCCTACCACTATCAGTCTGAAGAAGGGTCTTTTGGAAAGACTCGAGGCTTTTTATACGTATGTTAAAAACAAGGAGGTGACCAGGGAGGCAGGTGCGCTCGTGGATAAAGGAGATAATCTATGCTTGGAGTAGGAGGATGTGGGTGTGGTACGAATCGAGTACTTAGCATCTGTATTCATCAAGGGAAGGACTTGGAGGAGAGTGAGATCAGTGTGGAGAATACAAGTGTGGTTTGAGATCAAGAAGGAGGTGGTGCTGAGGCTCTTAAAGAGCAATCAGGTGAATTAAGTACCCAGGGATCTATTCCAAGTTATTGAGGGAGGCAAGAGGTGATTACAGGAGCCTTGATGATGATGATGATGATGATGATGATCTTTGTTTCTTCACTACAGGAGAGTGTACGGTTAACGGCAAGACCCTTAACGGCATTAATGGGCAAAGGGATCATGAAGTTGAAGTTAGTAGCTCTAAAGGTGGCAGCACAAGTAGATACGGTGGTAAAGGCAGCGTATGGTATGCTTGCCTTCATTATTAGGAGCATTGAGTACAAGAGTCAGGAAGTCATGATGCAACTCTGTAGGACTTTGTTTAGACCCCATTTGGAGTACTGCATGCAGTTCTGGTCGCCCCATTACAGGAGAGATGTGGAGTGTTTGGAGAGGATGCAGAGGGCGTTTGCCAGAATGCAGCATGGATTAGAGGGTTTCCGCTGAAGGAGAGGTTGGATAGACTTGGATTGTTTTATCTGGAACGTCAGAGGGTTACGGCAGACTTGATAGAAGTTTATAAAATGATGAGAGGCATAGATAGGGAAGACAGTCAGAAACGTTTTCCCATGTTGCAAATGTCCAATATTAGAGGATGTGGCTATAAGGTGAGAGGGGGAAAGTTTAGTGGAGATGTGCCGGGCAATTTTTTTACACCGAGAGTAGTGGCGACCTGGAACGTATTGCCAGGGGGGATGGTGGAGGCAGATGCAATAGTGGCGTTTAAGAAGCTTTTAGGTAGGTACATGGAAGTGCAGGGAATAGAGGGATATGAGTCATGTACAGGCATTGAGATCACTTTAACTTGGCAGTATTTTCAGCACAAATATTGTGGGCTGAAGGGCCTGATCCTGTGCTGTGCTGTTCTATGTTCTAAGGGTCCCAGCCCATCTGCCCACTCTCTCCACAGCTGTTGCCTGACTCAGTTAGTTCCTCCGGCACTTTGTTTTCTGCTTTAGGTTCCAATATCTGCAGCTCTTTGTATCTTCGCAAATACATTGTTGGCTGTGAAGCATTTTGAAATATCCCCTGGTTGTAAAGCATGCTACGCCCCCCCCAGCCATTCCTCAGTAAATAAAAGGGTGTGTTTCTGGAAAACATTGTGTGAAGCTGAATTTCGTAAATCAAAAAGGCTGGGCAAAATGCGTGATGTGTTTGGCACAGTATACCATTAAAGCAAAACTCAGCATGACAACATGTATCTCACAGAATCAACAGTGTTATTGCACAAAATTATCAATCAGAAATAGACACAAAAAACTGGAGTAACTCAGAGGGTCAGACAGCATCTCTGTCGAAAAAGAATCGTGACGTTTCGGGTCGAGACCCTTCTTCAGATCCTTGACCCGAATCGTCACCTATTCCTTTTCTCCAGAGATGTTGTGTGTTACTCCAGCTTATTGTGTCTATCTTTGATTTGAACCAGCATCTGCAGTTCCTTCCTACACAATTATAAATCAGATGTCCCTAAGTCCTGGAATCAGGTTTGTTCTTTGTATCTGAATGTTAACCACCACCTTTGTTCACAGAAGCTCATCCGTGCCCGAAGCAGGAACGTGTTCAGGTTGGTCTGCACATCAGCAGCGTGACTCCTGCCAGGTTGATGCCCATCTTAAATCACAGCTCTCCAACTATCCTGGGCAAACGAAGCTATGAGCAGCACAATGGCATAGACGGTGAGTTTATCTTAGTGGGGAATCCGGTTTCCGGGTTATTTTGGGGCATGCATGTCCAAGTATTTTAACTTGCGATTGTGGGTGCAGGATTACGCAATAATTCAATTCAATTCAATTATACTTTGTTGTCACATGTACCTTGGTAGAGTGAACTGCCTTGTTTTGCATACAACCCGGCAAAATCGTACAGCAGACCTCACCTAGGCAGTGCACAAGAGTCGCCATGTTTCTGGCGCCAACAAAGTTACAAGACGTTCATCGAATAGTTTCTGTTCGCAGCAGCGAACCAGGCCTGCCTTTGCACGTGGCAGCAGGTGGCCCCCTGCTGGGACCCCCATCGATTTCGGCGGCCCTCGCAGAGTCCCTCCAAAGTTCTCTGTGGCCCCCCCACCTGGTAGCTCTCGGCAGCGCAGGTACCGCTACACTTTTGAACGGTCCACCTCACGCTCCACGTCCACCTCACTCTCCACGTCCACCTCGCTCTGTAAATTGCTCCTAGCAAGTGGAATAATCTGGGGGGAGTTGGTGGGAGTGTGGAGAGAATAAAAAGAACAAGTCAAAGGGGGTTTATTGCCATACACACACGTTAGGTGAGGTGCAGGTGCTGCAGCTTCACCGGCTCATAGACTCAACAACATAAAGTATAAATCATGCATAAATTATACCAGACTGAAAAGGAAGTAATCTGTGCAAAAACAAGACCTTAGTGCAAAACACAATTTGAAAACAAGTCCATGGTGGTGCAAGAGGTGATCAGTAGTGTTCTGGTGCTGAGCTAGGATCATCATTGTGCAGATCAGTTCAAGAACCTGATGGTGAATCTGAAGGCATGCTTGCAACAAGCGTTAGTGGAGGGTTAGTACCTTGCTTGGGGTCGAGACAGTTGAACCTACAGCTGCCACTGGCAGATTATTGAAAAGCAAGCGTACAGGAGCCAGGAATGATGAGGTCTGAGGGAAGGTGGGAAGAGGTGCTCGGCCTCCTGAGCTTGAAAGCAAACAAGGGAATTTCCAGGAAACATGCGAATTACTTTACCATGTTTGAGACTTGCATGTGGAGGCTGGCTGATATTTTGCAAAGTGTGGAGAACAGATAAATTAACTTTCACTGTGATAACCATGTCATTCTGCCACTGCATTGCTGTTGACGCCAGCCTGTGTGCTACAAGTGGAGTTGGGGTCTGTATGACTGTGACCAACAGCCACAAGCTGAACCAATTCCCCACATGCGCTCATTTAGACCTGGTAAATCTTCAGAAGTGTGACACCAAAACTAATCATTGTAAGATCCTCATCCCTAAATTTGTAGTAAATAATCTGTGAGTGATTTGAGCAATTAATCATTTCTCTATTGTCCTTTCCCAGGGAGCATGAAGAAACGCTTGCTGATGCCTTATAAGGGTAAGAGGTCAACACTGCAATGAAAGCATTGCCAAAGTGCACTCTTTTTATTTCTTCATTGTGTTGCTGTGTGCTTTGATATCATTTTGTCTTGTTGTCTTTCTGTACTACCCCAACTTTGTAAATTCTTTCCTTTTTCATTTACTTCTGAATATCTATTTATCTGACTAATCTTGAACAAATGTCCCAGTATCAATTTATCCTTGTGTTTGCGTATCTCCTAGTTTACTTAGTTGAACCAGTCTGGTCTTTGGAAGCTGTTTTCCTTTTGCTTTCCCGTAACAATGTGTGTCTTCCCCTTTCTCTGTGCCCAGATCCTACTTTATAGCATTGTCTACATGCATAAGTGTGACTTGCTCGGCCCCAGTTCAGGCAAGTGAACTGACAGCTGGCATGACATGACATGCCACTAAATTACACAGACATGTATATGTACAAATAGGCCAAGCGATACAGCATTTTCTTAAGTTTTTCAACTCTCACGGACTGACATGTCATATCATATCATATATATACAGCCGGAAACAGGCCTTTTCGGCCCACCAAGTCCGTGCCGCCCAGCGATCCCCGTACATTAACACTATCCTACACCCACTAGGGACAATTTTTACATTTACCCAGCCAATTAACCTACATAAATCCTTGTGATCCACACAAGACACAAACCAGTGTTGAATCCACCGACTGATCACTGTAGCTGTAAGACTGTAGTGTAGAAACTAGAATGAGATGGTGGATATATCTTCTGTCTGCTGGGAAACTCAGCAGTGACGAAAGGGAAGGTTAGCTGGGCTTAGCCGAGTGAGTGCCGTTAACCCCAGTGCCAATGAGGGTGCAAAGATGATCACTGTGTTTCTCCGCACAATCTTCATTCAATGACACCAGGTGCTGCAATTCACACTTCAAAACTCATCAAAATACTCAAAGGGCTACCCTTCCCTTTAAGAATCACTGGTTGCACCTTGGATAGACACAAAATGCTGGTGTAACTCAGCGGGAGAGGCAGTATCTCTGGATAGAAGGAATGGGTGACATTTCAGGTCGAGACTTCTTCAGTCTCGACCCGAAACGTCACCCATTCCTTCTCTCCAGAGATGCTGCCTGTCCCGCTGAGTTACTCCAGCATTTTGTGTCCGTCTTCAGTTTAAACCAGCATCTGCAGTTCCTTCGCACAACAGTAGTTGCACCTTCATTGCCAGCCGGGGTGGAAGTAGCAAGATGCTGTGCCTCTTTTCTGCATGTGAAGGGAATATGCTATTGATAATGGCCATTGTCCCACCTTAATAGATCCTTCTGTTTTCTGCAGGTATGATGAACCACACGCAAGGGAGACAGATGGTAAGGGACTTTATTTTGGAAAGCTGTTAAATGTGCTGGGCTGTAGTTTAATTTGCGGAATAATTCAATGTGCTCGGTCAATGAGGAACTTGGCAGTGAATGTGAAGTCGCTCAAGTCTTCCAGGAGGCTCTCTATTGCTGCATCTTCAGTGATGTTAGTATTTTTTTCTTTTGCACTTTTCACCCCTAAAGTTAGTTTATAAACACACATGATGTTCAATGGAGAGTTTTGATTATTTCTAAAAATAAAGCTGCAATACTCTGTGTGGGCAGAATATCTCGTTCCATTCCAGAGATTTGAGGGCAGTCACTGCGGAGGAGATTCATCAGGATGTTGCCTGGGCTGCAGTGTTCCAGTGATGAGGAGGGATGGAAGAAGCAGGGTTTGTTTCCCAGGAAAGAGGAGGTAGAGGAGGGGGCTGGTGTGGGGGGGGGGTGGGGCGGTGGATTTGTGACTGCAGTGTACCAAATATGGAGGGGCTTATGTAGGATGAATAGTGAGAAACTTGTCCCTGTACCAGAGTTGTCTATAACCATATGCATAGGTTTAATTCTAGGCAGGAGAGATTTAGAGGTGATCTGTGAGGATTTTTTTTTACCCATAGAGTGGTTGAAATGTGAAATGCACTGGCTGAGGGGTTTGTGGGCATAGATACTCTCACTGCATTCATGAACTGTCTTGAAGAGCACTTGAAACACCAAGGCACAGAGGGCTACAGACCAAGTGTTGATAAATGGGATTCATTTAAATTGGTGGATGGAATGGCCTTTTTGACTTGATGGACGGTGCTGGAAGAAGAATTATTATATTATTCACAAAATGCTGGAGTAACTCAGCAGGTCAGGCAGCATCTCGGGAGAGAAGGAATGGGTGACGTTTCGGGTCGAGACCCTTCTTCAGAATGATGTCGGGGGTGGGACAAAGGAAGGATATAGGTGGAGACAGGAAGATAGAGGGAGATCTGGGAAGGAGGAGGGGAAGGGAGGGACAGAGGAGCTATTTGAAGTTGGAGAAGTCGACGTTCATACCACCGGGCCGCAAACTGCCCAGGCAAAATATGAGGTGCTGCTCCTCCAATTTCCGGCGGGCCTCACTATGGCACTGGAGGAGGCCCATGACAGAGAGGTCAGACTGGGAATGGGAGGGGGAGTTAAAGTGCTGGGCCACCGGGAGATCAGTTTATGTTATTGTGGTGGATTGGAGCAGTGCCTCTTGACTAGGGGGCCGGTTACAAGTCTCCTTCCCGGAGGCAACAATCTTAGGTTGAGCTTAAAGCCGGTGGATGTTGCAGACTTGGGAAGACACTGCTGTGCGTATCCTGTTCTTGGAATACTCAAGTATAGACATTTCTATCCATTCACAGGATATGGATGTTGTGACATGGCTTGCAATTGTTTTCCATTCCTAGTGGTGGTGACTTTTCGAACCACTGTAGTCTTTCTGGTTGAGGCACATCCATTGTGCTGTTAGGTACAAGGTTTTGATCGAATGAATGATGATAAAGAAATTGTGAACCATTTCCATATCAGCCTGGTGTGCATCATGGAAGGTAATTTGCATCCAATGGTGTCCCTGTGGGTTTGCTGTGTTTTTCCTTCCAGGTGTTTAAGGCTGCAGATTGAGGAGGTATTGTTGATGAAGACATGGCAGATTGCCGCTCCAGTCACAGTGTGATGGATTGGGTGAATGCTTAGGGTGATGAGTGGAATAGTTTGCTCTGAATAGTAACGAGCTTGATCAGTGTGTAGGAGGAGCATTCAGTGGTCTACGGAGTGTGTCCTGACACAGTCATGACTTGAGATGTGAAGATGACGGGATGCTTTTGTGTAGTCAGGAGACAAGTCATCCCATGTGTAATATCCAACCTCCAATCTGTAACCATGTGTTTTATCCAGTTAAACATCTGGTTAATGGTGACACCCTTCCCCTCTGCATCAAGGATGCTTGACGATGGTGGCAATCTTATTGTGGACATGGTTAGCTTTTCTTGCTGGACACGGCCGTTGCCTGACACTTGAGATTCAACAGCTTGACACGCTGTCCACATCCCGCGGCTTGCAGATGTGAACTGCTGTAAATGGGGAGTTGTGAACGGAATAAAATGCTTGTCGATCACCAGTCAGCATCCCCAATTGTGAGCATTCCTGGTGAAAGGAAGATCGTTGATGAAGGTGGGGCCTGAGGCACCATCACTGACACCTCTGTGATACGAGGTTCTTTGTCTCCAATATGTGCTGCTCTATCTTTGTAGATTAAAAAAAGATCTTGTTCATGGTTGACTTTATTTCTCTCTCATCCTCGTTCTCCACATGTTGGGCTTTTTATTCATTCAATTTTGCTTTAGCCAGTGCGAAAGGGGAAATTTCTATTTTTAGTGGGGTTTTTTGTCACTTGATTTCCCCTCCCCATTTGGTTCCCGTAATTGTCAAGAACTTCTGCTTCCTTCTCCATTGACTTATTTTAGGAATTTGCCGTGTCTCTGTAGTAGAACTCACCGAGAGTATTTGGCCAAAGGTTTAATTCCAGCTCCAGGTCTCCAGTATAAAATATAGGCTGAATGCAACAGAGAAGTCCATGGAATGTCACCAGCGCGCCGTCTTTCTACTGTGGTTAATATCACAATGTGAGATCCTGTTTATAAAAGATGCAATGGCTGCCAAAAGAACATAAGGTAATTTGACACAAAATGCTGGAGTAACTCAGTGGGACAGGCAGCATTTCTGGATAGAAGGAATGGGTGACATTTCGGGTCGAGACCCTTCTTCAAAGACGTTGCCCATTCCTTCTCTCCGGAGATGCTGCCTGTCTTGCTGAGTTACTCCAGCATTTTGTGTCTTCGGTGCAAACCAGCATCTGCAGTTCCTTCCTACACAAGGCAATTTGATTTATTATCTGATCACCAATTCCATAGCTTATTTGGTAATTTGCTGCATATCACAACAGTGATTACATTTTAAATGTCCCTAATTGGGTGTAAAAACAGTTGTGGGTCTCCTGTGGTTATGAAGGCACTGTATAAATGCATGCCTTTCTCCTGCAGTTTTTTTTTCTTTCGTAAAGAATTCCCGTCTCTTCCTGAGCAGTGCCTAGTTTTCTCAGAGTGGAGTTATTGTAAGGTCCATCCTGTCGTTCCTCCCTTTCCTGCTCCTGAACTTCACACTGGAGATTTCTTCCCTGTTGCTGTAGAGCTGCTTTTACCTTTCAATAACCACAGAGTATCTGCATCCACAATACTGGACAACCATTGTAAAGGACAAAATGGCTCCACTGGGCTATGTGTACTATCTTCCCTTTAGTAACGCCAGGTGGCAGCTCTGGGCCTGAATTCGAGCAAATCCAGAAGACAGTGAACCAACTATAGATCTTCACCTGTGTTTGTTGTTCGGTTAAGAGAATTCTCTCCATTCAGATAATGGGCAATATAAATCGCAGACTTTGACAGAGTGAACCCTTACTGCAAAAATCCACTTTCATACGCATAACAATATGGCTAGTGTTTGCTTTTGAAACCTGTTTGCTTGAAAAGATAAAAATGGCAAAGGATCGATTTCTTCCATCGGTCCACATGAGTTAAAGGTATGTCTGATAAATGCAAAGTGGTGTTGTAAACCATGCTGTGAGATGATGGAAGAAAATCTTCAGTTTGGAACCAGCGACTATCCACCACACAGTCTGTCACAAACCAGTCTCTTTAAATCAGAAGTTGGTCTTTCCTGAAGCTTCTGGATATTTACAAACAATCTGGGAGGTTTGGCACACCTTGTATGCATGCCAATGTACCTGCCTCTGTCAGCATGTATCTGTTCATCTTTGTAAATCTGTCTTGCCGCAAGATGTACACTTAAAGACACATGTCCAGTCTATTTACTCAATTTGATATTTGGATGTATCCTTTAATGCGTGATGCGGTCTGTTCAGAGATTGAGGAGCATTGATCGGATGGCATGCAGCCCGTTTTGTGACTTTACTCATGGTGTAATGTAGATAGAGTGAACCAAGTTACTCATAGTGCCTGCCCTGTGTCATCGTTGTCTGTCCTGATGCTTGGGTGATGGAGGACGACTTGCCTTCAATGTAGGAAACCACTGGCCTCAGACCAGGGGCAGCTTCACTGCATAGCCTGGTCCGTGACACTTGCAAACCATAAACAGCAGCCTCATTAACCGGACAGTGCATCTGGCACTGCCTGAGCTGCCCTCATCCTGAGGCGGGCTGGCAGATTTGGTCCCATGGATCTATTGCCAATAAATCAGATGTCCTATCCATCCATCAGGGTGCATCTTATACCCTGGATGCCCTTGTGAACAATCACATCAGGAGTCAGGGTGGCTGCAGTCTGAGTGTCCATTGTAATAACAGCCCTTCAATGGAAGATGCAGCAACAGCCATGGCATTGACCATCAGAGGATAACTCTTTGGTTCCGCACTTGTGTGCTCTTCCATGCTGGAAAAGAATAAATACCTCCACGCTTTGCACAAAATCCGGTACCAACTGGTAACTGGACCCATCCATCTGCAGACACTGGGGGCAGGAGAGGGCTATTTTCCTGGGCTAGGCCCAATCTCTGGAATTGCTCCTCATACTCACCCTGCACCTGGATTTACCTGGTGCCGATGCACAAGTTCAATTTTACATGGACCGGGCATCTTTGAGGAGTGCAGTGACTGTGAGATCCTGCTTCTGAAGAGCTCTGGCAGAAGTTAGGGCTGAGGGGTTCTGGTTGAACAGATTGAAAGATGTAGCATGGCAACAGGCCCTTTGGCCCACTGAGTCCATGCCGGCCATTGTTCACCAGTTCGCACTTGCTCTCTGTTATCCCATTTGTACATCCACTCCCTGCTCATTAGGGGCTATTTACAGAGGCCTGTAAACTACAACCCCACGCGTCTCTGGGATGTTGGAGGAAATCAGGACACCCAGAGGAAACCCAGGCGGTCACAGGGAGAACAAGCAGACTCCTCAAATGCAATCAGACATCAAAGGAGGTCAGGATGGGACCCGGGCCTCTAGCGGTGTGAGGCAGCAGCTGTGCTACTGGTATAGCCACAGGGTTGCACCTTATATTCTGTATATCCTTCGAGGACATGCAACTATTTCAAAATGTTTTGGATGATCTCTGGATGGTTGCATAAGCCCAGTGGCCTTGGTCTGTGTTCTGTGTCATTGAAATTCTCATCTGACTTCCCCACACAGTGCTGGCACCTGTAATGTTTTCAGCTCTACTCTGGTGAGGAAGGACACGCCCCTTTCAACTCTATCCTAACTTCTGAAGTGTACAAAGTGTTTGTGTCCAAGCTGGGGGCCCGAGTACAAAATCAAATGATACTGAGCCTTTTACAACCGCCCTGATATGTTCCAGGTCTGAAACAAAAAATGAAAGAGATTGTGCAGGAGTGAGGGAAGGGGAGAAAGTGAACAGGGCAGCTAGGAAGAGGCCCTAGGGATAACAATGCCCATGCCAAACATGATGCCACGTTAAACTCATGTGATCCATATGCCCCCATTCCCTGCATATCTCTGTTCCTATCTAAAAGCCTCGAGGGATTCATCCCAATACAATCTTCAGCTTGCGACTTGAAAATGGTTTTGAGATGATAGAGGTCGGGGGTGGGGGGGGGGAGGGAGGAAGGTGGACTGTATAGCCCTTTAATCCTTCCACCTCTCAGTAACCCAGATCTTTGGGAAACCCCTTCCCTTTCTGAACTGCATTGTCTCATCCACAGAAAACCTCAGCCCAGCTTGTCCTCCCTCGTTGTTCTGCTGCATGCCATGTTCCACTAATATTTTGTGTTTTGTCATGAAGTGCCCATTTTTTGTCAGTGTACAGACTTCCCTATGCTTGCAGTTCCCACTTTTGCACATGTATGGCATGATTCCACAGCGCACCAGGCTGGGAGCACTGCAAACCCGGGGAGTGTCAGGAGGAGCTACAGGAGGTGCTGGGGATTGGGAATGGGGTTGCCTCATAGACACAGTGATCACGAAGCACATTGAGTACGTGATTACTATGCATTTACCATGCCTCTCCGAAAGTGGTCAAACATAAATTCCTGTGGCTGACATTCAGTGCAAAGCCTTGCGTGCTACACCACGTCCTCATTGTTGCCTGACTTGCCATTTGCAGATCCATGTACTTGTAAGAACAAGCTCAGGAACATGGTAGATTTTTAAACAGCTAAAACTCACAAGCAGAAACTTGTATGAAGCCATTAAACCCATGAAGGGTCCCAACCCGAAACATCGCCTGTCCATGTCCTCCAGAGATGCTACCTGGCCCACTAGGTTACTCCAGCTCTTGGCATCCTTAATGTCAATGCCACCAGTCTTAGTGCTCTTTGTGGTGTAATGTCAACCGTGGAAAGTCTGAGCCCCTATCCTTCACTAATAACAAGGACTACAAGTAGACAATAGACAATAGGTGCAGGAGTAGGCCATTCAGCCCTTCGAGCCAGCACCGCCATTCAATGCGATCATGGCTGATCACTCTCAATCAGTACCCCGTTCCTGCCTTCTCTCCATACCCCCTTACTCCGCTATCCTTAAGAGCTCTATCCAGCTCTCTCTTGAAAGCATCCAACAAACTGGCCTCCACTGCCTTCTGAGGCAGAGAATTCCACACCTTCACCACTCTCTGACTGAAAAAGTTCTTCCTCATCTCCGTTCTAAATGGCCTACCCCTTATTCTTAAACTGTGGCCCCTTGTTCTGGACTCCCCCAACATTGGGAACATGTTTCCTGCCTCTAATGTGTCCAATCCCCTAATTATCTTATATGTTTCAATAAGATCCCCCCTCATCCTTCTAAATTCCAGTGTATACAAGCCCAATCGCTCCAGCCTTTCAACTTGAAGTTGTGTGTTGCTGGGCAATGATTCATTAACCTTCACTCTGTGAACAGCTTGAAGCAGTGATTGTGGACTGCAGAGTCAATCAGCTAGTTCTCCTGGATGGTTTGTCATTGTCCCTGACTTGCTGGCCTTCAGAAAGTTGCATTCATTGAAAGAAATTTAAATTTATTAGGTTAAAATTCAAAGCGCTGGGTGGCAAGGTTGCTTCTGTTTTTGAGATTATTCCTTCTGAATATTGTCCTACACCTCAGGAAAGCAGGGTTGCACCTGAGAACAAGGTAATACAAACCTGTACTCCACTAATAGGCAGAAGTTATATCTGGCAAGTCAGCATCTGAAAGAGGGAAGAGGTTCCTAATTTGTTCATGACTGGACATCCATGCCCGCGTTTCTTGGGAAGTGGTGATGTAGGACAGGATTTCGGACATAACAAATTCATTCTCAACACACTGCTGATGTGGGGAAGAGAAAGAGCGTGTGAATCAGGACATTTAGAGTTTGTAGAGAATGAAACATCGAAGTTGGGATATCTGCCGGCCATTCTGGGAAAGGGAACTCGGAGAAATACGCAAAATTACAACTGAGAAGGGTGATTATAACTGATGTGTGCTTCTTAAGAACGTCTGAGTGGCATTGGTACATTGTAGCTGAATCTGATGAATTTCAGCAAACTATGGTGAACTTCAGTGAGATCCTGTGAATATCAGTAAAATCACGTGAATGCCAGCAGAATCGTACAAAGTTCAGCAAAGATCTGTGAATCCAGGCATTATTTTGTGAATCTTAGCATGCTCTGCTTCCATGCCACTCCTCCATACCCCCCTCCACCCCCTCCCCATGGATGAGCTGATACCCTGTTGGATTTTGAGAGATGAGTACAACTGAAATTGTAACCAGAGACTGTTTTAACCAAAGAAAGAAAAGTAATCCAGAATTGAGCCACAATAGTTAATTTTTGTATTAACTAGTGGCACTGGAGGAGGTGGGGGAGGGAGACGGTTGTGTTGTCTGAGATATCACAATGTGAGATCCTGTTTATAAAAGATGCAATGGCTGCCAAAAGAACATAAGGTAATTTGACACAAAATGCTGGAGTAACTCAGTGGTACAGGCAGCATTTCTGGATAGAAGGAATGGGTGACATTTCGGGTCGAGACCCTTCTTCAAAGACGTTGCCCATTCCTTCTCTCCGGAGATGCTGCCTGTCTTGCTGAGTTACTCCAGCATTTTGTGTCTTTCTTCGGTGCAAACCAGCATCTGCAGTTCCTTCCTACACAAGGCAATTTGATTTATTATCTGATCACCAATTCCATAGCTTATTTGGTAATTTGCTGCATATCACAACAGTGATTACATTTTAAATGTCCCTAATTGGGTGTAAAAACAGTTGTGCGTCTCCTGTGGTTATGAAGGCACTGTATAAATGCATGCCTTTCTCTCCTGCAGTTTTTTTTTCTTTCGTAAAGAATTCCCGTCTCTTCCTGAGCAGTGCCTAGTTTTCTCAGAGTGGAGTTATTGTAAGGTCCATCCTGTCGTTCCTCCCTTTCCTGCTCCTGAACTTCACACTGGAGATTTCTTCCCTGTTGCTGTAGAGCTGCTTTTACCTTTCAATAACCACAGAGTATCTGCATCCACAATACTGGACAACCATTGTAAAGGACAAAATGGCTCCACTGGGCTATGTGTACTATCTTCCCTTTAGTAACGCCAGGTGGCAGCTCTGGGCCTGAATTCGAGCAAATCCAGAAGACAGTGAACCAACTATAGATCTTCACCTGTGTTTGTTGTTCGGTTAAGAGAATTCTCTCCATTCAGATAATGGGCAATATAAATCGCAGACTTTGACAGAGTGAACCCTTACTGCAAAAATCCACTTTCATACGCATAACAATATGGCTAGTGTTTGCTTTTGAAACCTGTTTGCTTGAAAAGATAAAAATGGCAAAGGATCGATTTCTTCCATCGGTCCACATGAGTTAAAGGTATGTCTGATAAATGCAAAGTGGTGTTGTAAACCATGCTGTGAGATGATGGAAGAAAATCTTCAGTTTGGAACCAGCGACTATCCACCACACAGTCTGTCACAAACCAGTCTCTTTAAATCAGAAGTTGGTCTTTCCTGAAGCTTCTGGATATTTACAAACAATCTGGGAGGTTTGGCACACCTTGTATGCATGCCAATGTACCTGCCTCTGTCAGCATGTATCTGTTCATCTTTGTAAATCTGTCTTGCCGCAAGATGTACACTTAAAGACACATGTCCAGTCTATTTACTCAATTTGATATTTGGATGTATCCTTTAATGCGTGATGCGGTCTGTTCAGAGATTGAGGAGCATTGATCGGATGGCATGCAGCCCGTTTTGTGACTTTACTCATGGTGTAATGTAGATAGAGTGAACCAAGTTACTCATAGTGCCTGCCCTGTGTCATCGTTGTCTGTCCTGATGCTTGGGTGATGGAGGACGACTTGCCTTCAATGTAGGAAACCACTGGCCTCAGACCAGGGGCAGCTTCACTGCATAGCCTGGTCCGTGACACTTGCAAACCATAAACAGCAGCCTCATTAACCGGACAGTGCATCTGGCACTGCCTGAGCTGCCCTCATCCTGAGGCGGGCTGGCAGATTTGGTCCCATGGATCTATTGCCAATAAATCAGATGTCCTATCCATCCATCAGGGTGCATCTTATACCCTGGATGCCCTTGTGAACAATCACATCAGGAGTCAGGGTGGCTGCAGTCTGAGTGTCCATTGTAATAACAGCCCTTCAATGGAAGATGCAGCAACAGCCATGGCATTGACCATCAGAGGATAACTCTTTGGTTCCGCACTTGTGTGCTCTTCCATGCTGGAAAAGAATAAATACCTCCACGCTTTGCACAAAATCCGGTACCAACTGGTAACTGGACCCATCCATCTGCAGACACTGGGGGCAGGAGAGGGCTATTTTCCTGGGCTAGGCCCAATCTCTGGAATTGCTCCTCATACTCACCCTGCACCTGGATTTACCTGGTGCCGATGCACAAGTTCAATTTTACATGGACCGGGCATCTTTGAGGAGTGCAGTGACTGTGAGATCCTGCTTCTGAAGAGCTCTGGCAGAAGTTAGGGCTGAGGGGTTCTGGTTGAACAGATTGAAAGATGTAGCATGGCAACAGGCCCTTTGGCCCACTGAGTCCATGCCGGCCATTGTTCACCAGTTCGCACTTGCTCTCTGTTATCCCACTTGTACATCCACTCCCTGCTCATTAGGGGCTATTTACAGAGGCCTGTAAACTACAACCCCACGCGTCTCTGGGATGTTGGAGGAAATCAGGACACCCAGAGGAAACCCAGGCGGTCACAGGGAGAACAAGCAGACTCCTCAAATGCAATCAGACATCAAAGGAGGTCAGGATGGGACCCGGGCCTCTAGCGGTGTGAGGCAGCAGCTGTGCTACTGGTACAGCCACAGGGTTGCACCTTATCTTCTGTATATCCTTCGAGGACATGCAACTATTCCAAAATGTTTTGGATGATCTCTGGATGGTTGCATAAGCCCAGTGGCCTTGGTCTGTGTTCTGTGTCATTGAAATCCTCATCTGACTTCCCCACACAGTGCTGGCACCTGTAATGTTTTCAGCTCTACTCTGGTGAGGAAGGACTCGCCCCTTTCAACTCTATCCTAACTTCTGAAGTGTACAAAGTGTTTGTGTCCAAGCTGGGGGCCCGAGTACAAAATCAAATGATACTGAGCCTTTTACAACCGCCCTGATATGTTCCAGGTCTGAAACAAAAAATGAAAGAGATTGTGCAGGAGTGAGGGAAGGGGAGAAAGTGAACAGGGCAGCTAGGAAGAGGCCCTAGGGATAACAATGCCCACGCCAAACATGATGCCACGTTAAACTCATCTCTGCCTGCATGTGATCCATATGCCCCCATTCCCTGCATATCTCTGTTCCTATCTAAAAGCCTCGAGGGATTCATCCCAATACAATCTTCAGCTTGAGACTTGAAAATGGTTTTGAGATGATAGAGGTCGGGGGTGGGGGGGGGGAGGGAGGAAGGTGGACTGTATAGCCCTTTAATCCTTCCACCTCTCTCAGTAACCCAGATCTTTGGGAAACCCCTTCCCTTTCTGAACTGCATTGTCTCATCCACAGAAAACCTCAGCCCAGCTTGTCCTCCCTCGTTGTTCTGCTGCATGCCATGTTCCACTAATATTTTGTGTTTTGTCATGAAGTGCCCATTTTTTGTCAGTGTACAGACTTCCCTATGCTTGCAGTTCCCACTTTTGCACATGTATGGCATGATTCCACAGCGCACCAGGCTGGGAGCACTGCAAACCCGGGGAGTGTCAGGAGGAGCTACAGGAGGTGCTGGGGATTGGGAATGGGGTTGCCTCATAGACACAGTGATCACGAAGCACATTGAGTACGTGATTACTATGCATTTACCATGCCTCTCCGAAAGTGGTCAAACATAAATTCCTGTGGCTGACATTCAGTGCAAAGCCTTGCGTGCTACACCACGTCCTCATTGTTGCCTGACTTGCCATTTGCAGATCCATGTACTTGTAAGAACAAGCTCAGGAACATGGTAGATTTTTAAACAGCTAAAACTCACAAGCAGAAACTTGTATGAAGCCATTAAACCCATGAAGGGTCCCAACCCGAAACATCGCCTGTCCATGTCCTCCAGAGATGCTACCTGGCCCACTAGGTTACTCCAGCTCTTGGCATCCTTAATGTCAATGCCACCAGTCTTAGTGCTCTTTGTGGTGTAATGTCAACCGTGGAAAGTCTGAGCCCCTATCCTTCACTAATAACAAGGACTACAAGTAGACAATAGACAATAGGTGCAGGAGTAGGCCATTCAGCCCTTCGAGCCAGCACCGCCATTCAATGCGATCATGGCTGATCACTCTCAATCAGTACCCCGTTCCTGCCTTCTCTCCATACCCCCTTACTCCGCTATCCTTAAGAGCTCTATCCAGCTCTCTCTTGAAAGCATCCAACAAACTGGCCTCCACTGCCTTCTGAGGCAGAGAATTCCACACCTTCACCACTCTCTGACTGAAAAAGTTCTTCCTCATCTCCGTTCTAAATGGCCTACCCCTTATTCTTAAACTGTGGCCCCTTGTTCTGGGCTCCCCCAACATTGGGAACATGTTTCCTGCCTCTAATGTGTCCAATCCCCTAATTATCTTATATGTTTCAATAAGATCCCCCCTCATCCTTCTAAATTCCAGTGTATACAAGCCCAATCGCTCCAGCCTTTCAACTTGAAGTTGTGTGTTGCTGGGCAATGATTCATTAACCTTCACTCTGTGAACAGCTTGAAGCAGTGATTGTGGACTGCAGAGTCAATCAGCTAGTTCTCCTGGATGGTTTGTCATTGTCCCTGACTTGCTGGCCTTCAGAAAGTTGCATTCATTGAAAGAAATTTAAATTTATTAGGTTAAAATTCAAAGCGCTGGGTGGCAAGGTTGCTTCTGTTTTTGAGATTATTCCTTCTGAATATTGTCCTACACCTCAGGAAAGCAGGGTTGCACCTGAGAACAAGGTAATACAAACCTGTACTCCACTAATAGGCAGAAGTTATATCTGGCAAGTCAGCATCTGAAAGAGGGAAGAGGTTCCTAATTTGTTCATGACTGGACATCCATGCCCGCGTTTCTTGGGAAGTGGTGATGTAGGACAGGATTTCGGACATAACAAATTCATTCTCAACACACTGCTGATGTGGGGAAGAGAAAGAGCGTGTGAATCAGGACATTTAGAGTTTGTAGAGAATGAAACATCGAAGTTGGGATATCTGCCGGCCATTCTGGGAAAGGGAACTCGGAGAAATACGCAAAATTACAACTGAGAAGGGTGATTATAACTGATGTGTGCTTCTTAAGAACGTCTGAGTGGCATTGGTACATTGTAGCTGAATCTGATGAATTTCAGCAAACTATGGTGAACTTCAGTGAGATCCTGTGAATATCAGTAAAATCACGTGAATGCCAGCAGAATCGTACAAAGTTCAGCAAAGATCTGTGAATCCAGGCATTATTTTGTGAATCTTAGCATGCTCTGCTTCCATGCCACTCCTCCATACCCCCCTCCACCCCCTCCCCATGGATGAGCTGATACCCTGTTGGATTTTGAGAGATGAGTACAACTGAAATTGTAACCAGAGACTGTTTTAACCAAAGAAAGAAAAGTAATCCAGAATTGAGCCACAATAGTTAATTTTTGTATTAACTAGTGGCACTGGAGGAGGTGGGGGAGGGAGACGGTTGTGTTGTCTGAGAAATTATCGGAAGTCTGTCCTGGGCTTCCCAATGTAGAGCTGAATTTGGGAATGGGAAGCGCCATATCTTCCAGAACCTCAACCCAGTCCATGGTTTGGATTTCAAACAATGGTTCTAACCAGTTCTGATCCACCAAATGGTTGTTGCAGGACATGGTGTTTCTGGCTGGCAGGCGGAAGACATCTGCTGGAGGCCGTTTTATTATTTTATTTCCCAGTTACCCATACTATTGTCCTCTGCCCTCCTGCAGGGACCTGCTGGAAACTCTGTGGTCAATGGGAGATCTTGCCCAGCCAGTATCAGAGCTCCACGAGCAGGCGTGATGCCACCAGTGAAGTGTAGGCAGCTGAACAGGATCGATAACCCTGGTGACGTCTTTTTCATGGCAACTGATGAAACCAGGTAAGACCTCACAAGGTTTCTAGCCTCTCAGCAGGTTAACAATGGCCCTGATGCCTCTCATTACCCAAGAGTCGAAGTCCAGAGTCTAGCACCTTAATGCCCACTCCCAAAAAGACTGAGTGCTAGTTAGTGATTAAGACATGGATAAAGGGACCACTATGATTGAAATGGTTAGGAGAGAAAATCCCGAGGAGATGAGTAAATACCTTGTCTGTGGATTCACTCTCATGACTATATTTTCTTTGCAAGATTGCCAACCATACAACTGTGCTCTCAGTCTTCCTTCCCTTTGTGTACACACTTTGGCTCGTTGAAATCCGAGCATAGCATCGTAACTACTTGGTTAATTTGGTGCAGGGTCGACTTCTGCTCGGCTTGGTTTGATGCGTGGATGGCAACAAGCTTTGGGGTTCCGTGCCTGTAAATATGAACTCGGAGTGGAAATGGGATTATCCTGGCCAGGAGAGAATGAGTAATGAAGGAATTGTGTCTCAATTTAAACAAAAGTGAAAATGTGGACAGAGATCTATAGGATTTGGTCCTCGGGAGTTTAGGGGAATAGAGCTCATGGTTTGGTCTTAAACATGCATTTTCCTTGAGATGCCAAGAACAGCTCTGATTAATGTAAATACAAGAGGCTGCATTTGTTGGAATCTGCAACAGGATAACATGTTGCTGGAGGAACTTGCCAGTCCAGGTGAAACGGCATCTGCCCATCACCCCGTAAATACTGCCTGGCCCGCTGATTTCCACTGGCAGTTTGCTTTTTTTCTTGCTGCAGCTCAGAATAACACTGGATTTGATGATTCAAAAGCAACCTCTACATTCAGCAACCGTTCATGCGATCAGTAATTTGAAGCTGGCCATGACGCCGTTCTCCTCTGTCGAGGGAAGATTGCGGTCTTTTAATCACTTCCAGGTTTTGAGTGCCATCATACTGTGGTGTTCCAGGAGGAGGTCAGTACACACATCACAAGGAAAGGAGTGGGGGGCAGACCTCTGCAAGGGACTTCCCACTGAGTGGAATTGGTGCCAACTTGCGGCACCTGAGATGTCATTCACCAGGTCACCCAGAAACCTTTCCACCCTGCCTGCCAGTTGTGAATTGAGCAATTTGAGGCATTTGAACTGCTGATTTAGATGGTGATTTAGACAAGTTGAGGGAGTGGGCAAGTGTGTAGCAGGCACATTTATAGGTGTGAAGTTATGCAATTTGGAGTGTGGGAGGACAAACAGCACCCTTAGTCAGGACTGAACCTGGGACTCTGGCACTGTGAAGCAGCAACTCTACCACTGTACTGCCCTCATTCTCCAAACTTCAAAGAAAGAATTCACTCAGACTTTGAAAAGTTTTGGCAGAGATGGGGATGGATGTGGGCAGGATGTTTCTCCAAGCTGGAGGTTCTGAACCAGGGTCACATTCTCAAGATACAGAGTACAGAATTTAGGATTGAGGAGACTCTAGTTGCAGCCTTACAATGCTAAAGACCCGGGTTACATCCTGACTATGGGTGCTTGTCAGTCCGGAGTTTGTACATTCTCCCTGGGTTTTCTCTGGGTGCTCCAGTTTCCTCCCATTTTCCAAAGACATGCAAGTTTATAGGATAATTGGTTACTGTAAATTGGCCCAGATTGTAGGATAGAACTCGGTGGGCTGAAGGGCCTGTTTCCATGTTGTATCTGTAAAACTAAAAACTACACAGTGGGTGATGAACCCGTTTTTTCATGAACCAAAAATGATCCAATTTTCTACCATGAAAGCCTGTGGTAGCCAAATTGCAGAATATATTCAAAAAGGGTATAGTTATATTTTTTGACACTAAAGGCATCAAGGGGTATGTGATTTTAGTGTAAAGAGAGTGTATGATTTTATGGTAGAATCTAAGATTTGATTATATTAGATGGCAGAGCAGGCAAAAGTGGCTGAACAACCTATTCCTGCTCCTATTGTCCTGTGTTCAAAAGGTTACTGGACTAATAATATAGAAGATAGTTACGTGAATTTAAATCCTACCACAGGTGGCTGGGGAACATCATTCCAGATTCATCTAATTAAAAAGACTGCATTGGTGTTGATGGCAATAAACATGAAACATGGTGCCATCATGAAATTTCAACCCAGTTCATGAATATCCGGGGAATGGAATCTGAGATGTTCTCATGATCTGGCCCCAGTGTAACCCCAAACCTGCTGCAAGGTAATCTAGAGCTGCCCTCTGAGACGATGCAGCAAACCACTGTGGATGGACAATGAAAGCTGACCCACTCGGCGATTCCCACAACCCGCACAGGAATGGGGAAAGAACGACCGGCTTTTAATTATTTTTCAGCTGGAGGTCTTTCAGTTCTAACATTTACACATTTTGGCTATAGTGAGACAGAGATGACTGAGTCTTTGACAATGCTTTCCCTCATTGTTTGTGCAGCATCTCAGTATCCATTCTGTGGCCAGTGACTCCATCTTCCTGACAAGTATCTGGAGTCTTGGCTGGTGTAACCATGAGATTTTGATGCCATAATCTCTCTATCATAAAGGATACTTGCATCACCTGATTCAACCCTGCCTCTTATCCTCCAAATCAATGTCTGACAGGAGCTCTTCAACCTGAACTGGTCATTCTTTTTTTGCCATAGATTCTATTTGATCTCTGAGCATTTCCAGCATTCTCAATTTCACATTTTCAGCGCCTGTGGGTATTCTCATTTTATTTCCAAGTGAATAGTACCTCCAAGGTACTGCCCCCTTCTTGCATCGAAAGAAATAATGAGCTCTCCAGAACTCTGCTCCCCATGTCTTAATTGGAAACAAGTCCCCTTTTCCCATTCTCGTGTTCTTCTTCCCTTACATTAACTTGTTTGGTATTAAAATGTTCATTGCTGTATTCAGATTGTAGCATAACCCCTCCCAGTCTCTGCAATCTTTCCAGTTCTATATCCTTCCAAGATCAACACATTTTCCTGATTCTTGCCTTGGTAACTCAGGTCAAAGGAAGTTGCTGTCGTTTGGAATGTGAAAGATATCATGTTATGATATGGAAGAATTGCAGGATATGTTTCTCCAATGTCAAGGCTAATATTTATCTTTCATCCACCACCAAAGAAAGAGGTTGTCTGGCCAATGTCACATTTGCTGTTTGTTGCAGCTTGTAAATGCAAATCTGCTACATACATCTGTCGTTTTAATGATGCCTCAACTGTGAAGTATTTCTTTAGCTGTGAAGTACTTCAACATATCTAAACACGTGAGATATGTGTTATATATGTTTTTTTTAATTTAAAAAATTATGAAGTAAATAATGAAAATCTGTGGTAGACAAGAGTGAGACAGTTTGTGAAAGAACTTGGGGTGAGTTGAGGGAAATTTGTTTGGCAGTGTAAGTTGGTATTATCTGGAATTCACTGTTTTAAGGAGTGCCGGAAACATTAAACCCATTCCTTCCTTCTCTCTTGAGATGCTGCCTGACCTGCTGAGTTACTCCAGCATTTTGTGAATAAAACATTTAACAATGTTGCTCTAAACGAAATGTGTTGAATACTTAATGAGAAATGCTTCACACACTTGTGGTAGAGACCAGGGAATGGGACTAATTGGAAAGTTCTCTAGACAGTCACACAGCTTAGTGGAGGCAGTGCCCTCCCTATGTTCTTGTACTATGAGTCTGTCATGCTTGATTTTGGAGGCCTCAATATCAATAGTCAATAGTCGTTTATTTGTTACATACACATAAATGTGTAGTAAAATGAAACATTACCCGCAGTTAAACAATAAAACCAATAAGATTAATCAATAAAAATGCAATAACACATACAATCACAACTAACACCAAACAAAAATAAACATCCATCACAGTGAGTCTCCTCCAGTCCCTCCTCACTGTGATGGAAGGCCAAAAATGTATTTTTCTCTTCCCTGCCGTCTTGTCCCGCGGTCAGGCTGTTGGAGTTGCCACGTCGGGGCGGTCGGGGCTCCCGATATTGAAGCCCCCGCTGGGCGGTGAAAGGTCAACGGCCTATTTCAGGCCGCGCCGGGTGGTGAAAGGTCTATCTAGCTGTCTGAGCTAAAAGCACATTCTTCCTTTCTTAAAGATCTCTTGTTGTTTTATTTTGCTCTCCAGCTTGAAGACAATCCATTTGGTCCAACTATTTGGCCAACTTTCCTCATATCCCAGAATCATAGTCATAGAGCACAGAAATAGGCCCTTTGGCCCAATTTTTCTATGCCGACCATCCATACTCGTAATTACCAGGACTTGGTCTGGAGCCCACTATTCCATAGCTGTAGCCTACTATTATGTCTTTTTTAAGTAGCTTAATGTCACATTTTGTATAATGCCTCTCTGAGGTGCTATGATATGTGAAACGAGTTCTATGATGTGTGTTGTATCTATTTAAAAAAAAAAAATATTGAACCTGTTTATTTTGGGATGTAGTGAGTACTCTGCTTAGATATATCTGTTGTGCTGCTGCAAGAAGGAATTTAATTGTTCTGTTTTGGGACATATGACAATAAAACACTCTTGACCCTCTTGACTTGAACCTTCACAAGTAGAAGGGTGATAAACATATGAGAACATGCAGAAGCTGAGATGGATAAGGAAGTCAGTGGGAGAGCTGGAATGTCAGATGTTCTAGTGGCCAGAGGTCCTTGGGTGACGGGGGAACTGAAGGAAATTCATATTAGGCAGGAAATGCTGTTGGGTAGACTGATGGGACTGAAGGTTGATAAATCCCCAGGGCCTGATGGTCTGCATCCCAGGGTACTTAAGGAAGTAGCTCTAGAAATTGTGGACGCATTGATGATCATTTTCCAATGTTCTATAGATTCAGGATCAGTTCCTGTGGATTGGAGGGTAGCTAATGTTATTCCACTTTTTAAGAAAGGAGGGATAGAGAAAACAGGAAATTATAGACCAGTTAGCCTGACATCGGTGGTGGGGAAGTTGCTAGAGTCAATTATAAAAGAAGAAATTGCGGAACATTTGGATAGCAGATACAGGATTGTTCCGAGCCAGCATGGATTTACGAAGGGGAAATCATGCTTGACTAATCTTTTGGAATTTTCTGAGGATGTAACTTGGAAAATGGACAGGGGAGAGCTGGTGGATGTGGTGTACCTCGACTTTCAGAAAGCCTTCGATGAGGTCCCACATAGGAGATTAGTGGGCAAAATTAGAGCACATGGTATTGGAGGTAGGGTACTGACATGGATAGAAAATTGGTTGGCAGTCAGGAAACAAAGAGTAGGGATAAATGGGTCCCTTTCATAATGGCAGGCAGTGACTAGTGGGGTACCGCAAGGCTAGGTGCTGGGACCGCAGCTATTTACAATATACATTAATGACTTGGATGAAGGGATTAAAAGTACCATTAGCAAATTTGCAGATGACACAAAGCTGGGTGGCAGTGTGAACTGTGAGGAGGATGCTATGAGGATGCAGGGTGACTTGGACAGGTTGTGTGACATTCTTATTATTGAGGGAGTGCAGCATTGGTCCACGAGGTTAATTCACGGAATGGCAGGACTGTCGTATGATGAAAGACTTGAGCGACTAGGCTTGTATACTCTGGAATTTAGGATGAGAGGGGATCTTATTGAAACATATAAGATTATTAAGGGATCGGACACGCTAGAGGCAGGAAACATGTTCCTGATGTTGGGGGAGTCCCGATCCAGGGGCCACAGTTTAAGAATAAGGGGGAGGCCATTTAGAACGGAGATGAGGAAAAACTTTTTCACTCAGAGAGTTGTGAAGCTGTGGAACTCTCTGCCTCAGAAGGCAGTGGAGGCCAATTCTCTGGATGCTTTCAAGAGAGGGTTAGATAGAGCTCTTAATCATAGCGGAGTCAGGGGGTATGGGGAGAAGACAGAACGGGGTACTGATTGTGAATGATCAGCCATGATCACGGTGAATGGTGTTTTTGGCTTGAAGGGCCGAATGGCCTACTCCTGCACCTATTGTCCATTGTCTATAACATAGCAAACAAATATTCATATATTATACATAAATTACACATAAAATTACATCAGTGCAAAAACATAATTAGAAAAAACAAGTCCACAGTAATGCAAAGGGTGGGCCATATTGCTCTGAAGTTAAGGTAGGATCAGGTTGTGTAGGTTGGTTCATGAACTTTATAGTTGTAGGAAAGTAGCGGTTTCAGAACCTGGTGGTGTGGGACTTCGGGCTTCGATACCTTGTGCCAGCTGCGACAAGGAGGCATGGCCCAAATGGTGGGATCTTTGATGAAAGATGCTTTTTTCTTGAGGCAGCGCCTCAAATAATTTGATGTAGGGGTGGAACGTAACCCTGATGGACTGGACTGAGGCTACCTCTCTGCAGTCCCTTGCGTTCTTATGCATTGGAATTGCTGTACCAGACCGTGATGCAACCAGTCAGGATACTTTCTACAGTACATCTGTAAATGTTTTGTTAGGATATTTGGAGAGATACCGCCTCTCTTAAAACTTCTAAGAAAGTTGAGGTGCTGGTGAGCGATATTTGTGATTGCATCTATGTACTGGGCCCGAAATGTTAACGCCCAGGAATTTGAAACTGATATCTCCCTCCACCACAGACCCACCAATGAAACCTGGCAAGCGATCTCCCGACTTTCCCTTTCTGAAGTCAACGATACAGTTCTTTGGTCTTGTTGATGTTGAGCAAGAGGTTTTTGCCACGGCACCACTCAACAACTTATTCTATCTCTCTCCTTCACGCTGACTCATCACTACCGGTGATTCAGCCAACCACAGTAGTGTCCTCGGTGATTTATAGATGGCATTGGAGCTGTGCTGAGCCAGACAGTCATGGGTGTAAATAGGGTAGAACAGAGGTCTAAGAACGCAGCCTTGAGGTGCAGATGAGCAATGAGGAAGAGATGTTACAAGTCCACATTGGTGAAGATCTGCTCATGAGGAAGTCAAGTATCCAGTTACAAAGGGAGGCTAAGCATTGGCAATGAAAACCTTTCATAGAGTAGTTTAGTTTAGAGATACAGCGCGGAAACAGGCCCTTCGGCCCACCGGGTCCGCGCCGACCAGCGATTCCTGCACATTAACACTATCCTACACACACTGTGGACAATTTTTACATTTACAAGGCCAATTAACCCACAAACCTGTACGTCTTTGAAGTGTGGGAGGAAACCGAAGATCTCAGAGAAAACCCACACAGGTCATGGGGAGGACGTACAGACAGCACCCATAGTCGGGATGGAACCTGGGTCTCTGGCGCTGCATTCGCTGTAAGGCAGCAACTCTATTGCTGCACCATCGTGCTGCCCTAATGTACCGAGTAATGCACCAGTTGCACAGGATTATTTAATTAAGAGGATGGGTGCCATCTTTTGCCAGCCTCATCGTCCATCAGAGATATTAGACCAGATGGAAAAGCTTTTAGTTGGAAAAATTGGGTATTTGAATGCGGTGATCCATAGTAGGATCAATAACGGAGCAATGATTGAGGCCGAGGTCCTGTTTGGTAAATAACAGGTAAGTTAGATTAAAGAACATGACCTCCAAGGTAACAATCTCTGCATTATTACCCAAACACACCGACATTTGGTCAAACAATTAAGGAAGTTCTGAAAGATTGGTAAGGGAAGGAAAAGCGTGGAAACTAAATACTAAGATTTTAAATGAGTAAACAATAGATGGGGAAGCATTAGTAAAATTTCTGTAACAAAAATATTGAAAAATTTGACTAATAGTCAAAACTTGATTTGTAGGGACTAAAGGAAAAAGAATGACTAACAAATGTAAACTAATTAAATTCGCGGAAAGATATGAAGTAAAACAGAGCAGAATGACTCGTTGACCGGGTATCACTGCCAAATGATCAAGATTGGAAATTTAAACCGGTTATAAGGTGCAGAGTAAATATGGTGCAGGTAGGAGTAGCCTTGGTGATCAAAGACCTAAGTAAGGTTAGCAGACAGTGAAGGCCTCAGGATAGATTCTAGTTGGAATTCTGCTTTGCCTACCCCCTCCACTCCCCGTCTCACTCACAATTGAGGAGTGGTAGAGTCGTCGAGGATAACAAGGTGAAGACAGTGATGACAATAGGACAATGAGAGGAACAAAGGTGGGTGGAGAGATGGAATGAATGGGATATACAGGTTGATTATCTGAAACAGTTGAGCTCAATGTTGAGTTTTACAGACAGATGGAGTCGTGGACTAATGGTTAATGTTCAATCGGTATATGGACCAGTTCCCTAAAGAGGTGCACAACTTTTATTTGGCTGCAGAGGCAGATTGATAATTTTCACATTCTCCAAAGGCTGTTCACAAGAAGCATGTTTTGTATTTAAAATACATGCATACTGGATATTGATATTTGGCACATTTATATAGATGTAAATGCAATTGTTATGTTAAAGTTAGAGATCATTATCTGTTAAATTTAAAATATACATAACTTTGCAAATTTAACTAAATTAACAAGCCCATGTTTCTTTGCTACCTCCTTTACCCATCCTCCCCTCACCGTTCCTTACCACATGAATAATTTGCATCTCCTCAGGTCAAGAAAAAGATTTTGCATTAGAATGATGTGATCAAATATTAAGAAAGTGGTTGGTGGGGGGAGGCAGGAAGACCCTGAGAGTCTGTCCAGGTCTCTGTTCACCTTTTCCATCCACTCCCCTCCTCACCTGGCTCCATCCAGGGGGCGCCGCACGATGGCTGCCTCGCCTACAGTCTGTCTGTCCTTTTCAAACTCTTTTGTTATTTTTGGTACGTTTTAAAAGTTTGTGTAAATGTTCTCTGGTTTGTTTTATGTGGGGGGTGGGAGAGGGCATCGGGGGAAACTTTTTTTCAATCTCTTACCTTGCCGGAGATGCGATTGTTTTCCGGATCGTATCTCTGGTCGCTCTGGGGCCTAACATCACGGAGCTGGAGGTCTTGCCTGGGACTGACCTTGAGTCCTCGCGGGGGCGTGGACTTATCATCTGAGCCTGTGATCCCTTGCCTGGGATCGACGCTGCAATGCAGCCTGAGGACTTTAACATCAGGAGCTCGCAGTCTCGGGTTGAGACCGGTCGGGAGCTCCAAAAGCTGCACGAGGTTCGACTGGTGCCGACCCGGGGTAGATCGCCGGCGCGGGGGAGCTGAGATTCCCCCCCCCCCCGTTGAAGGAGCTGGATCGCCCCGACGAGGAAGGCTCGCCGCCGGCTACGGGAGTCAAGATCATCCCGTCAACGGAAGGTTAGAGCCCCCCACCGCTGGAGGACAAAGAAGGGAGAGATTGAACTTTGTTTCACCTTGTATCACAGTGAGGAATGTGGAGGAGTCACTGTGGTGGATGTTCATGTTAAAATGTATTTTGTGTGTCCTGTTGCTTTTCATTGTTATGACTGTATGGCAAATGAAGTTCCTCGTATGTTGCAAAACATACTTGGCTAATAAAGTTTTATTGTGATTGTGATCTGCCCACTGCCCTGAGACCTGTCCCAGTGGATTTCCTCTCACTTGGTTCATCTTTCCTATCCCCCCTTCCACCTGGCTCCATCTGCCTCCCTTGTGTGGTTCCATTTATCACCTATTAGCTTTTATCTCAGCACTCCCCCCCCCCCCAAAAAAAAACTGGCTCCATCTGCCCATTACCCCCCCCCCCCCCCCCCCAATCATCTGATTAAAGCTTTCACCAACCACCCCCTAACCCATACCTCTTCCTGGTAATCTTCCCTCTACACTCTCAGTCTGATGCAGGTTCTCTTCCGGACCCGTCACTATCCCTTTGCCTCCACAGATGCTGCTTGACTTGGTGAGTTCTTCCAGCAGTTTGTGTTTTGAAGTTGATAGGCAGACGCTCAGAGAGCCATTGCAATTCTTTATCCTTAAAAGCTACGAGGGTAGAATCATTGAATATAATGAGAGAGACTTTGTTCCAAAAATTATGAAACCAGGAAGGAGAATGGTTCTGAGGCAAAGATCAGATCAGCCATGACTTTACTGAGTGGCACAGCAGGCAGAAGGGCTACTCTTGCATCACTGTGCACAACCCCAACCACAATGAGCACTGTGCTAGGGTTGTGCTGGGTGGCACAAAGCCAAGCCACCAAGGACTTTGAATTATTATGGTTGCACTACGGACTTTGATTTTTGCAATATCGTGGTCTAATTTACTTGGAATAACTTATAATTTGTTACATTTTTTGCATCTAATATACCTTTGACAGTGAAGCAAGTAAGAATTTTATTAAAAGACACAAAGTGCAGGAGTAACTCGGGTCAGCGCGTCAGGCAGCATCTATGGGGAATATGGATGCTGATGTTTCGGGTCAGGCCCTTCTTCAGAGCCAGAATCTGCAGTTCCTTGTCTCTAAGAATTTCATAGTTCCAGTTTATATCTGATGCATATGGAAAAAAAACACTCTTGTCTCTTGCTACCATTCAGTTTCCTTCATTGATTGTTACATATCAACGCAAGAACTGAATGTTTATCCAGAACTTCTATACAATCATGGACTCGCTGGAATTTAGAAGGTTGAGGGGGGATCTTATAGAAACGTACAAAATTCTTAAGGGGTTGGACAGGCTGGATGCAGGAAGATTGTTCCCGATGTTGGGGAAGTCCAGAACAAGGGGTCACAGTTTAAAGATAAGGGGGAAGTCTTTTAGGACCGAGATGAGAACGTTTTTTTTCACACAGAGAGTGGTGAATCTGTGGAATTTTCTGCCACAGAAGGTAGTTGAAGCCAGTTCATTGGCTATATTTAAGAGGGAGTTAGATGTGACCCTTGTGGCTAAAGGGATCAGGGGATATGGAGAGAAGGCAGGTACAGGTTACTGAGTTGGATGATCAGCCATGATCATATTGAATGGCGGTGCAGGCTCGAAGGGCCGAATGGCCTACTCCTGCACCTATTTTCTATGTTTCTATGACTGCTTCGTAACTCAAGTAGATGCAAACGGAATAATTGGCAAACCTCCTCACTTCTAACTTATTAATGGAAAAGGGGTCCATTAACGTTAGTTTTCTGGCAGTCGAGGACGTCTTGTAATGATGTCCAGGGGTTTAGGATAACTGACACCATCAACAACAACCTGTGACATCGACAATGTTGAAGGTATATGGTGGTTTGTGTGGAGCGTAAACACTGGCATAGTCGTGCCATTAATGCAACCACTCCATCTCAATTCCTAAAGCCCAGCTTCAAGCCCTGACTGTCCTATCGTTGCGTATGTGGACTTTGCTCGGTTTCCCTGTGACTAAATCATTTTCCTCTGGTGTTCCGGTTTCCCTTCATATCCCAAACTGGTGGTTGGGTTATTTAGATGCCGCATATTGTCGAGTGCGCAGATGAGTGGTAGGATCTGAGGGGCGTTGAAGGAACGTGGGAAGAATGAAATTGGATTGGTGTAAATGGATGTTTGATGGTACGGACTCCGGGAGCTGTGGGGCCTGTTTTGTCTGCAGGAAATTCACTGTGAAGATGCAATCCTCTTCCGTTTCAGGTGGCCGTAAACAGTTCGCCAGCCTTGTGAAAACGCAAGGCAGCGGCAGTATTCTGGCTTGCTATGGACTGACGTCACCAGAGGGGCTTTATAAATGCACACTGCTTCTCTCCTTAAAGGATCTGCATCTCAAAATAAGTGGCGAGCATTAACCTGTCATCAGCCCAGCATCCCTCACAGGCTTGACTTGGATTGCAGCTCATTGTGAGCGTAAACACTGAATGTCTTGTCTTTTTTTCCTCTGTTGCAGGAAGATCCGCAAGTTACTTACTTCCTTTGAGCGGAGGCGGAGTGGAAGACGGCCCCAAGCACAGATCTTTGTGGAGCAGCACACCCTGACGCGTGCATTAGGCCCAGAGTCTTCCACCAGCGATGAGCCCATTATCATTGAAGATTAACAGCCACCTCCTTGCACTTCATATCAACCACGATGCGTTTACTCAGTTGACAAGGAAAAAAAAATATTTCAAATGACCTTCATCTTTATAACCTGAATTTAGATTGGCCAGCAGATGCTCGCAGCCGAGTCTGAGGCCAAATGGTATTTGTTAGTAATCTACCCTCCCTTTTGTTTACTGTGTTGGTCATTGGACTTCAGTAGGAGAAGAAATCCTTTCATTCATAAGCCATCTTTCACCATTACAGGACATACTAAAGCACGATAAGGTGAAGACATAATTTTTTTGAAGTGAAATGACTTGCGATGCCAGGAAATGCAGAGGCCAAATTGTGCAAAAGTAAGATTTCACGAGGATCATTGAAATAAACAAGCAAATCTTGGGGTTAGGGCTAAATATTGGCAGAGATACCCACTGTAACGTTCTAAAGATGGCGGAATGGAATTTTCTTTAGGCTACATTGTCAAGATGAGAATATGGGACCAGAAGGGGGAGTCCTTTCTCTGGAGTTTCCTCCACACTATAGTTAAGTAATTCTGTCAAAGTTTCCCATCCTTTGGATGTTGTACTCTCAAACTTGCCTCCTCCATCCAAAATGTTGAGCTGAGAATCAGTTTCTTCCCCCACAGCTCCGGGGCACTGCTCACATTCAATTGCTTTGAGCCGGTTTCCCACCGTCACCTGTGAGCCTGGAAGGGAGTCACAGCTGAGTTCCAGGGAAGGGTCCTCCCAAAAACGTTAACTTACTTTTTTTTTCTTTTTTTTTTGCATGCTGCCACTGTTCCTGGTCCTTTCCAAGACAGGTGGCAGTTCAATTGCTAATCCTTCAAAAGGAAAGATCATGTTTTTTTTCATCCAAGGCTCCAGACCCAAGGTGGGTATGGGGGGTAGATGGGGATAATGGGCAGCATGCCTGTGGGGGGATGAAGGGCCTGTTTTTGTACTGCCTCACCATCCAGTGGATTCACTCACATCTGCCTATTTGTTCTTACTCTTTCTTGACTTGATGCCCCCTCCTGATCTAACTCCAGGTGCACCAGCCAACTTCTGGCAGTGCCTGCAAAATCCTTAGTAGAAAAGTTCAACTCAAGAGCAGAGAGTTCAACTCCCATTTTTATCTTTGCCCTTGCTTTCTATCATCAGCACTTTGGTTGCTAAAGGACCTCAAAGATTTGACAAGCCTCAGCCCTGGCTCACAATTTCCCACAACCAACCAAGTGTCTTTATCCTTTGAGAATGGTGTTTTTTAAAAAAAAAGAAGAAAAATCCCATTTGAAATGTTTTTTAAAGAAGAGTTTTAATTTGAACTCAAAAGTGAGGCCAAGTAACTTCCTGTTTATGAATAAAGATGATGATTATGTTGAGAATGAGCAGGCTCGGTTTGTGTGGGGCACTGTTTACAGTGATTGGCCATGACCTGGTTCATGAGAGGAAGCTTTACAATTTGAATGATGGTAAGTTAGTTTGTGTCTGAATTACTTGTGTCATCAGAACCCATGGTGAACACGAAAGTGGAACAGCGTTAGCGTTTCAAGTCGACGACCTTTCATCGGAATTAGGAAAAGATAGAGACAAAGGAAGTTTTAAATCGTAACAAAAGGTGATGGGGCGGAGAGGAAGAAATACTGTGATGGGGTAGAGAGCAGCAGAGATTCAGTGAGGGTGGAAATACTAGCTGAGAGTGAACAGTAAAGACCAGTGAATACAAAAGGAGTGGCAGGGGAAGGGTAAACATGAAACAAAATCATTAAATCTGAATTTACAAGAAGATGGGGGACAAGATGAATACTAGAGGTGTGAGATGCAAGGCTAGGACAGCCGAATATCTGAAACTGAGTCCAGAGTCTGTCATGTTTCTGTTCATGGTTAAGAAGCTGTTCCTTGAGGTTATATGAGTGGATGGAGAATTAAAAAGGACAAGCAAATAGTAGCTCAGGTTAAGTTTGTTCACAGAACGGAGGTGTTCTTAAAAATGATTATCCAATCTTCATTTGGCTTGTCCACCTTTACTGTATTCTGCTGTTGATGCCTTCTACACCCATATCTGCAAGAGGTCTTCCTTTTACCTTAACTGGTTCCCCCCCCAACCAGGGTTGGCAGGGCTCTCAACCATGGAGACCCCAATCCTTGCATTTCTGCTCTCACCCCCTTTCAGAACAAGGATTAGGTTTCCTTGAGTCCTCACTGTCCATCCCCACCCCCAGATCCCACACCTTCATGGGAGTGCCACCAGCAGGCACGTCCATCTTTCCTCGCAATCTTTCAGCATTTCAAAGGGGCCATTCTTTCCATGACACTACTTCAAGTCTACATCTCCACCAAAACCATTTCCCTTCCCGTGCCATCTTCCCATGCAACCACGGAAAGATGTAACACCTGTCCTTTTACCTCTTCTCTTTCCACCATCCATGGAACCCACATATCCCTTTCAGGTGAAACAGCGGCGCGTGTGCCTGACTTCCAATCTATGCGCTGCATTCACACTGGGGTCTTCTCCACGTTGGAATTTAGACTTTAGAAATACAGCTCGGAAACAGGCCCTTTGGCCCACTGGGTACGTGCCGACCATCGATCACCCCTTGCAATAACACTATCCTACACACCAAGGACAATTTACCGAATTAACCTGCACACCTGTATGACTTTGTAGTGTGGGAGGAAACCGGAGCACCCGGAGAAAACCCACGCGGTCACAGGAAGAATGTATAAACTCCTTACAGACAGCCCCCTTAGTCAGGCTCGAACCTGGGTATCTGCCGCCGTGAGGCAGCAACTCTACCGCTGCGCCACTGTGCCGCCCCTGGAGAACCAAACACTGATTGGGTGCTTTATAGAACAGCTCCATTCAATCTGCAGGTGTGACCCGATGCTTCCAGTCTGTCTGCCGTTCCACTCCCACTCTGACCTCTCTGCCTTTGGCCATCTTTAATTTTCCAGCCTTCAATCAGCCATTCTAACCGAGAATCAGATATCTTAAGCATTCGGGTTCTTTTCTCTCCTTAGTAAGTATTGATTTTGTTGTCTCTTGTTTACACCTCGCAACCCCCAACGTACCTTTTGTACATTACCGCCCCCTCTCTCCTCCCCCCTTGCGTTGCGCACTTTCTGATCGTCTCCTGTGTCACTTGCCCGTCTTCTCTCCTCCCTGCCGGCAGCTTCTATATCTCTTTTGGACTTCCAGCATCTGCAATTTTTTGCTTCAGGGTTGTAATGAAAGGTGAAGATAGGTGAGTGCAGATGCTGGATTCTGGAGAGGAAACAACACAATCTATTGACACGATCACACTGCCAGCTGAAAAACAAAGCGATGAAGGAACTCAGCATGTTGAGCAGCATGTGTGGAGGGAATTGGACAGATGACGTTTTGGGATGAGATCCTTCATCTGGACTGAAAGAGTAGAGGGATAGTAGGCAGTGTAAAAAGGTGAGGGGGAGAGTCAGCTCTTGCCCATCCCTTCCCCTCACCTCTTTATATGAGCTGTTTCACTCCACTCTATCAGTTCAAATGAAAGGCCCCAACCGAAAAAGTCAACTCTCCATTTCCATTGACAAATGATGCCAGACCTGCTGAGTTCCTCCAGCACTTTGTATTTTTGCTGGTAATAAAAGGTGATTTTTCAAACGACTATCCTCTTCGGCGGGCACTTGGTTCCTGCTGAAGGGCAAAATAAAGTTATAGTTAATCGCATAGTAACTTGTGATTATGAGAACTGAAGATTAGAGAACCAGGATCTGTGCACTCTGGCCCGAGACTTTCTAAGTCAAGAGAAGCATGTCCTGATCTTGCAACAGAGAGAACTCTTTATTAACTTTTAAGAATCTTAGCTTGCAGTCAAGGCCAGCATCCATTGCACATTCCTTATTGCCCCAGAGAAGGTGGCGATGAGCTGCCTTGAATCGTTGCAGTCCTTCTGCTGATACAATACCTGCTCCACAGCACTGTTGGGTAGGGAGCTCCGCTGGTGTCAGCGATGATAAAGATGCCTCCATGGTGGGAAACCTGCAGATGGTGGTGTTCTGGTCCTGGCTTCCTTTGCCCTTGGTGGCAGAGGGCGTTGGTTTGAGAGATGCCATTGACGTGTAACTGCAGGGCACTTTGGGATGATGCAAGCTGCAGGTTGGGTGCACTGTTGCTGGAAGGATGTCAGTCGTGTGGGCCGCTTTATCATGGATGGTGTTGAGCAGTTACCAAATGTGCAAATGACCCATCGAGGGAACTACGATGCCTGCTACAAGTATGGAGCTTGTTCTTGATATTACTTCATCTAGTAATGTGCCATGTGCTCTGCCTGCACAATAGCATAACCCAAAGGTGTAGCGATAGCTGGCGATTGAGTCATTCACTTCCCAGATCGTCTAAAATTCAAACATTCCCCACTATATCCCAGAAACCTGCAGCTTCCCAGCTGACTGAAGCAGTGGGTAAGTGCCGGGCTCAGTAGAGCAAATGTTTTTAGGTTTATCAGTGTCACGTGTACAGAGGCAGTGAAAAGCTTTGTTTTTGCGTGCTATCCAGGCAAATCATATAAATTCAATCAAGTCAATCTCAAGTACAATAGACAGGGCAAAGGGGAAGATACAGAGTGCAGAATATAGTTCTCAGCATTGTAGCGCACTGTAACTGAGTGTTCCTGAGTCTGGTGGTGTGCACTTTCCAGTTTCTGTACCACCTTCTGGACAGGAGCAGAGAGAAGAAGGAATAAACGGTGTGGGACAAGTTTTTGATTATATTTGCTGCTTTTCTGAGGCAGAATGAAGTGTAGACGCAATCAATGGTGGGAAGTCTGGTCAGTGTGTGATAGACTGGGCGACATCTACGGCGACATCTACAGCCATGCAATTTCATGCAGTTTTCAGTTTAGTTTATTGTCACGTGTACCGAGGTACAGTGAAAAGCTTTTGTTGCGTGCTAACCAGTCAGCGGAAAGGCAATACATGATTACAATCGAGCCATTCAGGTGTCCACTTCTCATGACAGACAAATGCTTGGAGAGATAAGGTCAGGTTTTGTTTATTAAATGGTCAAAACAAATTATACTCCCCTTAAAATCTAGGCTCTGGAAAATGCTACACAGGCATTTATAAAGATACTTGTACTGAGTTGTGATCCAGCCTTGTCGCTCAGAAAACAAGCCCTGGTAATGCTGAAACTGACACCAATGCATTGAAAGTTCTCGCAATTCCCAACCCTGCATTCTTTGCAGCTGGCTCTTAAAGAGACGCACCACATTACATGCAGCATTCTTCTAGCTACACAGCAACGCTGCTACTGAATGAATCAATGCTGTGATCGTGAGAGAGGAGGAGCAGGAAGAGTTCCCCCCTCCCCTGCTGGGTCAGAGGGTCCTGAAACTGGCATATTGTTTGATCAAGAGGGCCATGCGGTCTTGCCAAGGCTAGTTAAATAGATGGTAGTTCGGGAAGTCGGCAAGGATAAGCACAGGTGATGAACATCTGAACCTTGGGGAGGCTTGTAGTGCAGGTGAATCCCTGTGGCCTGCCGGCTCCTGTGGGATGAAGATGCCACTCTTCCTTGAGAATAGAAACGGAGTTACCTTTCCAAAGCAGGAGTTGGGCACGCATTGTGAGAAATGGTGGACATTAACACCAGCAGCCCGGAATGGTTCAGAGGCTATGGAGCTTAACGTGCCTGCTGCCCTGACCTCCATGAACAAACCATGTGAGGTTATATTAGAGGTCACAGATTTCAGTGCCAGCAAAGAATGCAGTTTGAGCCCTGGTCCTTTAAAGGGTGTGGTATCGGGGGAGCAGGGTCGTTCTTCCGTGACGTTCTTCATCCCTGTGAGGTTGAAAATCTCAGTGCATAAGAACTTGAGTGTGTTGAGTTACTGTTGACTTAATTTGGGGGGGGGGGGGGGGGAGTTCCATGTGGGAATAAAAAAGCAGTAAGGGGAAGAAAAATCCATCCAAAAACCGTGGGTAAAGACTTCCCAATTCCCAATATATTAAATCATGAGAGGAATAGATCGGGTAGATGCTCAGAGTCTCTTGCCCAGAAGTAGGTGAATGGAGGACCAGAGGACATGGGTTTAAGGTGAAGGAGAGAACATTTAATAGGAATCCGAGGGACATCTTTTTGACACAAAGTGTGGTGGGTGTATGGAACAAGCTGCCAGAGGAAATAGGTGAGCCATGGACTATCCCAACATTTAATAAACAGTTAGACAGGTACATGGATAGGACAGGCACAGAAGGATATGGACCAAACGCAGGCAGATGAGTCTAGTTTACCTGGGACATGTTGACCGGTGTGGGTAAGTTGGGCTGTCGGGCCTGTTTCCACACCGTATCACTCTGACTAATCCCCAAAAAATGTGTGCAAAGTTGCCCTTCAGCACGGTGGCGCAGCGGTAGAGTTGCTGCCTTACAGCGAATGCAGCGCCAGAGACTCAGGTTTGATCCTGACTACGGGCACCGTCTGTACGGAGTTTGTACGTTCTCCCCGTGACCTGCGTGGGTTTTCTCCGAGATCTTCGGTTTCCTCCCACACTCCAAAGACGTAAACAGGTATGTAGGTTAATTGACTGGGTAATATGTTTAAAAAAATTGTCTCTACTGTGTGTAGGATAGTGTTAATGTGCGGGGATCGCTGGGCGGCGCGGACTCGGTGGGCCGAAGGGCCTGTTTCCGCGCTGTATCTCTAAATCCAACAACATACAATCGATCTTTTGGAGGTGTATGGATTTCTATCCCTTGATCTGTGATATAAAGGAAGAAACTAACAACATTTCCTTCCTCAATGATATGTCCGTCTTTACTTGGATGTTAATCCAGGCTCATGTGAAGATCAACTGAATTCCTCGCAGTGTGGTAAGAGAAGCCTTTATATAATACCATTCTAAACCTCAAATGTCCCAAAAGTACATCAGCAAAAAAGGAATTATTTTAAAAACAGAAAATAACACTGATGCTGGGAATCTGATCTGTAAACAGAATGCCAGAGACATTCAACAGACCAGACAGTGTCGGTGGAGAGAGACAAAGTTAAGGTTTCTGGCAAAAAACAAAACCTCCATCAGAATTATATTTGTAGGGCCACTCTTTGAGAAAGAGGGCAGCCAATTGCCACACAACAATAAACCACAGATGGTAGTCAGATAAATTCCCCGATACTGCGAGCAATTGTAACCTCATAACTCTGTCGTCAGGGTGGTAATCACCTCAAATTGGACTTGCAATATTGTTGCCTTGTTGATCTCAATGAGGTCAGGAAGTAGCCAAATCACTTGAAGAAGGGTCTCAACCATTCCTTCTCTCCAGAGATGCTGCCTGTCCCGCTGAGTTACTCCAGCATTTTGTGTTGATATTTGGTTCAAACCAGCATCAGCAGTTCCTTCCTACACAAGCTTGTTTTAGAAGACTGGCACCTTTTAACTGCCTCTTCAAACCAGGGAATACACAATAAGTCACAAGTTGTGACCCTTCCACAGACTGATTCTCATGTCCTTGCCCTTGTTGTTTTTCACAATATTTTTTTCCCTGCAAAAACCGATCCAACTTAATATTTTTTTAAAATGTGGGTTCTGCTGGAAACGTGGCCTTCAGTCAAAGCTATCTGAAACTCAGACTTCTGCCAGAGATTTCTTGGCAGACTTGTCTGGTCAGCCAGATAACTTTTCACCCACCCCGCTACATGCCATCATCACGTGCCTTTGAGTGAAGGTTTCTCAAAGCCCATCTGGGTTTTATTTAAGGTGAGTGGGGCCCTTTGTGGCTCACACAGTTGCAGTAAGTCCAGTGATGGCCATTGTATCAGTCGTAAATGCTGTGAACAGGCCACTCGGTTGAATGTTGGTTGTCAGCCTGTGGCCAGTGGCTTATTACTCTAAATACTCTAAAAGAACCCAACCACTTAACAGAGCTCAATCTTTCCTGTGAGGAGAAATGTTGAAAACACAGTATCCTCTTCATCCGAAATTCCTCGCTTTCAAAGACAAAGATTGTTCACTCCATGTTCCTGTTCACAGAACTAGATATAGAGGGACCTATTTCCTTTATTAGTGCAGACATTTCCTTTTGTGAAGCAAGTAACGCTGCTGCCTTACAGCTCCAGCAACCCGGGTGCATTCCTAACTTTGGGTGCTCTCCTTGTGAGTTTGCACATTCCCCTGTGACCTGGTGGGTTCCCACCCATCTCTCAAAGATATGCAGATAGACACAAAATGCTGGAGTAACTCAGCGGGACAGGCAGCATCTGTGGAGAGAAGGAAGGTATGATGTTTCGGATCGAGAACCCTTCTTCAGACTGGTTAGAGGAAAGGGAAACTCGAAGATATGCAGGTTTTTCAGACTCCCTGTAATTGCCTTTAGTATGTAGGGGAGTGGTAGAATCTGGGGAGAGAGGAGTCACCAGGAGAATTAGGGATAGGGAAAATTAGTAAGGGGGTAGGATTGCTCTGAGTGGGCAAACTGGCCTCCTCCGATGTGGTATGGAAATATGGGGAACAAAAAGAGAGCACAGATTTAATGCATCTGGCTGGATTAGAGGAGGAAAAACTCATGTCACCCTAGAAGGTGGCAGAAGTCAGGAAGCCATTGCCTGAGAGGGCAGTAGAGGTAGGAACCGCCATCACCATTGGAGGTCCAAAGGGACTTGGGAGTGCTGGTGTAGGATCCCCAAAAGTGAATCTGCTAGTCGTAAAGAAAGCAAACGCAGTGCTGGCATTTATTTCGAGAGGGCTTGTATACAAAAACGGATATAATTCTGAGGCTCTATAAGGCGCTGGTCAGGCCGCATTTGGAATATTGTGAGCAATTTTGGGCACCATATCTGAGGAAGGATGTGCTGGCTGTGGAGAGGCTCCAGAGGAGGTTTACAAGAATGATCCCAGGAATGAGTAGGTTAACCTATGATGCGCGTTTGTACTGGGCCTGTACTCGCTGGAGTTTAGAAGAATGAGGAAGGACCTAATTGAAACATACAGAATAGTGAAAGGCGTGGATGGAGTGGATGTGGAGAGGATGTTTCCACTAGTGTGAGAGTCTAGGACTAGAGGTCAAAGTCTCAGAATTAAAAGATGCTCTTTTAGGAAGGAGATGAGGAAATTCTTTAGTCAGAGGGTTGTGAATCTATGGCATTCTTTGCCACAGAAGGCAGTGGAGGCCTAGTTAGTGGATATATTTAAGGCAGAGATAGATAGATTCTTGATTAGTACGGGTGTCAGAGGTTATGGGGAGAAGGCAGGAGAATGGGGTTAGGAGGGAGAGATAGATCAGCCATGGTTGAATGGTGGAGTAGACTTGATGGGCCGAATGGCTTAATTCTGCTCCTATCACATGATGATCACATTTTGTAAGTGTAAGGATTGATATCTGAGATGGGAGCCTGCAGGCCTAGAGAACTAACATGGAACGGTACAGCACAGGAACTGGCCCTTCAACCCGCGATGTTGGTGCCAAACATCATGTCAAAGTAAAGTAATGCCTAGCACCTGCTGGTGATCCATATCCTTCAAATTCCCTGCATCTTCACTAGCATATCTGCCTCCAGGCACCCACCTCTCTGTGTGTAAACACTTACCCTGCACTTCTCCTTCAAACTTTGCCCTCTCTCGCCTCAAAGCTCTGCCCTCTAGTAATTCACATTTCCATCCTGGAAAACGATTCTGACCATTTACCCTATCTGTGCCTTTCATAATTTTAGATACCATCTGGTCTCCCCTCAGCTTCCGACCCTCCAGAGAAAACAATCCCAGTTTGTCCAACCTCTCCTTACAGCGAATGCCCACTTATGCATGCAGCATCCTGGTAAGCCTCTAATGCATCCTCTCCAAAACCTCCACATCCTTCCTGTGATGGGGCGACCAGAACTGCACACAATACTCCAAATGCGGCCTAACCAAAGTCCTGTAAAGCTGCATCATGACCTCCTGGATCTAATAGTCAATGCCTGGACCGATGAAGCAAGTGGACTACATGCCTTCTTTACCACTCTCCTGTATTGGATACAGGACTGGATAGACCCGGCTTGTACTCGCTGGAATTTAGAAGATTGAGGGGGGATCTTATAGAAACTTACAAAATTCTTAAGGGGTTGGACAGGCTAGATGCAGGAAGATTGTTCCCGATGTTGGGGAAGTCCAGAACAAGGGGTCACAGTTTGAGGATAAGGGGGAAGTCTTTTAGGACCGAGATGAGAAAGTTTTTTTTCACACAGTGGTGAATCTGTGGAATTCTCTGCCACAGAAGGTAGTTGAGGTCAGTTCATTGGCTATATTTAAGAGGGAGTTAGATGTGGCCCTTGTGGCTAAAGGGATCAGGGGGTATGGAGAGGAGGCAGGTACAGGTTACTGAGTTGGATGATCAGCCATGATCATATTGAATGGCGGTGCAGGCTCGAAGGGCCGAATGGCCTACTCCTGCACCTATTTTCTATGTTTCTATGTTTCTATTGCTGCTGTCCGCGATCTAGTGATGGAAGCTAGGATTAGGCTGGGGAGCGCTTTAGAACAGCACAGGTATGGGCTGAATAGCCTCCTGCATTATAAACTTGCTAAGATTCTCTGATTTGAAAGATCACAGTGATCCCAGGTGATGGAACGATAACTACTATCGGAAGCAGCATTGCGTGAACACTTCAGTGCTGAAGACAGGCCCAGGCTACGAAGTGGAATGATGCTTCATTGTTTCTGCATCTGATCATTGCAGAGCAGAGAAACTGATCCCCAGTCTAAATTACAGGCACAAAATTAATTTCCGGTGGGTATTCGTCAACTGAAATCTTACTCTCTGGTTGCCTCCAGGAATAAAATAGGAGGTTGCAAATATCACAGTTCAGCAAGCACAGCTGTTCAGTAATTGGATGTACCTTGCCCCATTTGGTGCATGTTCCATGGAAAGGTCACAAATCGGATTGTACCACGAGACAGGAAATTAGATAATGCAAAACCACCTGTGTTCCTACCATGGACCACTATATAGAGACCCTTGCCAGAAAATAATGAGGCTGTGTTAGGATTGCAATAAGGCCCGACTTGAATTTAAAAAAATACTGGGAGTACTCAACAGGTGGGCAGCATCCATAAAGAGAGAAATATTTCAGTTCGACTACCTTTTCACTATGTTTCTCTCTGGACTGATGCTGCCTGGCCTGCTGAGTATCTTTAGTTTAGAGATGCAGCATGGAAGCAGGCCATTTGGCCCACAGAGTCCATGCTGACCAGCGATCGACCAGCACTATCCTACAAACTAGGGACAATTTACAATCTGTACCGAAGCCAATTAACCTACAGACCTGTATGTCTTTGGAGTGTGGGAGGAAACTGGAGCACCTGGGGGAAACCCACGCAGTCACGGGGAGAACGTACAAACTCCGTACAGACAGCACCCTTGGTCAGGATGGAACCGGGTCTCTTGTGCTGTGAGGCAGCAACTCAACTGCTGAGCCATTGTGCCGAATCTCTGGTACGTTTCATTTTCATTTCAGGCTTCCAGCATCTGCAATGTTTAACTGGGACTTCAAAGGTTTAAAGATCAGTTTATTGTCACATGTACCGATTAAGGTACACTGAAACTTGAATAACCATACAGCCATACTAAAATAAAAGCAACAAGACACACAACTACATAAAAGTTTACATAAACATCCAGCACAGCGGATTCCCCACACTCCTCACTGTGATGGAAGGCAGTAAAGTCCAACCTGCTTCCTCTTTATTCTCCCGCTGTTGGGGCAGTTGAACCATCCACAGTCGGGGTGATCAAAGCTCCCTCAGCCAGCGATTGAAGCCCCCACGTTGGGGCGGTCGAAGCTCCCGCATTGCGGTGATTGATGTTCCCGCATTAGGGTGGTCGAAGCTCCTGCGGCTTGGAGCTCCCGAAGTCAGTCTCTAACCAGGGACCACGAGTTCCATGATGTTAAAGTCTGCAGGCCCCCGCAGTTGGAGCTCCAACAAGGATCGCCAGCTCCACGATGTTAAGTCCGTAGGCTCCCGCGGTTGGAGCTCCCGAAGTCAGTCTCCAGCAAAGGCCGCCAACTCCTCGATGTTAGGCTGCAGTGCGGATGGAGATACGATATGGAAAAAAGTTGCATCTTCGTCGAGGTAAGAGATTAAAAAAAGTTTCCCCCACCCCCCACATAAAACAAGCTAAAGAACACTAAAAACATACATTTAACACATACTAGAAAAACACCAAAGAAGGAAGGGACAGACTGTTGGCGAGGCAGCCATTGCTGGCCCCACCCGGTGGTTGACTTGACTCTGGTGCACAAAGTTCCTCATATACATGGACAAAATATATATTTGCAAGCCAAGTGGGGAAGGGAAGGGTGAATGTGGAGACACGGACTGGGGGGGGGGGGGGGGGGGGGGTGCAGGGACACAATGGGTACGTGCTGAGATCTGATAAGCACGGGAGGCGACAATGGGAACCATTCAAGGGAGAGATGGGAAGATAGAACTTGACGGGAGTGGGGATGGGTAGCAGGTAGATAGAACCATGATGGGGAGGGAATAGGAAAAGCAAAATGGGGGGGTGAGGTTATGGAACAAAAATAGACAATAGACAATAGGTGCAGGAGGAGGCCATTTGGCCCTTCGAGCCAGCACCGCCATTCAATGTGATCATGGCTGATCATTCTCAATCAGTACCCCGTTCCTGCCTTCTCCCCATACCCACTGACTCCGCTATCCTTAAGAGCTCTATCCAGCTCTCTCTTGAATGCATTCAGAGAATTGGCCTCCACTGCCTTCTGAGGCAGAGAATTCCACAGATTCACAACTCTTTTTCCTCATCTCAGTTCTAAATGGCCTACCCCTTATTCTTAAACTGTGTCCCCTGGTTCTGGACTCCCCCAACATTGGGAACATGTTTTCTGCCTCTAACGTGTCCAACCCCTTAATAATCTTATACGTTTCGATAAGATCTCCTCTCATCCTTCTAAATTCCAGTGTATACAAGCCTAGTCGCTCCAGTCTTTCAACATATGACAGTCCCGCCATTCCGGGAATTAACCTAGTAAACCTACACTGCACGCCCTCAATAGCAAGAATATCCTTCCTCAAATTTGGAGACCAAAACTGCACACAGTACTCCAGGTGTGGTCTCACTAGGGCCCTGTACAACTGCAGAAAGACCTCTTTGCTCCTACACTCAACTCCTCTTGTTATGAAGGCCAACATTCCATTGGCTTTCTTCACTGCCTGCTGTACCTGCATGCTTCCTTTCAGTGACTGATGGACTAGGACACCCAGATCTCGTTGTGCGTCCCCTTTTCCTAACTTGACACCATTCAGATAATACTCTGCCTTCCTATTCTTACCACCAAAGTGGATCTCACACTTATCCACATTAAACTGCATCTGGCATGCATCTGCCCACTCACACAACCTGTCCAAGTCATCCTGCAACCTCATAGCATCTTCCTCACAGTTCACAATGCCACCCAGCTTTGTATCATCTGCAAATTTGCTAATGAGAGGACCTGGGGTGGATCAGAAGGAAAGAGAGGGGTATACAGGAAATATGGGTTACCAAATGGAAATGTCAGTGTTCACACCATAGACTAGCCAGGCGGAAGATGAGGTGTTTATCTCATTTCCTCACCCCCCCTCGGTCCACCCATCACCGACGACGGGCCTCTGCCTCATCCTTCCTTCTTTCCTCTTTTCTTGGCTACCTTCCCTCGCCCTCTTAATTCTGATACAGGGTCTCAAACCAACGTGTCAACGATTCCTTTCTCTCTACAGATGCGAGCGAGATTCCTTTGTTCTTTGCTCCTCTTTTCTACACCTGCAGTCTCTTGTATCTCTGCAGTTATCAGCAACTTCTCTGGAGTCGAGCCAGAGGCAAAACCTAATATGCAAACCCAGGGTTGAGGATGCCACCTGCCAACTTTGGATGGAGTCTGCCTGCACTATTAATTGATCGGGCTAATTGAACGACACAGCATGAAAAAAGTCCCTTCGGCCCACCGAGTCGATCACCCGTTTACACTAGTTCTATGTTATCCCACTTTTGCATCTACTCCCTGCACACTGGGGGGCAATTTCCAGAGGCCAATTAACCTACAAACCTGCACGTCTTTCGGATGTGGGAGAAAATCTACGTGGTCACAGGGAGACCATGAAAACTCCACACAGGCAGCACCAGTGGTCAGGATTGGCACTGTGAGGCAGCAGCTCTACCAACTGCTGTACTGTGCCGTCCTCGACAGTTCCTCAGGGGAAAGGTGCTGAAGAATCCCAACAAAAATGATCAGACTGATAATGAGCCTGGAGAAGCCGTTATCGTCTCACTGTTTTCACATCTTACAACATTTTCTGGCAGATTTGATCACGCACCTCCTTCCCACCTGCAGAATACAGCACGACAAATAATCTCCACTGGTGCACGCCTGTTAAGCCAAAAATAAACCATTACAGCAAGGACACAACAAAGACAACGTGAATGCTTCTAAATGATTGACTTGAATTTTCTAGATGGTTCAAACAGCCAGCGTCCACACCAGTGTAATATCCTTGTGTGGGACTGCATTTGACAAGGTAAGTTAAACAAAGTTGAGGGACTGCGTTTCTCCATTTTACAAACTGTAATACTGATAACATCAGCACGTTGTGCCAAGTTTCAGCTAAACAATGGAAGCTGTGTCATTTTGCCATCAGACTGCCCACTGAATCTGGGGAATATATTTCCCCACTGCCAAGTCTCATGAAGTGCCTTGTTTTATTTACTCCAAAGACCTGGCTACGCTCCCAAGGCTGCATTGCATGCAGTGTAAAATGCTTGTGTTTCTCTTTGAGTGTTTGCATGCAAATCAATGCAGATACACATGAAATGAATGTGATATGGTCAGTTTAGTTTATTGTTGTCGCATGCCATCCGACCGTGAAAAGACTTTACATGATTACAATCATGCCATCCTCAGTGTACAGATACAGGATAAAGGGTACAACATTTAGTGCAGGATAATGTGTGCACTGGCATTAAAAAGGGGGCGCATAGTAGATTCTGTCTGATGGATGTGAGAAAGCCAGGGACAAAGAGGGAGAGGGCTGGTTGGATGTTAGATCTGGTGTCCGTCCAGCCCCTGACTTTAGATTGAAACACATTGAGTTCTTCTGAATATTATATGACTGCCGTGTATTTAATATCTTTACCTGGCAGGCTGGAGGTTAAAATGCACATTGTGGTCTGCCTGTTCTGCATTATGAGCTCCATTTCATGTCCGCACTTCTCATCTGCCCTCTAAAAAGCTGCAGGGATGCTCCATTGAAACCCAGCACCGTTCCCCATCCAGCTCTGAGCTGTGGTACTTTCCGCATTCTGCTTCTGCTGAGCGCTTCCCACTTTTTTTTTTCTCTCTCTCTCTCTCTCTCTCTCTCTCTCTCGCCCAGTGCAGAATCATTTGTCGGCACAAATGCTGAGAGCTGATTAATGAAGGGCGCCGGGGTTTGGCAGGTTGGTGGTGTCTGCTTAAAAAATAATTCTCTCTGTTTCCAAGGTTGTGCTTAATGTTCTGCCTCCATCAGCCTGTTTTGTGTAACTGGATCTGTGTTGTCTTCGCAGCTGTATCTCTCGCTCTCTCCCTCCCTCTCTCTGCCTTTCTCCCTTCCCTCCACGGGCAGAGAGGATGGCCTCAGCAGAGCCACTGAGTGTCCTCTCTCGGTGGTACCTCTACGCCATCCACGGCTATTTCTGTGAGGTGATGTTCACCGCAGCGTGGGATTTTGTGGTGCATTTCAACTGGAAGTTCCCTGGAGTCACCAGCGTCTGGGCCCTTTTCATCTACGGCACCTCCATGCTGATAGTGGAACAGATGTACCTCTACCTCAGAGACAGGTGCCGCACGTTCACCCGCTGTCTCATCTACACCATCTGGACCTATATCTGGGAGTTCTGCACGGGCTACGTGCTGCGCCAGTTCGACGCCTGCCCCTGGGACTACTCCCAGTTTGAGTTTGACTTTATGGGTCTGATCACCCTGGAGTATGCTGTGCCCTGGCTCTGCGCCTCCTTCATCATGGAGAAGCTGGTCATCAGGAACACCCTGCGCCTCCGCTTTGAGCCCCAGCTCGACGCTGCCCTGGGCTCCCCGCGGCCAAGCCACGCCGTGACGAACGGCCACCTCAAATCCGACTGAACCCTCGGCCCCGGCCCCGGCCCTGTGGAGTTGGCAACATTGTACTTTGAGCGATAAGGGGGTAGGGTAGGTCATGGGTGGGGATGGGACTGGCTCCCACTCTCACACGGGGAGGGATTCTCCCAGGACAGCCTGCTGGGAAGATCACACCAGGTAAGTTTCAGTTCATTCAGAGCCTAGTCCAGACTCCTGAGTGTCTCAACTCAGAGCCCCCCCCCCCGGACCAGCCTTGTAGGTCAGGTGCTTGGGATGGGGAGATGGTGCATTGTGTGGGGCGGCCGATTTCCAATAGTCTCTTCTAATATGGGACTGCTGGCAACCCTACCTCTCTCTCCCTTTCCCTCCACTCCTTTCCCTTCCTCTCCCCTCCCCCTTCCACCCTCATCCTACACCTGCATCCCATTTCCCTCAGTCCCCATCTTTCCTTGGTCCCTCCCTCCCTCCCTCGGTCAACTGAACTGCTCGGAGCAATTGTTGTATAATTTAATTGTGTACGTTGTGTGTGGGGACTCAGGATTCTCTCAACATCAGGCTTTGAGCCCACAGTGCCAGGCTCCAGAGACAAGACTGACCCATGCATCAGGCATCCAGGGATGAGAACTGGAGGGACCATGTCGGATCTGTTATATCTTCCCATACCAGATCCTGATCCTCTCTCCACCCATCTGTATACTGTACACTGATGGGCAGATGTCTGTCATTATAAAATGGATATGGAGTAGACAATCTCACGCAGGGATGCAGTATGACAGGGTCGGTAGCGTGGATCGCAGATACAATACTGTTGGACATAAAATGCTGGAGTAACTCAGCGGGTCAGCATTTTGTGCCCACCTTCGATTTAAACCAGCATCTGCAGTTTTTTTCCCTGTACAATACTGGTGGGGCAGGTTTGTTACCATGTTACACTGTTACCATGTACAATACTGATGAGAAGGAATGGGTGATGTTTCAGGTCAATAGACAATAGGTGCAGGAGGAGGCCATTCGGCCCTTCGAGCCAGCACCACCATTCAATGTGATCATGGCTGATCATTCTCAATCAGTACCCCATTCCTGCCTTCTCCCCATACCCCCTGACTCCGCTATCCTTAAGAGCTCTATCCAGCACTCTCTTGAATGCATTCAGAGAATTGGCCTCCACTGCCTTCTGAGGCAGAGAATTCCACAGATTCACAACTCTCTGACTGAAAAAGTTTTTCCTTATCTCAGTTCTAAATGGCCTACCCCTTATTCGTAAACTGTGGCCCCTGGTTCTGGACTCCCCTAACATTGGGAACATGTTTCCTGCCTCTAACGTGTCCAACCCCTTAATAATCTTATACGTTTCGATAATTCTTCTAAATTCATCCTTCTAAATTCCAGTGTATACAAGCCTAGTTGCTCCAGTCTTTCAACATATGATAGTCCCGCCATCATCGCCATCGACACCTTCTTCAAACTGCTGTAAGGGGAGAGGGCGGAACAAAGATCCCACTACTGGCCGCATCTTCACATCTCCACCCCTTTCTGCTTTCCGCAGAAACTGTTCTCCCCAAAACTCCCCGGTCCACTCGTCCCTTCACCCCAAACCACCCCCTCCCCAAGTACTTTCCCCTGCAACTGCAGGAGATGCAACACCTGTCCCTTTACCTCCCTCCTCGACTCCATCCAAGGACCCAAACAGTCTTTCCAAGTGAGGCAGAGGTTCACCTGCACCTCCTCCAACCTCATCTACTGTATCCGCTGTTCCAGGTGTCAACTTCTTTACATCTGCGAGACCAAGCGCAGGCTCGGCGATCATTTCGCTGAACACCTCCACTCAGTCCGTCTTAACCAACCTGATTTCCCGGTGGCTCAGCACTATAACTACCCCTCCCATTCCCAATCTGACCTTTATGTCCTGGGCCTCCTCCATTGTCAGAGTGAGGCCCAGCGCAAATTGGAGGTACAGCATCTCATATTTCGCTTGGGTAGTTTACACCCCAGCGGTATGAACATTGACTTCTCTAACTTCAGATAGTCCCTGCTTTCCCTCTCTATCCCCTCCCCCTTCCCAGTTCTCCCACCTGTCTTCCTGTCTCCGACTACATCCTATCTTTGCCCTGCTCCCTCCCCTTACATCAGTCTGAAGAAGGGTCTCGACCCGAAACGTCACCCATTCCTTCTTTCCAGAGATGCTGCCTGACCCGCTGAGTTACTCCAGCATTTTGTGTCTACCTTCGATTTAAACCAGCATCTGCAGTTTTCTTTCCTACAATACTGATGAGTTTGGGTTGGTCGCTGAATAACTTTGGGGTACAGAACTAGTGGGGCATATGTTTCTGTATAACCATGGGGTACAATATTCATAAGCTTGAGTCTGTCACTGTATAAATTGGGGTGCAGTAGAGGCAAGGCAGGTCTGTTGCTGTGTAATATTGGGGTACAATACTGATGGGTTTGGATCTGTCCCCGTATAACACTGGAGTAGGGATACTGTACTCCATAGTACAGTATTGGTAGGGATACTGTACTCCATGATACAGTATTGGTAGGGATAATGCACTCCATTGTTACACGGTAACCATTATATGATATCCAAAGATAGATGGAGGGGCAGGTAGTGTTGAGGAAGTAGGGAGTCTGCAGAAGGACTTGGACAAGTTGGAAGAGTGGTCAAAATAGTGCAAATTTAATACAGCATAGTAAAGTGTTGGGAGAAGGAATAAAGGTGTCGACTATTTTCTGAATGGGGAGAGGATTCAGAAATTGGAGGTACAAAGGGACTTGAGAGTGCTGGTGCAGGATTCCCAAAAGGTTAATTTGCACGCTGAGTTGGTAGTAAGGAAACCAAATGCAATGTGGCATTCATTTCGAGAGGGCTAGAATATAAAAGCAATCATCATTGATTGTCATTGAAACTTACCGAATAATGAAAGGCCTGGATAGAGTGGATGTGGAGACAATGTTTCCAATAGTGGGAGAGTCTAGGACCAGAGGGCATAACGTCAGAATCAAGGGACATACCTTTAGAATGGAGATGAGAATTTTCTTTAGCGAGAGGGTAGTGATTCTGTGGAATGCATTACGACAGATAGCTGTGGAGGCCAAGGCATTGGGTATTTTTAAAGCAGAGATTGATAGGTTCTTGATTGGTTAGGGCCTCAAAGGTTATGGGAAGAAGGCAGGAGAATCGGGTTGAGAGGGAAAATAGATAAGCCATGATTGAATGGTAGAGCAGACTCGATCGGCTGAATAACCAAATTTTGTTCCTATGTCTTATGGCATGGATCTGCCTGTATATAACACCGGATAGTACAGGTGGGGGTACCTCTGTCACTATATAACAGTGGAGTACAGGTTGGTTGCGGACGAGTCTGTCACTGTAAAACACTGAGGTACAATACAGGTGAGACAGGACCATGACGTTATAACACTGGGGTGCAACATTAATGGGGATGGGTCTGTCGCTGTACAACACTGGGGTACAGTAGTCTTTGGGACAGCTCCGTAACTGGAATATGAAGGTAATGCAGTCTTGGGGGGCTGGGGGGGGGGGGACGGAACGGGACTATCACTGTATTTCACTGGGGTATAGTACTGGTATTGATGTGTCTGCCAATGTATAACTCGGAGTGCAGAGCTCTGGAAAAGAGCATGAGAGACGTGGAAAGTGGACCAATGTAGGCACAGTAACTGGGGCTATTGAAAGGCTAGTGATTGGGACCATGAATGGGTGAAGAATGAGGAGACATTGAAGTGGAAATGAGAGGACTGGGAGTGGAACAGTGAAGGAGGTGGGAGGGAAATGAGGAGTCGGTGCGAGGGGCATTGAGATGTCAGTGAGGGGATGTGGAATGGTCAGTGAGTGTTGGAGCTGTGAGAGGGGGTGAGTGGGGCAGTGAGAGGGGGTGAGTGGGGCAGAGATGGGTGTGAGTGGGGCAGTGAGAGGGGGTGAGAGGGGCAGTGAGTGGGGCAGTGAGGGGGTGAGTGGGGCAATGAGTGGGGGCGAGTGAGGCAGTGAGATGGGGCGAGTGGGGGAGTGAGAGGGGGTGAGTGGGGCAGTGAGATGGGGCGAGTGGGGGAGTGAGAGGGGGTGAGTGGGGCAATGAGTGGGGGCGAGTGGGGCAGTGAGAGGGGGTGAGTGGGGCAGTGAGATGGGGCGAGTGGGGGAGTGAGAGGGGGTGAGTGGGGCAATGAGTGGGGGCGAGTGGGGCAGTAAGAGGGGGTGAGTGGGGCAGTGAGAGGGGGTGAGTGGGGCAGTGAGAGGGGGTGAGTGGGGCAGTGAGAGGGGGTGAGTGGGGCAGTGAGATGGGGTGTGGGGCAGAGATGGGTGTGAGTGGGGCAGTGAGAGGGGGTGAGAGGGGCAGTGAGTGGGGCAGTGAGGGGGTGAGTGGGGCAATGAGTGGGGGCGAGTGAGGCAGTGAGATGGGGCGAGTGGGGGAGTGAGAGGGGGTGAGTGGGGCAGTGAGATGGGGCGAGTGAGGCAGTGAGATGGGGCGAGTGGGGGAGTGAGAGGGGGTGAGTGGGGGAGTGAGAGGGGGTGAGTGGGGCAGTGAGATGGGGTGAGTGGGGCAATGAGTGGGGGCGAGTGGGGGAGTGAGATGGGGCGAGTGGGGGAGTGAGAGGGGGTGAGTGGGGGAGTGAGAGGGGGTGAGTGGGGCAGTGAGATGGGGCGAGTGGGGGAGTGAGAGGGGGTGAGTGGGGCAGTGAGAGGGGGTGAGTGGGGCAGTGAGATGGGGTGAGTGGGGCAATGAGTGGGGGCGAGTGGGGCAGTGAGAGGGGGTGAGTGGGGCAGTGAGATGGGGTGAGTGGGGGAGTGAGAGGGGGTGAGTGGGGGAGTGAGAGGGGGTGAGTGGGGCAGTGAGATGGGGTGAGTGGGGCAATGAGTGGGGGTGAGTGGGGCAGTGAGATGGGGCGAGTGGGGGAGTGAGATGGGGTGAGTGGGGCAATGAGTGGGGGCGAGTGGGGCAGTGAGAGGGGGTGAGTGGGGCAGTGAGATGGGGTGAGTGGGGGAGTGAGAGGGGGTGAGTGGGGCAGTGAGAGGGGGTGAGTGGGGCAGTGAGATGGGGTGAGTGGGGCAGTGAGAGGGGGTGAGAGGGGCAGTGAGATGGGGTGTGGGGCAGTGAGGGGGTGAGTGGGGCATTGAGTGGGGGCGAGTGGGGCAGAGATGGGGTGAGTGGGGGAGTGAGAGGGGGTGAGTGGGGCGGTGAGAGGGGGTGAGTGGGGCAGTGAGAGGGGGTGAGTGGGGCAGTGAGAGGGGGTGAGTGGGGGAGTGAGAGGGGGTGAGTGGGGCAGTGAGAGGGGGTGAGTGGGGCAGTGAGATGGGGTGAGAGGGGCAGTGAGATGGGGTGTGGGGCAGTGAGGGGGTGAGTGGGGCATTGAGTGGGGGCGAGTGGGGCAGAGATGGGGTGAGTGGGGGAGTGAGAGGGGGTGAGTGGGGCGGTGAGAGGGGGTGAGTGGGGCAGAGAAATGGGTGTGAGAGGGGCAGTGAGAGGGGGTGAGTGGGGCAGTGAGGGGGGGGGTGAGTGGGGGAGTGAGAGGGGGTGAGTGGGGCAGTGAGAGGGGGTGTGTGGAGCAGTGAGAGGGGAAGAGTGGAGCAGTGAGAGGGGGTGAGTGGGGGAGAGAGAGGGGGTGAGTGGGGCAGTGAGGGGGGGTGATCGGGGGAGAGAGAGGGGGTGAGTGGGGGAGAGAGAGGGGGTGAGTGGGGCAGTGAGGGGGGGTGATCGGGGGAGAGAGAGGGGGTGAGTGGGGGGGAGAGAGGGGGTGAGTGGGGTAGTGAGGGGGTGAGTGGGGCATTGAGAAGGGGTGAGTGGGGCAGTGAGGTTAGACAAGTAGGGTAGTGAGGTGGGAGTGTGTGGGGCAGAGAGTGGGGCAGTGAGAGGGGGTGTGTGGGGCAGTGAGATGTGGTGAGTGGGGCAGTGAGAGGGGGTGTGGGGCAGTGAGGGGGTGAGTGAGACAGTGAGGTTAGACAAGTAGGGTAGTGAGGTGGGAGTACGGTGGGGCGGAGAGTGGGTCAGTGAAGTGGGGGCAAGTACAGCAGTGAGGGAAACAATGGGGAGGCCAAGGAGGGAGCAGCAAGAATTATGCCATTTGTGTCTTTAGATATATGTGGTTAAATATAAAATAGGGTTGTTGTGAATGGAGAGGTATTTGGTGTTTTAAATTCTGCCCAACCTGCAGAAAAGTGTGCACGGCATGAATGTCCAAAGATTGCAGAGTAAGCAGGACTTACTGTACCTGTACTTAAAGTTTGGACAAACAAGATGCAACCCCATTGAAGTGTGAAGGTTTTTTACTTGGATTGACTGATCTTTCCCCTGGCTGGGGTGTCTCGAACCAAGAGTCACAGGTTCCAAAAAAAGTAATCAGCGATTCACGGTAAAAGTAACATGAAATGTCATCCAATTCAGGAATAAACCCTTCAGCACCTTGTGCCTGTTGAAGGCTGTTCTTCCACCTCACAAACAGTTTTTTGTTGTGAATCCCATGTGAAGGTGTGTGGAGACTCAGTTGCTGAGTATATTCAAAACAGGCTGATAGACTTTTGGATATTAAGGAAATCAAGGGATATGGGATTCATCGTGAAAAGTGGTTCTGAGGTGGAAGATTAGCCTTCAGCAGAGGCATAAGGTGCTGGGTGGCCTATTGCTGGTATGAAGAAGGGTCCCAACCCAAAACATTGTCAGTCCATTTCCCTCCACAGATGCTGCCTGACCCACTGAGTTCCTCCAGTACTTTGTATTTTACACTTACTCCTTGTTCTTAATGGAACTGTTGAGGCTAGTGTTGCTGGGGAAGGGTGTATTTACCAACCTGGGAGGGATAATGTGGTGGGTGAATGCGTGGAGCAAGGGAAGTAGGACATAGCAGAGGTAGGTTTGCCAAACATTCAATTTGGATGAGACCTCCCGTGCTTACATTGGAAATTGGCTGCTCAGCACAATGACGTTATGCGTTGCCCATTTTCCTCTATATAATCTCTCAACATCATGGGGACTGAGTGGCGGGCTGATCCTGAGCTGAATGATTCTGGGACGCATTGCTGCTGTGAGTTGCCCAACAGATGTAAGGGCACAGACATTGTGGACCAGTGACAAACACAGTCTTCTCACTGTTGACTGAATTAACTGGAACCCACCAACATGATCCTCCCAACAGGCAATTCTGGGAATGCCGGGATCCGTGCTGGCAAAGCCAAGGAAGCCTGGGCTGATGTCAACAAGCTTTATTATGGCAGCGACCCAGGGCAATAAGTACCACCTATGACCTACCCCTTTCGTTCAAAGCACTTTGTTGTCAACTGGAATGCGGCGAGAATGACAATTTTCAATTTTATTTGCATTCACTGGAGAACCAGCAAAGATCAAGACCATATTTCTTCCCAAGCTTGTGGCTCAAGCTCCATGGATTATATGCCTGAGTCAAGAACATTACAAGAAAAAAACAGCTATCCTGTGTCGATCTCATGCAAAACAGTCTCCTTCACTAAGGAATAAAGGAAATACCTTATAATAAGGGACCGTTGGCCGCCCCGCCTCTGCTTTCTGTTTAAAATGGTCGATCAATGTTGCAATGTATAATCAAAGCCTAATAGTCACATTTGAAGATTCCTGCTGGATTAGGATCAGTATCTGTGATACCTGTGATTTAAAACTGCAGCTGGTCAAATCCAGCCAAGATAGGAATGGGTGCCAACCATATCCAACACCATCAGGCCCAATCTCCACCACGATGCCACCTCTCTCTATGGCCTTTGGAGAATAGTTTCAAGTGAGACTTAATATCTGGCAGAATTTACAGCATAAAGGTGGTTCAGAAAATAATTTAAAAATATCTCAGGATTTGTGGGACTCGAGTGTTTATTAAGTGATGTATATTTCTGGAAAGATGAGACTATGCCAATTGAAGTCTTTCTAACCTCAAGCACAACCTGAAAGACGGGGCCTAGAAACTTCTTCATACAAGTCCAAAAAAAGTACTGTGAAGGTGAAAACAAGAATAGAGCAATTCTGTGCTCATTTCTGGGTGACTTAATACCTGTCAGGAAATTTGACTCCTGACTTCCCGGTGAGGTTTCTGTTCACATCAGCATCTTCCAGAGTCGAACTTTCCCAAATGAGGCAAACAGTTGTGCAACAGTCTAAATTCATCTCCAAAGTGACTTACAAGCTCTCCGATCTGAAAAATGGCAGTTCTTATAGGTTTTACTTACTGGTTTCCCTTGAAAATGAGCCCACTGAAAGGGCTAATGTAACATTGCCCTTGTCTTCATCCTCAGTAAGATCTGGGAGCTTCTACAACCTTGAACCTCACTCGTGGGCTGGACTACTCTGTCCGCGGAGCTCAGCTCATGATCACCAACAGCTTCCTGGTCTCAGGAACATTCCAAGCTAATGCTTCTGCTCTCGGCTGCTTCTCACCGCTTGCTGCTCATGAAGTTTACTTAAATTCATTATGAAGTTTACTTAAATTCATTATGAACTTTACTTAAATTCCATGCCGAAGGGGAGAAACACAGCAATATGGAAAATTATGAGAGACGAGGCCAGTCATCCCTTTATGTTTGCGCTGGTTAGAAGGAGACTGATCCCACCATCCAGCACCGGGATCAGACCTTACAAGTCACAGTAGTACTCCAAGAACACATCAAAGAACTGTTTCAATGTGATAAGGGTTTCTGCTTCTATCAATCTTCCCGGCAGTGTGTTCCAGAATCCGGTCCTTCTACCAATTACTTGATATCCATGCGACTTGTTTTTTTTGATGAAATAGATCCCGTTTATTTTAAGAAGGCTGTTTTCCCCCTGATTCTTTAATTCCAAAGCGAACAACTGGAGTTTATCCAAGCATTGCTTGTAGCTATAATTTTCCAGTGCTGGCCACATCCCTGTAAATCTGCTCTGTGCCTTCTCCAGGCAATCCCACCTTTCCTGTGATGTGTTCAGAACAATATCTAGTATACTTCATCTGTCTGTTATTTCTGCCCATAGAAAAAGGCAGTGCAGGCATAGGCATCTTGCCTGCATTGCAGGCTGTCCCAAACTGCAGGTAGTAAGTGAATGTACTTGTGTTTGTATTAAACCCTTACTTGTGTCAAAGTCCTACCAGCTGTAGCCCTTGACAGGATATCTGTGGTCCCTTGCACTAAGAGAGTATCTCCTCTTTTCATGAGTCTGTTTGGGTCCTTTTGATTCTCTAAAGCATCATCCAAGAGTCAGAGTCACAATCATAGAGAGATACAGTATGGTCACAGGCCCTTCGGCCCATCAAATTTGTGCCGACTGTCCACCACACATTTACACTATTCCTACATTAATCCTTTTTTATTCCGCTCTGCATTCTGATCAATTTCCCCCAGAGTAAACACTACAGGTAAATTACAGTGGCTAATCAACGTGACAACCTGCATGTCTTTTGGACGTGGGATGAAACAGACAACATGCAAACACCACCCTGAAAGTTTAGGAATGAATCTGGGTTTCTGGCTCAGTGAGGTAGCAGCTCTCCTAGTTTCGCCACTGTCCCGTCACCCATTTGTTAAGCGGAAACATTCTTTCAGCAGGAAAAAATGTTGTTTTTGTTGCTCTCTTTAAGAGCTGGTTGCCAAGGCCGCAGCCGCAAGACTAAATGTCGGCGTTTGTGAGAAATAGTTCAGGAGTTGTACCACGCTGAACTGACACAATGTGTACTGTAACCTTGCAATTGAAGTTGCAATCTCAACGAAACGTTTAGAACCAGTGTCAGGATAACTGTTCTCCTGTCTTTAAAATGTGGTAAAACAATTTATCGGCCACATTTTCGGCATATTTTTGAGTGTAGGCCTCGGGGAATGCTCCACTGTTGGCTTTCAAATGAGATTAAATCCGAGTCTTGTCTGCCTCGGCATAAAATATTCCATGGTGCTATTTAAGGTTGAGCGGCAGAGTTCTTGACGGTGCCCTGGTCTTTCCATCTTTCCATCGACCAAACTCACTTCAACAAATTATCTGGTCATTGCCATTTGCAGTTTGTCACATTTTGTTTGTAAAATGGCTGCCACACATCCTAATCATACCAATGACCATGCTTGAAAATAGAAAAGAGTGGTTTTGTATAGCTTAATAGTTGCAAAAAGGGGTAATTTTCTTAGGCTCGACTTCCTTAGAATAGATCAGTCTTCTCAAATTGTTTCAAACGACTTGATAGGAACATAAGGAAGAACTATTTCTTCTACTGAGGCAGTAAATCATGACGAGCATTTTAATTTCTTTGTTCAAAGGATGTACACGTCACTGGTAATGCCAGCATTTGCCGTCCATCTGTAATTGACCCTGAACTGAGGAGACAGTTGAGAGTGAACCATGTTGACTGGTTTAGACAATGTGGACACGTAGAGCGAGCCTGTTCCCAATGATTCATGGATGTGGCCTTGTGGCTTTAAACTTTGGGCAAAAGATACAATGGGGATGTTAGGATAAACTCATCTTTAAATACAGCAAACAGTTAAGATCTGGAACTCACTGCCTGCAGGGATGGTGGAAACAGAATCAAAGTTTCCACAAGGGATTGGGGAAATGGGGCTGAGAGGATTGTTCTTGGGCTAAGTAACATCCTTCTCTGTCTTAACAATTATATGAGTCAGGATACCTCTCCGAGCAAATGATCAAATCTCACTCAACAAAGTTGCTGCATTTTATTTCTTTGCTTCATGAAGTCACACGGAACTCTCTCCAAACACTCCATCAGTTCTATCTCTTCAGCCCTCAGCCTTTACATCACGTCTTCACTGGACAATCTCTGAGCTTGGGTTGAGTCCTTGAGTACGTTTGGAGCGAATCCTTCGGAGGACCACATCACCGCCCACACTCATCCTCATACAGCATTGCTAAATTAGTCATTGTTCTCCCATCATAAGTCTGCAAAACCTAACATACCCTAGACCTTTAGCTTGTCAGAGAAACCTGACACCACAGTGTGTTCACATTTCATTTTAAAGGGCCACAATTTCTGATGATTATCTGTCAGAACAGGAGATATCGTTATGGCACGATAAGCTATTTTGCCATGTGGTGTCTTGAGTGGTTACTATCTCCATGGGAAGAGGAGTTTTTGCCCAATGGAATATAATCAAAGTGCTGGAAGAACTGAGTGGGTCAGACAGTATCAGTCTGAAGAAGGGTCCCGATCTGAAACATTCAGTCCATTTCCTTCCACAGATGTTGCCTGACCAGTTGAGTGAGTGAGTTTTTCCACTCATGATTCCAGCATCTGCAGTCTCTTGTGTACCCTTAGCCCAATGGAGATTTCTCACTTTTTACTCAATGTGCTATGTTCTCCCCAAAAGCTAATTGGAGGACTGTCCGGAACAGATAATGAGGGATGCTCTAAAGATGTGTTCAATTGCAACCATACACAGCTGAAGGTATTTCATATCATAAGCTAAGCAAAGAGGCTGCTGAAGTTTTCTGGACACCAATACTTGTCTTCTGCTCAGAATCCATTACAGCTTCTAAACCGAATTAGATTTAACCAAGCTGCCTCTCTAGCTGGATCGATTGTGGCAATTAATCATTCTCAGGCTGATTTTTAATTTGATCTGTAGAGCGCTCTGCAATGATGTGAGCTCATGCACTCTGGGGATGCAGCTGAGAGATAGCATTGGGATGAAGTCATTACTCTGGGCAGAAGCTGTATCCCTGACTTTAGAGCTATTTAATCCCCAAAGAGCATTCGCAGGAACAAATCAAGACCAAATTATTTACATAGAAATAGTCCTATTGATTCTGTGTTCTTGGTTTACACTTACCATCCTCCCAGCCCTTATCATCAATCTTCGTCAGCAGATTGTTCGGTTTTGTTTACCCTTATTTGCTTAACCGCTTCCACCTTAAATGCACTGAGGGAATTCACTTTTTAATTCATTTGTGGGATGCAGGCAAGGCGAGCTTATGTTGACCACCTCTAATAACCATTGAGCGGTGGGTGGTAAACTAGTGTCTTGAATCGTTGCAATCTTTGTTGTAGCTGCTCCCACTGTGCTGTTGGCTAAGGAGTTTCAGGATTTTAACCCAGCAATATGACACATTTCCATGTTGGAATTATGTGACTCTCTGTCAGAACACAATGCACCAAGTCGGAGAGTTTTGGGCATCACCTGGCCAAACATCAGGCAGCCAGCTGTTGCCTTGTTTTGGTTACAGTACCAATATCTGAATGGTTTGAGGGAACCAGAATGTGTGCCCTTGCATCTGACTTGAGGTGTGTAGAGACAGCACTGTTGCTTGAAAGGGTTGTGCTGCAGAAAACTCGAAATATTTGTATGGATTTTGCAGCAGCCTGAACTGGAGTCTTAAACATAGGTTTCAGTAAATCCCCACTTCATTTAGAACTTGAAATGATGTCAATCAGACACTGCAGCCCAGTGTTGTCTAAAGTCAATCACTGACCAGCCATAGGCATGACAGAGACCACATAGTTTTAGCCATATGTATTCATTTTTGTCTCCTTTTCTTGGGCAGTCTCTCAGGTTGGAGACAATTTTGCTACCACTGTTTCCATGGTTCTTAAGATGGCTAATGAGCTGAGTATGTGGTTTGCATTCCTTCCATCTTGCTCACGACCCTTGGCTCAGTGTCCTCTAGACCATCCTGAATGCTCCTTGCCCATTTTAAGTAGTCGTGGTCCGGGGATTCCCACCAGTTGGCGGGACGTTATCCTTTTCTCAGGGAGACCCTGTGAACATCATTGAACCTTGGTCTCGGGTCTATAGTAATCTCTTACTGCGACAGAGGGTTAGAGGGTGTTTATTTTGGGAGTCTGTTGTCAGAAATGTGAATGATATGGTCTACTCACTGGAGCCAACTAAGTCTACTTGGGGCTTCAGTACTGGAGATGTTGGCCTGGGTGAGGACACCGACATTGGGTTACTTCCCCAGCCAGTGCATTTGGAGATTTTTGTAAAGATAGCATTGGTGCTAAATCTCCGATGTTTTAAGGTACTCCAACGTATATGTATCACTGCTGCCTGCTAAACCACAAGCCTTGTGCCAGATTTTAGGTCTTATTCTTCAAATATTCTGTTCCTCAAAGAGCCAAAATCTACTGTTGCACTGAAGGTACGAGTGTGTTTCAATATTGATGTATGTCTGCACTGAAAATCTGCCTTACACGCAATATACCGTTTGGCAATCAAGGTAATAGACTAGCGTCTATTTCTGATAGAATTTCTGAATAGAAAATATACAATTGGCCACCTCTGGATTCTGATTTAGTCATATGTGGCAGGTGGCTCCTGTGCTCCGTGGGTAAAGGCTGCAAGTTTGGCACAAAAACAAAACTTTGTCCCCTTGTGATACCTCCAAAGGAAAATAGACGTGGAGCAATTAAATTGGGCATTGAATTGTTTTGAAATGTGTCTTTACCTGTAACTACAAAATAACTTGAAATTGGGGCTGTAGTGTTGCCTTTGTGAAAGCCCCGGCATCTTTTGGTCGGTCTAGTTTTGGTCTAACATCAAGAAGTGATGGACATTATAAACAAGGAGCTGGAGGTGCTGCCTGATGTCTAAACGAGCCTGCAGGATGATATCCTATCCAACTGACCGGGGCCACTGTGAAAGATGTCTGCAAGCCCAGTGAGGTCGGCAAATTCAGAATGTTCATCGCCAATCTGCACAAAGTGCTCAACCTGCTATCAAACCCGCTGAATGACCTCGACATCCTGCTGGACTGCGCTTCTCTGGACATGTGGGTATGTGGCTTTGTGTCTATCCATCCTCTGAAACCATCTTACACGAGGGCAAGTGAAAGGCTCAGTATCATTAGTTGGGGCAGTGGTTAAGGCGGTGGACTGGTACTGCAGAGGCTTGACCAATGTTGCAAGGGACGTGCCCAACCTCCGTTACAACTGTTTACCCATTTGAATTAAATATTGAATGTCTGTGAAATAGCTGGATGTCAAATAGCTGCTTTCAGTAAAAGTGGATGTGAAGGCGCTAGACTGTCATAATAACCCAACTGGTTCGCTAATGTCCTTTAGGAAACATTCATTGTTATCCACATCCAGTCCCATGCCAATTCATCAGAAATGGTCTTTGAGTTGTAGTCATGGTTCAATGTGAAGGCATAAAGGCATGGACAATCACCTCAGTATCTCCCCAAATAAGTCTGAAGAAGGGTCTCGACCCGAAAC